>NC_091208.1:10268325-10590825 GCF_040958095.1 Procambarus clarkii | reverse complement strand
TTTAGTGGAATAAACTGATTGAACAAAACAGGGAATAGTGAAGCAGAAGATTTTCTAGAATTAATTGACGATTGCTTTCTTACGCAACACATTAAGGAATGTTGTATTGTTACACTGCCACACGTTGTATTGTTACACTGCTACATGTTGTATTGTTACACCGCAATACCTTGTATTGTTACACTGCCAATTGTTGTATTGTTACACTGCCACACGTTGTATTGTTACACTGCCAATTGTTGTATTGTTACACTGCCATATGTTGTATTGTTACACTGCCACACGTTGTATTGTTACACTGCCAATTGTTGTATTGTTACACTGCCATATGTTGTATTGTTACACTGTCACACGTTGTATTGTTACACTGCTACATGTTGTATTGTTACACTGCCACATGTTGTATTGTTACACCGCCACACCTTGTATTGTTACACTGCCACACGTTGTATTGTTACACTTCCACATATTGTATTGTTACACTGCAACACCTAGTATTGTTACACTGCCACATGTTGTATTGTTACACTGCCATAAGTTTCATTGTTACACTGCCACACGTTGTATTGTTACACTGCCACACGTTGTATTGTTACACTTCCACATGTTGTATTGTTACACTGCCATAAGTTTCATTGTTACACTGCCACACGTTGTATTGTTACACTGCCACACGTTGTATTGTTACACTTCCACATGTTGTATTGTTACACTGCCACATATTGTATTGTTACACTGCAAAACCTTGTATTGTTACACTGCCACATGTTGTATTGTTACACTGCCATAAGTTTCATTGTTACACTGCCACACGTTGTATTGTTACACTGACACACCTCGTATTGTTACACTGCCACATGTTGTATTGTTACTCTGCCACATGTTGTATTGTTTCACTGCCACATGTTGTATTGTTACACTGCCACATGTTGTATTGTTACACTGCCATACCTAGTATTGTTACACTGCCACATGTTGTATTGTTACACTGCCACACGTTGTATTGTTACACTGCCACATGTTGTGTTGTTACACTGCCACACCTAGTATTGTTACACTGCCACATGTTGTATTGTTTCACTGCCACATGTTGTATTGTTACACTGCCACATGTTGTATTGTTACACTGCCACATGTTGTATTGTTACACTGCCACATGTTGTACTGTTACACTGCCACATGTTGTATTGTTACACTGCCACATGTTGTGTTGTTACACTGCCACACCTAGTATTGTTACACTGCCACATGTTGTATTGTTTCACTGCCACATGTTGTATTGTTACACTGCCACATGTTGTATTGTTACACTGCCACATGTTGTATTGTTACACTGCCACATGTTGTACTGTTACACTGCCACATGTTGTATTGTTACACTGCCACATGTTGTATTGTTACACTGCCACATGTTGTATTGTTACACTGCCACATGTTGTATTGTTACACTGCCACACCTAGTATTGTTACACTGCCACACGTTGTATTGTTACACTGCCACATGTTGTATTGTTACACTGCCACATGTTGTATTGTTACACTGCCACACGTTGTATTGTTACACTGCCACACCTTGTATTGAAATACTTACTTCTACACCGTGTATTGTAATACAATCACATCTTGCATTTCAAGACATATTCCCACATTTTGTATTGTAATACTACTGCATTTTGCATTGTAACACCTACTGCCACATCCTGTAATGTAACTCTTACTGCCACACCCTGTAATGTAACTCTTACTGCCACACCCTGTAATGTAACTCTTACTGCCACACCCTGTAATGTAACTCTTACTGCCACACCCTGTAATGTAACTCTTACTGCCACACCCTGTAAAGTAACTCTTACTGCCACAACCTGTAATGAAACTCTTACTGCCACACCGTGTAATGTAACTCTTTCTGCCACACCCTGTAATGTAACTCTTACTGCCACACCCTGTAATGTAACTCTTACTGCCACACCCTGTAATGTAAATCTTACTGCCACACCCTGTAATGTAACTCTTACTGCCACGCGCTGTAATGTAACTCTTACTGCCACATCCTGTAATGTAACTCTTACTGCCACACACTGTAATGTAACTCTTACTGCCACACCCTTTAATGTAACTCTTACTGCCACACCGAGTAATGTAACTCTTACTGCCACACCGTGTAATGTAACTCTTACTGCCACACACTGTAATGTAACTCTTACTGCCACACCCTGTAATGTAACTCTTACTGCTACACCGTGTAATGCAACTCTTACTGCCACACCCTCTAATGTAACTCTTACTGCCACACCGTGTAATGTTACTCTTACTGTCACACCCTGTAATGTAACTGTTACTGCCACACCCTGTAATGTAACTCTTATTGCCACACCCTGTAATGTAACTCTTACTGCCACACCCTGTAATGTAACTCTTACTGCCACACCCTGTAATGTAGCTCTTACTGCCACACCCTGTAATGTAACTCTTACTGCCACACCCTGTAATGTAACTCTTACTGCCACACCTTGTAATGTAACTCTTACTGCCACACCCTGTAATGTAGCTCTTACTGCCACACCCTGTAATGTAACTCTTACTGTCACACCCTTGTATTGTAATACTTACTGCCACACCTTGTATGGTAAAACTTTCTGCCACACTATGTAATGTAACACTGCCACACTTTATAATGTAACACGTTGTTGCCACACCGTATATTGTATCACTGCCGCACTCTTGTCCTGAAATATTTACTGCCTCATCTTGTACAGTAACACTTACTGCCACACCATTGTATTGTAACCGTGCCACACCTTGTATTGTAATAATTACCCTCACACACCTTACAACTTATGATCATTTATATTGCTTATATAAACATTTTTTCCACAACATTTATATAATAAACACAATAATTCCAGAACCCGACTCTGTGGTGCAGCGGTCAGCACGGCCGCCTTTACAGTGGCAGACTCAGGTTCAACTCCTGGCAGAGCCTTTTTCTCTCCAGCTAAATTTACACCCAGATAAATTTACTATGAATAAATAAATAAATAAATAAATTTTTATTCAGGTAAGGTACATACATACAAGGTAAGATACAAAGTTGATGGATTTATAGATAGAGCTAGTACATACAATGCCAAAAGCCACTATTACGCAAAGCTTTTCGGCCAGCTGATTATTACTGATTATTATATTTCATTATCTTCAGTAGAGTACTTGTAATGTGTTTTAAAGTATATTTAGCTAATTGTAGCGTTTAAAAATACTCCATTAGGCCTACATTGCCATGAAAATTATATATATATTGTATTGTATATATTCTGTATATAATATTGTATATATTATTGTATATATTCTTGTTGGTAAGCTATAAGTTAGGAACAGCCCTCGTAGTGATAATTGTGTCATTTATATAATACCTTGTAAAGACTGTAATAAGTTCTATGTTGGGCAAACATCTAAAGATTTGAAATGTAGAATTTCGCAACATAAATACTCTGTAAGACATGACCAATTGTCTAATGCTTTGTTTGTTCATCTGTCAGCAGATGCTCACCAAATTGATTGGGCGATGGCTTCTTCAATAACGAATTGTAAAAGCACCTATAACTATAACAGAAACATAATTGAATCTGCTTTGATACAGATCACAAAAGAAAGTAATTTGACCATTAGCAGTGGTCTATATAACTTAGATCCATTTTTAATAGATCAATTTAGAGGGCGATTTATGTAGGATCATTGGAACACATTTGTCTCACTAATTCATTGTAAATATTTACTATTTTGTGCTATAATTATCTATGTGTGGGCCTGTGTGTGGTTGCTGCATCAGATGGGCCAATAGGCCGTCTGTATTGTACATGTATTGTACCTCACCTCACTCCACCATTCTCTCCTGCCTATTTATGTCCAGTACTCAATCTGTAAATCCAATCCTTCTGAAGATGTATTAATATACGAAAGTACTTAAGGAAATTCCTGTTTCAATTTTCCTCCGTGGTCTGACACTGTCATATAACAGTGTCAATCCATATATATATATATATATATATGGTCAGACCATATATATATATATTAAATATGACCGAAAAAGTAAGATTAATAATTCTAACACGAATTTTCTCGATCTTTCTTATGTTTCTTTTCACTGTTGATGGTAATTGAAAAATCAATTCTCCAAAATTCATTTTTATTTCTAGTCTGACGCGACACTTGAACGCGTTTCGTAATATTTTATTACATTTTCAAAGACTTTTAGTTTACACGTACACAACTATTACCTGCAAACACTAAACAGAGTTCTTACTTATGCTATGATTTAAACAGCTTTCATTTTTCATTTTATACCCGCATTTTGGGTGAGGTAATATGTTACAACAGTTTTGGATGAGGTGAACAAAACTCTCAACACAGGATAGAACACGAAACAATGGGTATTGAAGGTAAGAATGGAAGTAATTGCAGAGGGCCTATTGGCCCATATTTCTTGATGCTTCTATATAGGAGCGGAGTCTTGAAGTGGGTAGAATATTGTTGTGCATTAATTGGCTGTTGATTGCTCGTGTTGACTTCTTGATATGTAGTGCCTCGCAGATGTCAAGCCGCCTGCTATCGCTGTATCTATCGATGATTTCTGTGTTGTTTGCTAAGATTTCTCTGGTGATGGTTTGGTTGTGGGAAGAGATTATATGATGGTTTGGTTGTGGGAAGAGATTAACGATGCATAAGCATCAGGGCTCCATTAAGGAACATATAATCTCTTCCAACAACCAAACCATCACCAGAGAAATCTGGTGATGGACTTTCCAATCTATTTGACCCAAAAAAATTCTTAGGCTATAAAATCAGCTTTTCGAAAATCTGGCACTTTAACAGAATTTTCTCCTACAGGTCTATTCCACTCTATGCTAAATCTGATTTCATTTTTCAAACTCTTCCGAAGAAGTTCGGAAGACTTCCGAACTCCATATCAAAAACAGCCCGAAGCCGACGGAGAACCCTCTACAGCAGTCAAGCGTTGTATACATGTACACTTGCCCCCACGAAGGATGTAACCTTCAATTTAAGTACATAGGTATGACGTCGACCAAGCTGACGAGGCATTTGACATGCCATCTTCAATCCGGTGCCCCCAGGAATCACATGAGACAAGCCCATGACATCACACTAGCAAGAGAAATGTTGAACAAAAATACCTGTATAATAGACAAAACCCAAGATGCAAGAAGATTACAAATTCTTGAAGCAATTCACATTAGAATAGAACAACCTACAATGAACACCCAAATCACGGAACTATTTACTCTACCCACCATGAGAGTAAGGACAAGATCAGAACATAACGATGCCAACACAGAAGACACTGTTCAACATAGCAGGCCAATTACACTTGATTAATCTTTGTATGTAGATAGGAGCTGCCTCGTATGGGCCAATAGGCCTTCCGCAGTTACCTCTATTCTTATGTTCTTATGTTTCACCCCCCATTTATCCCTTATGTATCCCCCCCATGTTTTCACCTTTATTGTCTTATCACGTGACCCAGTGCGGGAATAAAATCAACCAGTCCTGAAAAATCTTTTCACTTGAGAATGAACCATGGAGGTTCGAAACGTTGTGCAAATTTTATAAATAAGTGTAATACATTCTATAGTAATTCACTTCTTTTCTTCACCTGGAAATTACGAAAATGAGTTTTGGAGAACTCCTATTTCAGCTAAGCCCTGATGCTAAGAAAATAGTTAGACGGATAGAAGCCCTAAATCAGAAAATAGTAAATACAGAATATGCGGTCATATTCAATGATAGATATTTAAAAGAAAACCTGCTGCCAGTATACACCAATAAATATATATATATATATATATATATATATATATATATATATATATATATATATATATATATATATATATATATATATATATATATATATATATATATATATATATATATATATATATATATATATATATATATATATATATATATATATATTTGCGGAAGGAGGAAAGAATCGAGGCAATTACAGAAGCACCATACTGTCCCCCGAGCTCAAAGCGGCAGCTAAAAGCCTTCGTGAGAACAGTAGTAGGGTGGAAGACTCACAGACGAATTTTTTTTTTCTGTGAGAAAATTCGTTTGTGAGTCGTGGGGGTTTCAGGTGAATTTGGAAATTCCCCTGTGAGTCGTACGACTCACAGACGAATTTTTGTTTTCTTGGAAATTCGTGTGTATCGCTTGGGGGTTTTCAGGTAAATTTTGTCAGTCACAGATTTTAGAAGTATGGAATTCTTATGAGAAAAATAATTTCCGAGACTTAGAAGTTTGTTAAGGCCTTATGGGACAAATTCAAGTAACGTATGTAGCTCTTTAGGGTTTCCAGGAGAACTCTACGGACATGTTTTACATGTTTTCAACTTACAAAATCGTCTATGTAAGCCTTAGTTATTCATATAAATTTAGAAAATCACCTGTGTAAGTCATGGTTTTCAAGTCTCGTACCTCACACCCCCCTCCCTCCCCCCTTACCTCGCAATCTCTCGCGTCACCTTTATTTACCTTACGCCCGGCCAGCCAGTCGGCTCTTAATCTTATCTTATCTTCATAATATCTGGACCGTCCCTCCTCTCTCTCTCTCTCCTTTCATTCAGTTCAACTATTTTCCAACATCGTATGTTTGCTCCTTTTCATTAAGCAAGTCAGTTTTACACAAATAAATCATGTTAGTAAGCATGTTCTAGCTCACGTTCCCCCACCTTAGTCCCCTGTCGTATAATGAATACTATCATTCCAATCCCTCTAAAATTTAAAAATAATCATATTTCAAATGTAGTTCAATACAGTAATTTAGTTACCAAGCTCCAGCGCTTGTCCTCCGCCTTAGCTCTCTCTCGTATCTTCGTTAGTATCAGTCCAATTTCCCTGAAATTTTTACCCTCTGTATTTCAGGCACCATAAATAAGATCAAAACAGTTACCAAGTTCCAGCGCTTGTCCTCCGCCTTAGCTCTCTCTCGTATCTTCGTTAGTATCAGTCCAATTTCCCTGAAATTTTTACCCTCTGTATTTCAGGCACCATAAATAAGATCAAAACAGTTACCAAGTTCCAGCGCTTGTCCTCCGCCTTAGCTCTCTCTCGTATCTTCGTTAGTATCAGTCCAATTTCCCTGAAATTTTTACCCTCTGTATTTCGGGCACCGTAAATAAGATCAAAACAGTTACCAAGCTCCAGCGCTTGTCCTCCGCCTTAGTTCTCTTTCGTATCTTTGTAAATAAACCATCAATTTCCCTTAAATTGTTACCCTCTGTATTTCAGACACCGTAAATAAAATCAAGTCAGTTATCGAGCTCCAGCTCTCGTCCCCGCCTTAATTCTCTTTCGTATCTTTGTAAATAACCCATCAATTTCCCTAAAATTAAAAGCAGACATACTTCAAAGTTAGTAAATAAGATCAAGTCAGTTACTGAGCTCCAGCTCTCGTCCCCCACCCTCTTCCACCCTCAAGTCTTTGTAAATAAACCATCAATTTCCCTTAAATTTTTACCCTCTGTATTTCAGACACCGTAAATAAAATCAAGTCAGTTATCGAGCTCCAGCTCTCGTCCCCGCCTTAGTTCTCCTTCGTATCTTTGTAAATAACCCATCAATTTCCCTAAAATTAAAAGCAGACATACTTCAAAGTTAGTAAATAAGATCAAGTCAGTTACTGAGCTCCAGCTCTCGTCCCCCACCCTCTTCCACCCTCAAGTCTTTGTAAATAAACCATCAATTTCCCCGAAATTTTTACCCTCTGTATTTCAGACATAGTAAATATGATGAAAACAATTATAAAACTCTAGCTCTTGTCCTCTGTCCAAGTTCACTCCGGTAAATTCATTACTATCAGTCCAAATCCCCCTGAGATTTAAACACTCAACTACATTTTCAGACATAGTAAATAAGATCAAGTCAGTTACCGAGCTCCAGCTCTTGTCCCCCTGTATTTGCATATTTTCTCTATATTCACTGTGTTCTTCGTATTCTCATCCGTGTTCACTCCATGTTCTTCAAATGTTCACAGTCCCATTCAGTTCATATTTTCACAAGTATCTCCATTTTTTTTTATGTAATATTTCTCTTAGTCTCATTATGTTCTCTACAAATTCTAGTCATATTTTCTATGTTTTCATATTCATCACATGTTCTCTTTACAACTTTTATACTCAATATTCATGCTAACTTCCATATTTTGTGTTCTTTGTCAATATTCATGTTCCTCTACAAGTTCATGTTCCTCACAAGATCACTTCGTTTTTCACCTTCACTTACATGTTTTCTACATTCTTTTGTCATATTCTCCATGTTCTTCACAAGTCCATTGTTCATTCTTTGTAATCCCTATTCTCCTTATCATGTTTTCATGTTCTCTGTAAGTTCATATTCCCAGCATGTTCACTGTATTCATCAACTTTTCTTACATATGTTCTTTGCCATGTTCCCCATATGTTCTCTAGGTTTTTCCCCTTACATGTTATCTAACGTTCCTTAACTAAAAAATCTTTCACCAATCAACTAAAAACATAGTCACTTTCGTCATTTCTCAACTAAACTTATTATCCAGTCAACTAAAAATAGTCAGAAATAGCCTCGTTCAACACTGTTCTTAACTAAAACAACCTTTCTCTTAGCTAAAAAATTGTCAAGGAAACTTTTTTCAGCACTTTCTTAACAGGCGCTATGTTTCATCAAGAAAAAAATTGTCAAAGGAAACTTTCCAAAACTGTTCATAACTAGCTTTTATCCATCGTCAATCAACTAAAAATAATAACTTTCATCATTTCTTAACTAAACATATTCCCCATTCATCAGAAAATAACCGTGTTCATCATGTTTCATTGTCATTTCTTAACTAAAATTATCTGTCAATCATCAGAAAAAGTCATGTTCATCATGTTTTGGTTTTTGTTCAACTAAAAGTATTCATCGGTCAACTAAAAATAGTTACTTCATCATGTTTCCTTGTCATTTCTTAACTGAAATATCACTTCTCTCATCTGAAAATAGTCAGGATTAACCTCATTCAACACCGTTCTTAACTAAAACAGCCTTTCGCTTAGCTAAAAATTGTCAAAGGAATCTTTTCAGCACTGTTCATAACTAACTTTATCCATAGACAAGTAAGAAAATATAGTCAAAGATATCTATCATCGTCGTTCTTAACTGGCATTATACTTTGTGGAGCACTAAAATAGTCAAATGTAACTTTTTCAGCACTTTCGTAAAAATTATATGTCGTCAAGTACGAAAAAAAATAGTCAAAGGTGCTCTCCGTTACACCAAAGTTACTCTTCGAGAAATCAAAGACACTCTTCAATACATCAAGGACTTACTCAAAGACACCAAAGTTACACTCTAAGACATCCTTCGAGACATCAAAGACTTCCTTAAGACTTCAATGGGACTCTTCCATTCATCAAAGACATTCTCTAAGCCCTCAAAGTTATTCTCAGCACAATCAAAAGTTATTCCGAGACAACAAAAGTTATTCTCAGAACAATCAAAAGTTATTCCAAGACAACAAAAGTCATTCTCAGAGCTATCAAAATTATTCTCGGAGTCATCAAAAGGTATTCTCTAACTCACTTTTGGTCATTAAAGTTAATTTCTATGTTATAAAAGTTTGTCTCAGAGACATCTAAAGTTAATCTTAGAGTTATCAAATGTAATCTCTAACTCTCTTTTGTTCATCAAAG
This sequence comes from Procambarus clarkii, assembly GCF_040958095.1. Lineage (NCBI taxonomy): Eukaryota > Metazoa > Arthropoda > Malacostraca > Decapoda > Cambaridae > Procambarus > Procambarus clarkii. Next base: position 10,581,097 of record NC_091208.1, on the reverse strand, counting down.
TTGATCTCAGAGTTAGCAAAGGTAATCTCTAACTCACTCTCGTTCATCAAAGTTGTTTCAAAGACATCAAAGTTATTCAAAGAGCTAACAAAAGTTATTCTCAGAGTCACCTTCGTTCTTCAGAGAAACTTTCCAAAACATCTTTATTCATCAAAGTTATTCTCAGAGGCATAAAAGTCATTCTCAGAGCTATCAAACTTGTTCTCAAAGTCATCAAACTTATTCACAGAGTCATCAAAGTTAATCTAAGACATCATTTTTCATCAAAGATATTCTCTCTAAACCATCAATGTTCTTCTCTAAGACATAAAAGTTATTCTCAGAGTCACCTTCGTTCGTCAGAGAAACTTTCAAAACATCTTTGTTCATCAAACTTGTTTTCAAAGTCATCAAAAGTTAATCTAAGACATCTTCTTTCATCAAAGTTATTTTCAGAGACATCTAAAGTTATTCTCAGAGCTATCAAACTTGTTCTCAGAGTCATCAAATGTTATTCTCGAAGTCATCAAAGTTATTTTCAGAGACATCTAAAGTTAATTTCTATGTTATAAAGTTATTCTCAGAGACATCTAAAGTTAATCTTGGTCATCAAAGTTGTTCTCTAAACATCAATGTTGTTCTCCAAGACATCAAAGATGTTCTCAAAATCATAAAAGTTATTCCCAGAGCTATCAAAGTTAATCTCAGAGTTATCCAAAGATATTCTCATGTCCACAAAAGTTATTCCAAGAGACGTCAAAGTTGTTTCAAAGACATAAAAGTTAATCTCAGAGTTATCCAAAGACATTCTCAGAGACATCTAAAGTTATTCTCTAAGACATCAAAGTTGTTCTAAGAGTTATCAAAAGTTATTCTCAGTCATGATATGTTATTCTCTAACTCACTTCCATTCATCAAAGACATTCTCTAAGTCCTGAAAGTTATTCTCTAAGACAACAAAGTCTTTCTCAGAGCTACCAAAGATGTTCTCTAAATCATAAAAGTTAATCTTAACTCACCTTCGTTCATTAGAGAAACTTTCCAATCCATATTCGTTGACCAAAGTTATTCTCAGAGTCATCAAAGCGATCTCTAATTCACCTTCGTTCTCCCAAAGTTGTTCTCTAAGTCACCTTGGTTCATCAAAGAAACTCTCCTTCTTCCATCAAGTTATACTTTAAGACATCATTGTTGTTCTCTAAGACATCTTCAGGCATAAAATTTCACTCCAAATGTAACTAGTTCAGCTTTTCATATCAAACTTACACTTCTGTTAAATATATTTTCTTAGGCATTTTTACCTTTTAAACTGTTCTCTGAACTACACTGTTCAAACCTACGTAACCTATCCTCTCCACCCAATGTTACTTAGTTAACGTAACGTTCCTAAACCTAGCTTTACCTATCTTACCTAACTTAACTTTCATAACCTAACTTTACCTATCCTAACATAACTTACCTTACCTTCCCTATCTTACCTAACTTTACCTATCCTATCCTAACCTAACTTGTCTTACCTAACTTAATCTTACTTTCCCAACTGATGTATCCTAACTTATCTAGTCCAACCAGACATGATCTAACTTAAGTATTCCTTCTTGTCTTTGTGTTTCGTCAATCATTGTCTCATATTCATTTACTCATTTCATTAGTTAATTTCTCAAATGGTCACTTATGCATTTCAAGTGCTATTTTGTTAGAGATTGGATATTTAAGCATTTCAAAGAATTATAATTTCTCAAATGGTCACTTATGCATTTCAAGTGCTATTTTGTTATATATGGGCATTTACTAATTTCAAGGGATAATTTCTCAAATGGACGTTTTTGCATTTCAAGTGCTATTTGTTTAAGATTGGGTGTTTAACCATTTCAAAGGATTTTTGTTATATATGGGAACTTACTCGTTTCAAGGGATAATTTCTCAAATGGACGTTTTTGCATTTCAAGTGCTATTTGTTTAAGATTGGGTATTTAACCATTTCAAAGGATTTTTGTTATATATGGGAACTTACTCGTTTCAAGGGATAATTTCTCAAATGGACGTTTTTGCATTTCAAGTGTTATTTGTTTAAGATTGGGTATTTAACCATTTCAAAGGATTTTTGTTATATATGGGAACTTACTCGTTTCAAGGGCCAATTTCTCAAATGGTCATTTTTGCAGATCAAGGGTTATTTGTTAAAGTTCATCAAGTTGCTCTTAAGTTGTATTTATTATGTTTGTTATCATTTATTCTTATTCCCCAACCCCTTAACCTAACCTCTTGTAATCTTAGTGTATTAGTAGGTTCTATCTTATGTTCTTATTCCCCAACCCCTTAACCTAACCTCTTGTAATCTTAGTGTATTAGTAGGTTCTATCTTATGTTCTTATTCCCCAACCCTTTAACCTAACCTTTCAGATGTAGTTTGTTGAATATATTATCCTTTTCCTAACCTTTCAGATGTAGTTTTGTTTCTCCTTTTTGTATATTTTTACCCAAACCCACCATCCCACTTAACCTTCTTTCCTTCTTTACTTTGTTTTCACATATAAGTTCATTCTTTATCATAGTAATAATAAAAATTACAATAGTAAAGAATCAGATCTACTAAGACTTGAAATTGAGAAACAAGAGCTCAAGGGAGTGAGAGCATGAAAGAAGAGCAAGGAGTAAGAGAGAGGGGGCGGAAGAAAATGGGACCAAAGAAGAGAGAATGAGAGAGAGTGTGGGCATGGGAGCACTAAGACTTGAATTGAGAAAAAGAAAAACTAAGTGAATGAGAATGAGGGTGTGAGAATGGGAGCAATAAGACTTGAATTTGAGAAACAAGAGAGCATTTGAGCAAATGAGGGAGAGGGGGAGGAAGAGAGAGAATAAGGGAGAGAGATAGAAAAGGAGGGTTAGAAGGAGTAGGAGAATCAAAGTAAAGAAGGAAAGAAGGTTAAGTGGGATGGTGGGTTTGGGTAAAAATATACAAAAAGGAGAAACAAAACTACATCTGAAAGGTTAGGAAAAGGATAATATATTCAACAAACTACATCTGAAAGGTTAGGTTAAAGGGTTGGGGAATAAGAACATAAGATAGAACCTACTAATACACTAAGATTACAAGAGGTTAGGTTAAGGGGTTGGGGAATAAGAACATAAGATAGAACCTACTAATACACTAAGATTACAAGAGGTTAGGTTAAGGGGTTGGGGAATAAGAATAAATGATAACAAACATAATAAATACAACTTAAGAGCAACTTGATGAACTTTAACAAATAACCCTTGATCTGCAAAAATGACCATTTGAGAAATTGGCCCTTGAAACGAGTAAGTTCCCATATATAACAAAAATCCTTTGAAATGGTTAAATACCCAATCTTAAACAAATAACACTTGAAATGCAAAAACGTCCATTTGAGAAATTATCCCTTGAAACGAGTAAGTTCCCATATATAACAAAAATCCTTTGAAATGGTTAAATACCCAATCTTAAACAAATAGCACTTGAAATGCAAAAACGTCCATTTGAGAAATTATCCCTTGAAACGAGTAAGTTCCCATATATAACAAAAATCCTTTGAAATGGTTAAACACCCAATCTTAAACAAATAGCACTTGAAATGCAAAAACGTCCATTTGAGAAATTATCCCTTGAAATGAGTAAATGCCCATATATAACAAAATAGCACTTGAAATGCATAAGTGACCATTTGAGAAATTATAATTCTTTGAAATGCTTAAATATCCAATCTCTAACAAAATAGCACTTGAAATGCATAAGTGACCATTTGAGAAATTAACTAATGAAATGAGTAAATGAATATGAGACAATGATTGACGAAACACAAAGACAAGAAGGAATACTTAAGTTAGATCATGTCTGGTTGGACTAGATAAGTTAGGATACATCAGTTGGGAAAGTAAGATTAAGTTAGGTAAGACAAGTTAGGTTAGGATAGGATAGGTAAAGTTAGGTAAGATAGGGAAGGTAAGGTAAGTTATGTTAGGATAGGTAAAGTTAGGTTATGAAAGTTAAGTTAGGTAAGATAGGTAAAGCTAGGTTTAGGAACGTTACGTTAACTAAGTAACATTGGGTGGAGAGGATAGGTTACGTAGGTTTGAACAGTGTAGTTCAGAGAACAGTTTAAAAGGTAAAAATGCCTAAGAAAATATATTTAACAGAAGTGTAAGTTTGATATGAAAAGCTGAACTAGTTACATTTGGAGTGAAATTTTATGCCTGAAGATGTCTTAGAGAACAACAATGATGTCTTAAAGTATAACTTGATGGAAGAAGGAGAGTTTCTTTGATGAACCAAGGTGACTTAGAGAACAACTTTGGGAGAACGAAGGTGAATTAGAGATCGCTTTGATGACTCTGAGAATAACTTTGGTCAACGAATATGGATTGGAAAGTTTCTCTAATGAACGAAGGTGAGTTAAGATTAACTTTTATGATTTAGAGAACATCTTTGGTAGCTCTGAGAAAGACTTTGTTGTCTTAGAGAATAACTTTCAGGACTTAGAGAATGTCTTTGATGAATGGAAGTGAGTTAGAGAATAACATATCATGACAGAATAACTTTTGATAACTCTTAGAACAACTTTGATGTCTTAGAGAATAACTTTAGATGTCTCTGAGAATGTCTTTGGATAACTCTGAGATTAACTTTTATGTCTTTGAAACAACTTTGACGTCTCTTGGAATAACTTTTGTGGACATGAGAATATCTTTGGATAACTCTGAGATTAACTTTGATAGCTCTGGGAATAACTTTTATGATTTTGAGAACATCTTTGATGTCTTGGAGAACAACATTGATGTTTAGAGAACAACTTTGATGACCAAGATTAACTTTAGATGTCTCTGAGAATAACTTTATAACATAGAAATTAACTTTAGATGTCTCTGAAAATAACTTTGATGACTTCGAGAATAACATTTGATGACTCTGAGAACAAGTTTGATAGCTCTGAGAATAACTTTAGATGTCTCTGAAAATAACTTTGATGAAAGAAGATGTCTTAGATTAACTTTTGATGACTTTGAAAACAAGTTTGATGAACAAAGATGTTTTGAAAGTTTCTCTGACGAACGAAGGTGACTCTGAGAATAACTTTTATGTCTTAGAGAAGAACATTGATGGTTTAGAGAGAATATCTTTGATGAAAAATGATGTCTTAGATTAACTTTGATGACTCTGTGAATAAGTTTGATGACTTTGAGAACAAGTTTGATAGCTCTGAGAATGACTTTTATGCCTCTGAGAATAACTTTGATGAATAAAGATGTTTTGGAAAGTTTCTCTGAAGAACGAAGGTGACTCTGAGAATAACTTTTGTTAGCTCTTTGAATAACTTTGATGTCTTTGAAACAACTTTGATGAACGAGAGTGAGTTAGAGATTACCTTTGCTAACTCTGAGATCAACTTTGATGAACAAAAGAGAGTTAGAGATTACATTTGATAACTCTAAGATTAACTTTAGATGTCTCTGAGACAAACTTTTATAACATAGAAATTAACTTTAATGACCAAAAGTGAGTTAGAGAATACCTTTTGATGACTCCGAGAATAATTTTGATAGCTCTGAGAATGACTTTTGTTGTCTTGGAATAACTTTTGATTGTTCTGAGAATAACTTTTGTTGTCTCGGAATAACTTTTGATTGTGCTGAGAATAACTTTGAGGGCTTAGAGAATGTCTTTGATGAATGGAAGAGTCCCATTGAAGTCTTAAGGAAGTCTTTGATGTCTCGAAGGATGTCTTAGAGTGTAACTTTGGTGTCTTTGAGTAAGTCCTTGATGTATTGAAGAGTGTCTTTGATTTCTCGAAGAGTAACTTTGGTGTAACGGAGAGCACCTTTGACTATTTTTTTTCGTACTTGACGACATATAATTTTTACGAAAGTGCTGAAAAAGTTACATTTGACTATTTTAGTGCTCCACAAAGTATAATGCCAGTTAAGAACGACGATGATAGATATCTTTGACTATATTTTCTTACTTGTCTATGGATAAAGTTAGTTATGAACAGTGCTGAAAAGATTCCTTTGACAATTTTTAGCTAAGCGAAAGGCTGTTTTAGTTAAGAACGGTGTTGAATGAGGTTAATCCTGACTATTTTCAGATGAGAGAAGTGATATTTCAGTTAAGAAATGACAAGGAAACATGATGAAGTAACTATTTTTAGTTGACCGATGAATACTTTTAGTTGAACAAAAACCAAAACATGATGAACATGACTTTTTCTGATGATTGACAGATAATTTTAGTTAAGAAATGACAATGAAACATGATGAACACGGTTATTTTCTGATGAATGGGGAATATGTTTAGTTAAGAAATGATGAAAGTTATTATTTTTAGTTGATTGACGATGGATAAAAGCTAGTTATGAACAGTTTTGGAAAGTTTCCTTTGACAATTTTTTTCTTGATGAAACATAGCGCCTGTTAAGAAAGTGCTGAAAAAAGTTTCCTTGACAATTTTTTAGCTAAGAGAAAGGTTGTTTTAGTTAAGAACAGTGTTGAACGAGGCTATTTCTGACTATTTTTAGTTGACTGGATAATAAGTTTAGTTGAGAAATGACGAAAGTGACTATGTTTTTAGTTGATTGGTGAAAGATTTTTTAGTTAAGGAACGTTAGATAACATGTAAGGGGAAAAACCTAGAGAACATATGGGGAACATGGCAAAGAACATATGTAAGAAAAGTTGATGAATACAGTGAACATGCTGGGAATATGAACTTACAGAGAACATGAAAACATGATAAGGAGAATAGGGATTACAAAGAATGAACAATGGACTTGTGAAGAACATGGAGAATATGACAAAAGAATGTAGAAAACATGTAAGTGAAGGTGAAAAACGAAGTGATCTTGTGAGGAACATGAACTTGTAGAGGAACATGAATATTGACAAAGAACACAAAATATGGAAGTTAGCATGAATATTGAGTATAAAAGTTGTAAAGAGAACATGTGATGAATATGAAAACATAGAAAATATGACTAGAATTTGTAGAGAACATAATGAGACTAAGAGAAATATTACATAAAAAAAAATGGAGATACTTGTGAAAATATGAACTGAATGGGACTGTGAACATTTGAAGAACATGGAGTGAACACGGATGAGAATACGAAGAACACAGTGAATATAGAGAAAATATGCAAATACAGGGGGACAAGAGCTGGAGCTCGGTAACTGACTTGATCTTATTTACTATGTCTGAAAATGTAGTTGAGTGTTTAAATCTCAGGGGGATTTGGACTGATAGTAATGAATTTACCGGAGTGAACTTGGACAGAGGACAAGAGCTAGAGTTTTATAATTGTTTTCATCATATTTACTATGTCTGAAATACAGAGGGTAAAAATTTCGGGGAAATTGATGGTTTATTTACAAAGACTTGAGGGTGGAAGAGGGTGGGGGACGAGAGCTGGAGCTCAGTAACTGACTTGATCTTATTTACTAACTTTGAAGTATGTCTGCTTTTAATTTTAGGGAAATTGATGGGTTATTTACAAAGATACGAAGGAGAACTAAGGCGGGGACGAGAGCTGGAGCTCGATAACTGACTTGATTTTATTTACGGTGTCTGAAATACAGAGGGTAAAAATTTAAGGGAAATTGATGGTTTATTTACAAAGACTTGAGGGTGGAAGAGGGTGGGGGACGAGAGCTGGAGCTCAGTAACTGACTTGATCTTATTTACTAACTTTGAAGTATGTCTGCTTTTAATTTTAGGGAAATTGATGGGTTATTTACAAAGATACGAAAGAGAATTAAGGCGGGGACGAGAGCTGGAGCTCGATAACTGACTTGATTTTATTTACGGTGTCTGAAATACAGAGGGTAACAATTTAAGGGAAATTGATGGTTTATTTACAAAGATACGAAAGAGAACTAAGGCGGAGGACAAGCGCTGGAGCTTGGTAACTGTTTTGATCTTATTTACGGTGCCCGAAATACAGAGGGTAAAAATTTCAGGGAAATTGGACTGATACTAACGAAGATACGAGAGAGAGCTAAGGCGGAGGACAAGCGCTGGAACTTGGTAACTGTTTTGATCTTATTTATGGTGCCTGAAATACAGAGGGTAAAAATTTCAGGGAAATTGGACTGATACTAACGAAGATACGAGAGAGAGCTAAGGCGGAGGACAAGCGCTGGAACTTGGTAACTGTTTTGATCTTATTTATGGTGCCTGAAATACAGAGGGTAAAAATTTCAGGGAAATTGGACTGATACTAACGAAGATACGAGAGAGAGCTAAGGCGGAGGACAAGCGCTGGAGCTTGGTAACTAAATTACTGTATTGAACTACATTTGAAATATGATTATTTTTAAATTTTAGAGGGATTGGAATGATAGTATTCATTATACGACAGGGGACTAAGGTGGGGGAACGTGAGCTAGAACATGCTTACTAACATGATTTATTTGTGTAAAACTGACTTGCTTAATGAAAAGGAGCAAACATACGATGTTGGAAAATAGTTGAACTGAATGAAAGGAGAGAGAGAGAGAGGAGGGACGGTCCAGATATTATGAAGATAAGATAAGATTAAGAGCCGACTGGCTGGCCGGGCGTAAGGTAAATAAAGGTGACGCGAGAGATTGCGAGGTAAGGGGGGAGGGAGGGGGGTGTGAGGTACGAGACTTGAAAACCATGACTTACACAGGTGATTTTCTAAATTTATATGAATAACTAAGGCTTACATAGACGATTTTGTAAGTTGAAAACATGTAAAACATGTCCGTAGAGTTCTCCTGGAAACCCTAAAGAGCTACATACGTTACTTGAATTTGTCCCATAAGGCCTTAACAAACTTCTAAGTCTCGGAAATTATTTTTCTCATAAGAATTCCATACTTCTAAAATCTGTGACTGACAAAATTTACCTGAAAACCCCCAAGCGATACACACGAATTTCCAAGAAAACAAAAATTCGTCTGTGAGTCGTACGACTCACAGGGGAATTTCCAAATTCACCTGAAACCCCCACGACTCACAAACGAATTTTCTCACAGAAAAAAAAAATTCGTCTGTGAGTCTTCCACCCTACTACTGAGAACAAGGAGATAGTTGTCAGGAGAGGTGACAAGTCGCCAATATACGTCATTCTTAAAAAAGACGAATATCTGGCGAAAATGAATCTCATACTCTCTGACCAAACTAAATTCCAAAAGGTAACGAAGGACACTACAGCCGAATTGAAAGCAAAGGTCAACAAACTGATCGAAACTGTGAACGCCAAGAAATCCGGACTCCACCTGCCAAAGATTATTGGGGAATATAAACCTGGATATGCGTATGGAAATGTCAAGACACACAAGCCTGGAAACCCACTTCGGCCAATCATTAGCCAGATACCCACACCCACGTACAGACTGGCGAAGCGACTCAACGGCCTGCTGACTCCTTATATCCTTTGCGCCTTCAGCCTAAAGTCTCCAAAGGAATTTGTTGACTTACTGCGGCGCACACGGGCCACAGGGATAAGAGCCTCGTTGGACGTAGAATCACTGTTCACCAACGTACCTGTGGACGAGACAATCGGGATGATAGCCGACAGAGTGTATCGTGATCCAGCCTGTACTCCTCTTGACATACCAGAAAATATCCTAAGGAAACTACTCCAAGCTTGTACTAAAGAGGCACCCTTCTTGAGCCCGGATGGGCACATGTATAAGCAAGTAGATGGGGTCGCCATGGGTTCTTCCCTAGGTGTCCTGTTTGCAAACTTCTACATTGGTACCATCGAGCAAAAAGTCTTAGTCAACATGCACTTGAAACCGGCCATATACTGCAGGTATGTTGACGACATTTTTACACAGGTACCTGATGTCAGACATCTGCAGGAGCTGAAGGAGGCATTTGAGCAGAGTTCCGTGCTGCGTTTCACTTACGAGATGGAAAAGGATGGGAAGCTGCCCTTTTTAGATGTAACAGTCATGGAAAAGAGCGGAGGTTTCCACACTGCAGTCTACACTAAGGAAACGAGCATAGGAATGTGCCTAAATGCCAACAGCGACTGCCCAGACAGGTACAAGAGGAGTGTTGTTAACACATATGTCGACCGTGCTCTCAGCCACAGCTCAGAATGGAAGCAAGTCGACGAAGAACTCTGTAGGATTAGGCAGGTCCTAGTCAACAACGGCTTCTCCAATAGTTTCGTCGAAGACATCATACGAAGGAAAGTGAAACGCCATGCAACCTCTGAAGAGACAACTAACACAACACCTATACCCCCTATTAGACTATTTTACAGGAACTTCTTTTCCACAGCTCATAAAACTGAGGAAAGGGTCCTGAAAGATATTGTTAATAGAAATGTTATCCCTACAGACAAAAATCAGAGGATAAAACTAACGATTTACTATAAAACCAGAAAAACGGCCAGCCTACTCATGAGAAACTCTCCAGACACAAAGCAGAACGCTTTAAAAGAGACCAACGTCGTCTATGCCTTCAAATGCCCTCTTGGGGACTGTAAGCTCCAAAAAACTCAGTATATAGGCAAGACAACACCATCTCTTTCTAGGCGTTTAACGATGCATAAACAACAGGGCTCCATTAAGGAACATATAATCTCTTCCCACAACCAAACCATCGCCAGAGAAATCCTAGTAAACAACACAGAAATCATCGATAGATACAGCGATAGCAGGCGGCTTGACGTTTGCAAGGCACTACACATTAAAAAGTCAACACCAGCAATCAACAGCCAATTAATGCACAACTATATTCTACCCACCTCAAGACTCCGCTCCAATATAGAAGCATCAAGAAATATGGACCAATAGGCTTTCTACAATCACTTCCATTCAATACCCATTGTTTCGTGTTCTGTCTTGTGTTGATGAATTTAATACCCTATTAAATACCACCTCACCCCATCCACCTCACTCAAATGTAGATATAAACAAATCGGAGATGTGTAAGTTCTATTCAGTTGTGTATGTGTAAACTAAAGTCTTTGAAAATGTAATAAGTTTTACGAAACGCACTCAAGTGTCGCGTCAGACTAGAATTAAAAATGAATTTTGGAGAATTGATTTTTGAATTACCACCAACAGTGAAAAGAAATGTACGAAAGATCGAGAAAATTCGTGTTAGAATTATTATTCTTACTTTTTCGGTCATATTTAATAATATATATTATTATAGTTGGTGTTGGTTGGTGTCGTCGTCGTTGTCGATCCTTCTCTACGGACAACCCAACCCACAACTCGGTAGAGTGCTTATACCTCCCTAGGAGATCACCCTTGGCGCTTCTGGCTCTTGGAGAGGGGCTCAACATCACACGTTTAGGGGATGCGGCTCCAACACTTAGCCTCGTTGTCACGTGCACACACCCACTCGAGCCGCTGTGACTCCCCACTCTCTCCTTAGGTGATATGATCTCCTCAATCCCCTTTTGACTTATTAGTATTACCTTCTACCCTGTCCACAGCAGTGGTTCTTGGTTCTTTCTCTCTCTCCTTCTTTACTACCTCCTGGGAAGCCTCACTAGGACAAGGGCAAACACCGGCAAATTAGGATACATTTACTGGACAAAGCACATACACAATACATACACACGTACAGTAATAATGAATCCTATACTCTATACTATTACAATCAGGTTGCACTCCAACACCATCACAACTCTATTATCAGCTTATCAAGTGGTATCCTATCTCCTGGTTCACCACCTGATACTATCAACCTCCTCAAGTTGATCAAGTCTACATACACTGTTGCACCATCAGCAGGAGAATATATATATGTATCTATAAATGTGTTCAAAGAAAATCAGCATTTGAATGCAATAACATATATCATTATAAATGTTCCTTGATACACAACAATGATCAATCGATCACCCTATCAGTCCTAGAACGCATACATCGGTAGGTAATCCAGCCTACGCCTGCAACTCTAAACTTAAGTATAAAACACTCCTTGACATAAGAATGCAAACAGTCGCTCACCTCTCACTGCGTCTTGCACGCTAATGACAATCAAACACCATCAACTTCCTACAAGTAATCCACCAGAACTTCCCTTCCACCTCTGGAAGTTCACTACCCTGATCTTCAGGTTCTTCTGGGCTTAACTACCAGGATCTTCTGCAGCTCCTCCAGGCTGCTATCATGAAGTTTCCTTGAGCAACTACGGTGCTTCACCCTTCTGCTAGGTTCCTCCACAGCTCTCTTGGCTGCTACACCATGAAGTTTCCTCGAGCAACTATGGTGCTTCTCCACCTCTACAGAAGCACGTGACACTCCTCTTCACTGCTGCTTCTCTTCACAGCTCGAGGTCCTCTCCTCCACTACCTTGGAGTCTCATCAACTACTTCATCTGTGCTGGCTTCGAAGTTCTCAGCAACCTCTTCCCCAAAGACAAACCTGCAACCCATCGACACTCCAATAAAAATGTTTCCCCTCTAACACATAAACAAAAATAATCACACAATATGTTTGCCTCAAACCTCTATCTGTCCTCTACATACTATGAGAGTGAACTCCCCCGTTTTGGGCGGGTCCATACTCCACCTGGCCTGGCGGCGGTCCTCACTCGCTGGGAGGGTCTTCCTCTGTCAGGAGCCGGGCTCCCTCAGTCGCCTGCCAGCGCTCAGAGGGGACGGACGTCGCTCCGTGTTCCTCCCTCTTCACTCTCTTATTTCAGGCTTTCTGCCTTATTAAAACATGTCTAACTTATAAATAAACATCGCTACTGTCGCTGGGCACACGACCAACTACAAGCAATCACTATGAACTGGCTTATATCGTGCTTACCACAGATCGTCTAGTCGAGGGCGCTTCTCCCTCTGACAAGCTTGGTCAGGGCGCATCCACGGCCCACAATAATGCCTCTGGGCGATTTAATAAACACTTCGTCGACCAGGACTTCAGACCACAACGTTCCCAGCTCAGTTCCACAGCTGGCACGTCTACACACTTCTCTTCTCTTCGAGATATATCACTAGGGGTTCCCTTCTGGCGGGAGCTCGAACGGAGCGCGGCTTTTCCCTGCGATGTCTGGCACTCAAGTGAGGTCAAAGCCCCTCCAGAAGCGAGCCTCACGCCTCCAGCAAAATTTCCACATCTCCTAGCCAGTCATTTATCTATTTTCTTCTTCATTGCCCATAATCTCAAATTGTTATACATATCCAACCAACTATTTTACATATGCGTTATCACCTCAATATTTGCTAGACCTTCTAATCAGGTCAGGCTTGATGAATAACTCTCAAGGAGGGAGACTCGTTTCTCCTGCAGGCTGAGATCATTACAATATATATATATATATATATATATATATATATATATATATATATATATATATATATATATATATATATATATATATATATCGTACCTAGTAGCCAGAACGCACTTTTCAGCCTACTATGCAAGGCCCGATTTGCCTAATAAGCCAAGTTTTACTGAATTAATATATTTTCTCTATTTTTTTTCTTATGAAATGATAAAGCTACCCATTTCATTATGTATGAGGTCAATTTTTTTTTATTGGAGTTAAAATTAACGTAGATATATGACCGAACCTAACCAACCTTACCTAACCTAACCTAACCTATCTTTATAGGTTAGGTTATGTTAGGTAGCCGAAAAAGTTAGGGTAGGTTAGGTTAGGTAGGTTAGGTAGTCGAAAACACATTAATTCATGAAAACTTGGCTTATTAGGCAAATCAGGCCTTGCATAGTAGGCTGAGAAGTGCGTTCTGGCTACTAGGTACGACATATATATATATATATATATATATATATATATATATATATATATATATATGTCGTACCTAATAGCCAGAACGCACTTCTGAGCCTACTATTCAAGGCCCGATTTGCCTAATAAGCCAAGTTTTCAGGAATTAATGTTTTTTCGTCTACCTAACCTACCTAACCTAACCTAACCTAGCTTTTTTTGGCTACCTAACCTAACCTTACCTATAAATATAGGTTAGGTTAGGTTAGGTAGGGTTGGTTAGGTTCGGTCATATATCTACGTTAATTTTAACTCCAATAAAAAAAAATTGACCTCATACATAGAGAAAAGGGTTGCTTTATCATTTCATGAGAAAAAAATTATAGTAAATATATTAATTCAGCAAAACTTGGCTTATTAGGCAAATCGGGCATTGAATAGTAGGCTGAGAAGTGAGTTCTGGCTACTAGGTACGACATATATATATATATATATATATATATATATATATGTCGTACCTAGTAGCCAGAACTCACTTCTCAGCCTACTATTCAAGGCCCGATTTGCCTAATAAGCCAAGTTTTCCTGAATTAATATATTTACTATAATTTTTTTCTTATGAAATGATAAAGCAACCCTTTTCTCTATGTATGAGGTCAATTTTTTTTTATTGGAGTTAAAATTAACGTAGATATATGACCGAACCTAACCAACCCTACCTAACCTAACCTAACCTATATTTATAGGTAAGGTTAGGTTAGGTAGCCAAAAAAAGCTAGGTTAGGTTAGGTTAGGTAGGTTAGGTAGACGAAAAAACATTAATTCATGAAAACTTGGCTTATTAGGCAAATCGGGCCTTGAATAGTAGGCTGAGAAGTGCGTTCTGGCTATTAGGTACGACATATATATATATATATATATATATATATATATATATGTCGTACCTAGTAGCCAGAACGCACTTCTCAGCCTACTATGCAATGCCCGATTTGCCTAATAAGCCAAATTTTCATGAATTAATTGTTTTTCGACTACCTAACCTACCTAACCTAACCTAACCTAACCTAACTTTTTCGGCTATCTAACCAAACCTAACCTATAAAGATAGGTTAGGTTAGGTTAGGTAGGGTTGGTTAGGTTCGGTCATATATCTACGTTAATTTTAACTCCAATAAAAAAAAATTGACCTCATGCATAATGAAATGGGTAGCTTTATCATTTTATAAGAAAAAAATTAGAAAAAATATATTATTTCAGGAAAACTTGGCTTATTAGGCAAATCGGGCCTTGAATAGTAGGCCAAAAAGTGAGTTCTGGCTACTAGGTACGACATATATATATATATATATATATATATATATATATATATATATATATATATATATATATATATATATATATATGTCGTACCTAGTAGCCAGAACTCACTTCTCAGCCTACTATTCAAGGCCCGATTTGCCTAATAAGCCAAGTTTTCCTGAATTAGTATATTTACTAAAAATTTTTTCTTATGAAATGATAAAGCAACCCTTTTTTCTATGTATGAGGTCAATTTTTTTTATTGGAGTTAAAATTAACGTAGATATATGACCGAACCTAACCAACCCTACCTAACCTAACCTAACCTATATTTATAGGTAAGGTTAGGTTAGGTAGCCAAAAAAAGCTAGGTTAGGTTAGGTTAGGTAGGTTAGGTAGACGAAAAAACATTAATTCATGAAAACTTGGCTTATTAGGCAAATCGGGCCTTCAATAGTAGGCTGAGAAGTGCGTTCTGGCTATTAGGTACGACATATATATATATATATATATATATATATATATATATATATATATATATATATATATATATATATATATATATATATATATATATATATATGTCGTACCTAGTAGCCAGAACGCACTTCTGAGCCTACTATGCAAGGCCCGATTTGCCTAATAAGCCAAGTTTTCATGAATTAATTGTTTTTCGGCTACCTAACCTACCTAACCTAACCTAACCTAACTTTTTCGGCTACCTAACCTAACCTAACCTATAAAGATAGGTTAGGTTAGGTTAGGTAAGGTTGGTTAGGTTCGGTCATATATCTACGTTAATTATAACTCCAATAAAAAAAAATGACCTCATACATTATGAAATGGGTAGCTTTATCATTTCATAAGAAAAAAAATTGAGAAAATATATTAATTCAAGAAAACTTGGCTTATTAGGCAAATCGGGCCTTGCATAGTAGGCTGAGAAGTGCGTTCTGGCTACTAGGTACGACATATATATATATATATATATATATATATATATATATATATATATATATGTCGTACCTAGTAGCCAGAACTCACTTCTCAGCCTACTATGCAAGGCCCGATTTGCCTAATAAGCCAAGTTTTCATGAATTAATATATTTTCTCTAATTTTTTTCTTATGAAATGATAAAGCTGCCAATTTCATTATGTATGAGGTCATTTTTTTTTTATTGGAGTTAAAATTAACGTAGATATGTGACCGAACCTAACCAACCCTACCTAACCTAACCTAACCTATCTTTATAGGTTAGGTTAGGGTAGGAAGCTGAAAAAGTTAGGTTAGGTTAGGTTAGGTAGGTTAGGTAGTCGAAAAACAATTAATTCATGAAAACTTGGCTTATTAGGCAAATCGGGCCTTGCATAGTAGGCTGAGAAGTGAGTTCTGGCTACTAGGTACGACATATATATATATATATATATATATATATATATATATATATATATATATATATATATATATATATATATATATATATATATATATATATATATGTATATATATATATATATATATATATATATATATATATATATATATATATATGTATATATATATATATGTCGTACCTAGTAGCCAGAACGCACTTCTCAGCCTACTATGCAAGGCCCGATTTGCCTAATAAGCAAAGTTTTCATGAATTATTTGTTTTTCGACTACCTAACCTACCTAACCTAACCTAACCTAACTTTTTCGGCCACCTAACCAAACCTAACCTATGAAGATAGGTTAGGTTAGGTTAGGTAGGGTTGGTTAGGTTCGGTCATATATCTACGTTAATTTTAACTCCAATAAAAAAAAATTGACCTCATACATAATGAAATGGGTAGCTTTATCATTTCATAAGAAAAAAATTAGAAAAAATATATTAATTCAGGAAAACTTGGCTTATTAGGCAAATCGGGCCTTGAATAGTAGGCCAAAAAGTGAGTTCTGGCTACTAGGTACGACATATATATATATATATATATATATATATATATATATGTCGTACCTAGTAGCCAGAACGCACTTCTCAGCCTACTATGGAAGGCCCTTTTTGCCTAATAAGCCAAGTTTTCATGAATTAATATATTTTCTAAAAAAAATTTCTTATGAAATGATAAAGCTACCCATTTCATTATGTATGAGGTCAATTTTTTTTATTGGAGTTAAAATTAACGTAGATATATGACCGAACCTAACCAACCCTACCTAACCTAACCTAACCTATCTCTATAGGTCAGGTTAGGTTAGGTGGCCGAAAAAGTTAGGTTAGGTTAGGTTAGGTAGGTTAGGTAGTCGAAAAATAATTAATTCATGAAAACTTGGCTTATTAGGCAAATCGGGCCTTGCATAGTAGGCTGAGAAGTGCGTTCTGGCTACTAGGTACGACATATATATATATACATATATATATATATATATATATATATATATATATATATATATATATATATATATATATATATATATATATATATATATATATATATATATATATGCTCTCGTGTGTGTGTACTCACATATTTTGTGCTTGCGGGGGTTGAGCTTTGGCTCTTTGGTCCCGCCTCTTTGGTCCCTCCTGGTGTACAGATTCCTGAGCCTACTGGGCTCTATCATATCTACATTTAAAACTGTGTATGGAGTCTGCCTCCACCACATCACTGCCTAATGCATTCCATCCGTTAACTACTCTGACACTGAAAAAAATTCCTTCTAACTTCCCTGTGGCTCATGTGAGTACACAGTTTCCACCTCTGTCCCCTTGTTCGCGTCCCACCAGTGTTGAATAGTTTATCCTTGTTTACCCGGTCGATTCCCTGAGGATTTTGTAGGTTGTGATCATGTCTCCCCTTACTCTTTTGCCTTCCAGTGTCGTAAGGTGCATTTCCCGCAGCCTTTCCTCGTAACTCATGCCTCTTAGTTCTGGAACTAGTCTAGTGGCATACCTTTGGACTTTTTCCAGCTTCGTCTTTTGCTTGACAAGGTACGGCCTCCATGCTGGAGCCGCATACTCCAGGATTGGTCTTACATATGTGGTGTACAAGATTCTGAATGATTCCTTACACTGATTCCTGAACGCTGTTCTGATGTTAGCCAGCCTCGCATATGCCGCAGACGTTATTCTTTTTATGTGGGCTTCAGGAGACAGGTTTGGTGTGATATCAACTCTTAGATCTTTCTCTCTGTCCGTTTCATTAAGTACTTCATCTCCAATTTTGTATCCTGTGTCTGGCCTCCTGTTTCCACTGCCTAAATTCATTACTTTGCATTTACTCGGGTTGAACTTAAACAGCCATTTGTTCGACCATTCACTCAGTCTGTCTAGGTCATCTTGTAGCCTCCTACTATCGTCCTCAGTTTCATTCCTCCTCATAATTTTTGCATCATCGGCAAACATTGAGAGAAACGATTCTATACCCCCCTGGGAATCATTTACATACATCAGAAACAGTACAGGTCCAAGGACTGACCCCTGCGGGACTCCACTCGTAACGTCTCGCCAATCTGAGACCTCACCCCTCACACTGACTCGTGGTCTCCTGTTGCTTAGGTACTCCTTTATCCAATGGAGTACCTTCCCTTTCACTTCAGCCTGCATCTCCAGCTTTTTCACTAGCCTCTTGTGTGGTACTGTATCAAAGGCTTTCTGACAATCCAAAAATATGCAGTCTGCCCACCCTTCTCTTTCTTGCCTTATTTTTGTTGCCTGGTCGTAGAATTCAAGTAACGTTGTGAGGTAGGACCAGCCATCCCTGAACCCATGTGTGTACTCACCTAGTTGTACTCACCTAATTGTGCTTGCGGGGGTTGAGCTTTGGCTCTTTGGTCCCACCTCTCAACTGTCAATCAACTGGTGTACAGATTCTTGAGCCTACTGGGCTTTATCATATCTACATTTGAAACTGTGTATGGAGTCAGCCTCCACCACATCACTTCCTAGTGCATTCCATTTATTAACTACTCTGACACTGAAAAAATTCTTTCTAACGTCTCTGTGGCTCATCTGGGTACTAAGTTTCCACCTGTGTCCCCTTGTTCGTGTCCCACCCGTGCTGAAGAGTTTGTCTTTGTCCACCCTGTCAATTCCCCTGAGAATTTTGTAGGTGGTTATCATGTCTCCCCTTACTCTTCTGTTTTCCAGGGATGTGAGGTTCAGCTCCTTTAGCCTTTCCTCGTAGCTCAATCCTCTCAGTTCCGGGACGAGCCTGGTGGCATACCGCTGAATCTTCTCTAACTTTGTTTTGTGTTTAACTAGGTATGGACTCCAGGCTGGAGCTGCATACTCCAGGATTGGTCTTACATAAGTGGTATACAGGGTTCTGAAAGATTCCTTACTCAAGTTTCTAAAGGCAGTTCTTATGTTGGCCAGTCTAGCATATGCCGCTGGTGATATTCTTTTGATGTGGGCCTCTGGGGACAGGTTCGGTGTAATATCAACCCCCAGGTCTTTCTCTCTATTTGACTCTCTCAGGGTTTCACCTCCCAGACGATACCTTGTGTTCAGCCTCCTGCTCCCTTCGCCTAATTTCATCACCTTACACTTTCCCGAGTTGAACTTTAGCAGCCATTTTCTAGACCATTCCTCCAGTTTATCCAGGTCATCTTGTAGTCTCTGTCTATCTTCATCCGTCTTGATTCTTCTCATAATTTTTGCATCATCAGCAAACATTGAGAGGAATGAGTCTATACCCTCCGGAAGATCGTTCACATATATTAGAAACAGGATGTGTCCAAGTACTGAGCCCTGTGGGACTCCGCTGGTGACATCTCGCCACTCTGATGTCTCCCCCCTCACCGTTACTCGCTGTTTCCTGTTGCTTAAGTACTCCCTTATCCACTGGAGCACCTTCCCTTTTACTCCTGCCTGTTGCTCCAACTTTCTTAACAGCCTTTTATGGGGTACTGTGTCAAAGGCTTTTTGGCAATCCAGGAAAATGCAGTCGGCCCACCCTTCTCTTTCCTGCCTAATTTTTGTTGCCTGATCATAAAATTCTATTAAACCTGTGAGGCACGATTTACCATCCCTGAACCCATGTTGGTGATGCGTTACAAAGTTATTTCCCTCCAGATGCTCTACGAGCCTTTTCCTCACGATCTTTTCCATCACCTTGCATGGTAAACAAGTTAAGGAAACTGGCCTGTAATTCAGTGCCTCTTGCCTGTCACCCTTTTTGTATATTGGAACCACGTTAGCTGTCTTCCAACTTTCTGGTAAGTCTCCTGATTCCAGTGACCTATTATACACCATAGAGAGTGGCACACTTAGTGCTTCTGCACCTTCCTTTAGTATCCATTGTGAGATTCTGTCAGGCCCAACAGCCTTTGTCACATCCAGCTCCAGCAGACACCTTTTGACCTCATCACTGGTGAGGTCAAATTCCTCCAAGGTTGCTTGGTTTGCCGCCTCCTCATTTAGTGCAGGGGCTTCTCCTTGTTCTATTGTGAAGACCTTCTGGAATCTCTTGTTGATTTCTTCACACACCTCCTTGTCATTCTCTGTGTATCTGTTCTCCGCTTTTCGCAGCTTCATCACTTGTTCCTTCACTGCTGTTTTCCTCCTGATGTGGCTGTGGAGCAGCTTTGGTTGGGTCTTGGCTTTACTCGCGATGTCATTTTCAAACTGTCTTTCTGCTTCCTTCCTCACTCTGAGGTACTCATTTCTGGCCCTCTGGTATATCTCCCTGCTCTCTGGTGTTCTGTTATTTCTATAGTTTCTCCATGTTCTTTTACTCAGTTGCTTCGCTACCTTGCATTCCTGGTTGAACCATGGTTTTTTCTGTTGTTTTTCGTTTTTCTCCTTTTGGACGGGGATAAACCTGTCTGCAGCTTCCTGGCACTTCTGGGTGACAAAATCCATCATGACCTGCACATTCTTGTCTCTAAGTTCTGTTTCCTATGGTATTCCCCTGAGGAAGCTCCTCATCTCGTCATATTTTCCTCTTCGGTAATTCAGTCTTTTTCCCTCTACTCCCATCCTTGGATAGGTTATCCCTACCTCCACCAAGTATTCAAAGGTCAGTACACTGTGGTCACTCATTCCTATGGGGGCTTCAACTTTGACTTCCCTTATTTCTAACTCATTCAGGGTGAATATCAAGTCGAGTCTAGCTGGTTCATCATTGCCTCTCACTCTTGTGGGTTCCTTGACATGCTGGCTCAGAAAATTCCTTGTTGCCACTTCCAAGAGTTTAGCTCTCCACGTATCTGCACAACCATGTGGGTCCCCATTCTCCCAGTCTATCTTTCCATGGTTGAAATCGCCCATGATTAGGAGTCTGGAGCCATTCCTGCAGGCAACTGAAGCTGCTCTCTCTATTATATTAATGGTTGCCATGTTGTTCCTATCAAACTCCTGTCTAGGTCTTCTGTCATTTAGGGGAGGGTTGTAAATGACTGCCACTATTATCTTAGGGCCACCCATTGTTATAGTTCCTGTTTTGTAATCTCTGAATCCGTCACAGCCCGGAATTTCCATCTCATCAAAACTCCAGTCCTTCCTTATCAGCAAGGCCAATCCTCCACCTCCTCTCCCTTCCCTCTCTTTCCTTCCTATATAGTAGTCCTTTAAAAACACAGCATCTGTTAAGACTCCTGACAATTTTGTTTCTGTTAGTCCTATTACATCAGGGTTTTCTTCCTGCACCCTTTCTGCCAGTTCACTTGCTTTATTCGTAATCCCATCAATGTTTGAGTACATTACCTTGAAGCTCACTTTCTTATATCCAATTTCACTCTCACACCCCACAAGTGTAGGAAGTTGTTATATGGTCATTGCTACTTGGGTAGGCTCCTCCTCCTGTGAGGTAGTTTCCAGGGTAGTGTGTGTGTGTGTGTGTGTGTGTGTGTGTGTGTGTGTGTGTGTGTGTGTGTGTGTGTGTGTGTGTGTGTGTGTGTGTGTGTGTGTGTGTGTGTGTGTGTGTGTGTGTGTACTCACCTAGTTGTGTTTGCGGGGGTTGAGCTCTGGCTCTTTGGCCCCGCCTCTCAACCGTCAATCAACAGGTGTACAGATTCCTGAGCCTATCGGGCTCTGTCATATCTACACTTGAAACTGTGTATGGAGTCAGCCTCCACCACATCACCCCCTAATGCATTCCATTTGTCAACCACTCTGACACTAAAAAAGTTCTTTCTAATATCTCTGTGGCTCATTTGGGCACTCAGTTTCCACCTGTGTCCCCTTGTGCGTGTTCCCCTTGTGTTAAATAGACTGTCTTTATCTACCCTATCAATCCCCTTCAGAATCTTGAATGTGGTGATCATGTCCCCCCTAACTCTTCTGTCTTCCAGCGAAGTGAGGTTTAATTCCCGTAGTCTCTCCTCGTAGCTCATACCTCTCAGCTCGGGTACTAGTCTGGTGGCAAAGCTTTGAACCTTTTCCAGTTTAGTCTTATCCTTGACTAGATATGGATTCCATGCTGGGGCTGCATACTCCAGGATTGGCCTGACATATGTGGTATACAAAGTTCTGAATGATTCTTTACACAAGTTTCTGAATGCCGTTCGTATGTTGGCCAGCCTGGCATATGCCGCTGATGTTATCCGCTT
The DNA here is from genome assembly GCF_040958095.1 of Procambarus clarkii. Lineage (NCBI taxonomy): Eukaryota > Metazoa > Arthropoda > Malacostraca > Decapoda > Cambaridae > Procambarus > Procambarus clarkii. The sequence continues at coordinate 10,558,587 of NC_091208.1, read as the reverse complement.
GATATGTGCTGCAGGAGACAGGTCTGGCGTGATATCAACCCCCAAGTCTTTTTCCTTCTCTGACTCCTGAAGAATTTCCTCTCCCAGATGATACCTTGTATCTGGCCTCCTGCTCCCTACACCTATCTTCATTACATTACATCTGGTTGGGTTAAACTCTAACAACCATTTGTTCGACCATTCCTTCAGCTTGTCTAGGTCTTCTTGAAGCCTCAAACAGTCCTCTTCTGTTTTAATCCTTCTCATAATTTTAGCATCGTCCGCAAACATTGAGAGAAATGAATCGATACCCTCCGGGAGATCATTTACATATATCAGAAACAAGATAGGACCGAGTACAGAGCCCTGTGGGACTCCACTGGTGACTTCACGCCAATCGGAGGTCTCACCCCTCACCGTAACTCTCTGCTTCCTATTGCTTAGATACTCCCTTATCCACTGGAGCACCTTACCAGCTACACCTGCCTGTCTCTCCAGCTTATGTACCAGCCTCTTATGCGGTACTGTGTCAAAGGCTTTCCGACAATCCAAGAAAATGCAGTCCGCCCAGCCCTCTCTTTCTTGCTTAATCTGTGTCACCTGATCGTAGAATTCTATCAAGCCTGTAAGGCAAGATTTACCCTCCCTGAATCCATGTTGGCGATTTGTCACGAAGTCCCTTCTCTCCAGATGTGTTACCAGTTTTTTTCTCACGATCTTCTCCATCACCTTGCATGGTATACAAGTCAAGGACACTGGCCTGTAGTTCAGTGCCTCTTGTCTGTCGCCCTTTTTGTATATTGGGACCACATTCGCCGTCTTCCATATTTCTGGTAGGTCTCCCGTCTCTAGTGATTTACTATACACTATGGAGAGTGGCAAGCAAAGTGCCTCTGCACACTCTTTCAGTACCCATGGTGAGATCCCATCTGGACCAACCGCCTTTCTAACATCCAGATCCAGCAGGTGTCTCTTGACCTCCTCTCTCGTAATTTCGAACTCCTCCAAGGCCGCCTCGTTTACCTCCCTTTCTCCTAGCATAGTGACCTCACCCTGTTCTATTGTGAAGACCTCCTGGAACCTCTTGTTGAGTTCCTCACACACCTCTCTGTCATTCTCTGTATACCTGTTCTCGCCTGTTCTAAGTTTCAATACCTGTTCTTTCACTGTTGTTTTCCTTCTGATGTGACTGTGGAGTAGCTTTGGTTCGGTCTTGGCTTTGTTTGCTATATCATTTTCAAAATTTTTCTCTGCTTCTCTTCTCACCCTGACGTACTCATTCCTGGTTCTCTGGTATCTCTCCCTGCTTTCTGGTGTTCTGTTATTCCGGAAGTTCCTCCACGCCTTTTTGTTCAGTTTCTTCGCTTCCATACATGCCCTATTATACCATGGATTCTTCTGTTGCTTCTCGGATTTTTCCCTTTGGGCCGGGATGAACCTGTTTACTGCCTCCTGACACTTTTGGGTAACATAGTCCATCATACCCTGTACAGACTTGTCTCTGAGGTCTGTGTCCCAAGGTATTTCACTTAGGAAACTTCTCATCTGTTCATAATTCCCCTTTCGGTATGCCAGCCTTTTGATTCCTAGTTCTTTTTGGGGGGAGATAAGTCCTAGCTCTACCAGGTACTCAAAGTTCAATACACTGTGGTCACTCATTCCCAAGGGCGCTTCCATCTTAACTTCCCTTATATCCCATTCATTTAGGGTAAATAACAAATCAAGCATTGCTGGTTCATCTTCTCCTCTCATTCTTGTTGGCTCTTTGGTATGCTGGCTTAGAAAGTTTCTTGTTGCCACGTCCAGCAGCTTAGCTCTCCATGTTCCTGGTCCTCCATGCGGGTCTCTGTTCTTCCAATCTATCTTCCCATGGTTGAAGTCTCCCATAATTAGTAGTCCAGATCCATTCCTGCTAGCAACAGAAGCTGCTCTTTCTATTATGTTAATGGTGGCCATGTTGTTTCTATCATATTCCTGTCTAGGTCTTCTGTCATTTGGTGGTGGATTATATATGACTGCGACTATAATTTTTTTCCCTCCATTTGTTACAGTACCTGCTATGTAGTCACTGAAACCTTCACAGCCCTGAATATCCATCTCCTCAAAATCCCAGCCTTTTCTTACCAGCAGAGCTACACCACCCCCACCTCTTCCTTCCCTCTCTTTCCGCATAACATAATAGTCCTGTGGGAACACTGCATTTGTTATTGTTTTCGTGATCTTTGTTTCTGTGAGGGCTATTATGTCTGGGTTTTCCTCTAGTACCAGTTCTCCAAGCTCATTTGCTTTATTTGTAATTCCATCTATGTTAGTGTACATCGCTTTGAGGCTCACTTTCTTCTGTCCCTTCTCAAATCGCCTCCTTGGTGAGTGTTCTGCTGGTGGGGGAGGCTGTTCCATGGGTGTGAGGACCTGTGAGGTGGGTAACAGGATCTCAGAGGATACTGGAATGAGGGGCGGGGGATCCAGTGAAGGGGGAGGGACAGGGAGGGTATGGGGTGAAAGGGGAGGGAGGACGGGAAGGAAAGGGGGGGAGGGAGGACTCGGGAGGAGGGGAGGGGTAGAAGGGTGGGGATTGGGTTTGGGGGAGGGAGATTTGGCTGAACTTTTGAGTGGGGGCAGGGAGGGTTTGGGGTAGGGGGGTTTTCTATGCAGAGGAGGGAGGCGGGGTTGTCCTCCCTTCTGGTGTTACTGGGTAGCTGGTTGTGGGTTCCCCACTCGCCTCTGGGGGTGTTGTGTTGGGAGCTGTGACTTCCTGGTTTTCCCCTCTCGCCCTGCGCCTCTTCCTTGCTTCTGCCGCCACGGCTCTCTCCTCCCTTGTCATGTCTCGCTGGAGGAATACATTTTTTAATTTTCCCACGTTTTTCAGGGAGCTCTTCCTTGATAGGATCCTCTCCTTTGTGTTCTCGTTTGCAAACACTATCTTTATCATTCGGTCTCGGTCTTTGTTGTACCGGCCTAGCCTGAAAACCTTCTCAATGCTATGCTCGGCCCCTTCCATGTCTAGTGCCTTTAGTACTTCATTCACTGCTGCTTTGTCCTTGTCATTCCACTCTGTCCTATTGGTTCCTTCCTGTTCCTTAATACCCACAGCAACCACTGATCTTTTCCTTTCCAGCAGTTGGCTAGTGGAGCGTGCCGCCTCCTGCGAGGTGGCTGCTTTCATGGCCACCTCCATCACTGCAGTCATTACTTCAGAGTTATTTTGTTTTAGTATTTCAGCAAATGTTGCTTTTATTGTGGCATTCTCATCCAGAAAACTATTGCCACTTTCTCCCTGGGTGGTTTTCTGATTCTCAGCCTCGATACCATTCTCTTTGAGGGTTCTAATCTCCTCCTTTGCTGCTGTCAGCTCTCTTTTCAGGTTGCTTATTTCGTTCTTCATTTCCTGCATCATTTCTTGCATCTCACTCTTGATGTCCTCCAGAAACTGGGCGAACATTTCCTTCATCTCGTCACCTTGGCTCTTTCCTGCTCCCCTGGGACCTCTGGCTGCCATCTTGACCCTGTTGGGATGGGGGAGGGAGAGAGAGAGAGGGGGAGATGTGTGTGTGTGTGTGTGTGTGTGTGTGTGTGTGTGTGTGTGTGTGTGTGTGTGTGTGTGTGTGTATGTGTGTGCGTGCGCGCGTGCGTGCGTGCGTGCGTGCGTGCGTGTGTGTGTGTGTGCGTGTGTGTGTGTGTGTAGAGTCTTACTATAAATACTAAGGCATTCTCGAGTCTTTATTAACACAGTTTATATATATACATTATTTACGCATAACTATTTGCGCTTGTGCAGGCGATGAGTCACAATAACGTGGCTGAAGTATGTTGACCAGACCACACACTAGAAGTTGAAGGGACGACGACGTTTCGGTCCGTCCTGGACCATTCTCAAGTCGATTGTGTGATTGTGTGTCACAATCGACTTGAGAATGGTCTAGGATGGACCGAAACGTCGTCGTCCCTTCAACTTCTAGTGTGTGGTCTGGTCAACATATTTGCGCTTCTTGATAGGGGGAGTTATGATAAATAGGTCAGTATCCTCTGAAGACTCCTCTTGAATTTTACGCTTGCTAGGATTTTTGGCAGAGGGAGGTTTGGGTTTTTCTAATGGCGAAGTCAGTGATGGTTCTTCTCCTTCGATGGTTCCGTCGTCGAAGGAAAATGAGCTTGAGTTGTCCAAGCTGGAAGGATCTTAGCTGAGTACAGGCACAGCCGGTCCACTTCCCCCAGCGATTGCAGCACACACGATGATGAGGTTGCAGTTGCGCCTCCTGAGCGCCCTCTGCAAATTCACCATCATCTCCCGGAAATTTGACATCCAGTCATCTATTGAGTCACGAGTTGCACCAATTCCGTACGGGAGGACGAATTCGATTATAATCCTTGGAATTCACCACCAACCTCCCCAGAGTAGTTAGGGAGGCCTTAAGCCAGAATCTGCGATTCTGTGCTGTGTCCAGAGCAAGACCTTGAGTGTAATGTCTGTCACTACTGCGAGCCATTTGTTCCCTGGCAATGAGATTACTCTCAATCGGGGGGCCCGCGCCGAACGTCGAGATGAGTGCGGCAGTACCAGGGAAGCGAGCCCTCATTCGGATCCGAGTCCATATGATTCGTTGGGAGTGGGGCTGGTCTCACCACAACGTCACCGGGGTAGTCGCGAGATGCACCGACTGCCCTGTTTACATAGGAAAGAGGCGTCCGTTCAATTGCAGCGTGGGGATAGGCGCGCCAGAGTGCAGAAGCGAGTCCATAGGGGCGTACTATAGTTGCCGGGAGCTCGTACGCGAGGATGTCTTGACGACGCAGGAGTTCGACGTCGAGGACGTCCCCCTCTATCACCTGCAGTTCGGACGAGAGTGACATGATGGCGGGGGGGTGGAGAGAGAACTGTTCGCTGGTTCGAGTGTTAACACCACGGTGTGAGCCTGGGCTTAAGTATACGGCGGTGGCAGTAGGGGATAAGAGGAGATGGTGTGTGGCGGGGGGAATAATGGGGAAAGTTCAAGGCCCCTCCTCCTCCTCCACAGGTGTAGAGAAACTTTCATATAGGCCTCGGGACACTTCAAACGATGTGATCAGATCACGGCACCTGAAGGTTAATTGTTCCATTCTTCGTATTTCAGCCAGAATTTCATCTTGAGAATAAGAAGCATATTTTTGACTGGCCTCGTTAAAGGAATTAGAAAATCGTTCTGTTGGAGCGCTCGTCATGTATCGGTCATAGGCTTTCCACAGAGCCGAAATTACTCTACATTTGTGACTCACATCAGAGTGATAACTTTCTGTAGTCACGAGTCTCTTCAATAATAATAATCTGGTCTTTTCTTCCACAGCAGCCAAATAGGATGTTTCCTCCATGATAATTCTTCAGTAACTAATTTGATATATAACTTCTATTGGTGTTTAATAGGCCTCTCAAACTGGCCCGTCCACAACAGCACCCCCTTCCAGCTGATGCCTCGCACGAAGGTCGGCTCCATTTGGACGTATTTCAATAATGTTCGTACATCTGACAACTCACTTTTTTTTAATTGAGCCTTAGAATGCCCCAATTTTTTAATTATATCCAAAATATTTAAATTCTGTACGGGGCTTAATAAATTTCCTCTCGAGTCCCAGACAATATCAGGATGGTCTCTGAACAGTTGAATTAAAGACTTAACGTAAGGAAGTTCGGCTACCTTGCAATGAACGTTAATTAAGTCATCTAAACTGAGCACCGCCCTACTCCCACTTTTTTTTGTGATATATACAAGAGTTGTTACATTCTTGTACAACATTCTTGAACATTCTTGCTTCTACTGTTCTTGTCCATGTCCTTGTTGGGAGTCATGAATACCTGCATTTCAGCAGGTAATGGCTCTGTATTATTTGTTTTCTTTACATTGGCGCGGCGGGGGAAAAGCTTTCGCGCCGCCTCAGAGGGGCGCTTTCGGGCGCCGTCCCAGAAGGGCGCTTTTTGCTGGCACGGGCGGGCTGTAAGGGGCGGGCATGGGCGCGACTCGCGACCTTACGGGTCTTCCTACTTTCACTAGGAAAGGTGGTGTTGTTGTTCTCACTGGGCACCTGTAGGCTTAAACCACCGACTCCATCGTCTTTGTTAATTGGTGAGGTCAGGTTCCTGGTAGCGTCAACAGCCGCAGTTTTGTTTGCTTTAAAAAGATACTTTTCTGCAGCTGCCCGTGGAATGAGGCAATATTCTCGCACCATATTGCGTACCTTTATTTTATTAGAGATGTAATTAATGACACAGCAAGAGGGAGTAAGGCCGCTAGTATTGTCCCACCCTTGCGAGACGTTAGTATAGATTTCTTTACGTGTAATGGAGTCCTCTTGCGAGCAACAGAACATATGTCGTTTTTATCAAGGTCTTAATAAGTTTATCGCGTTTACGACGTGATAAATTAGTGAGAAGGAACAATAACTCGTGGTGTTTTTCAACGAGGGACTGTTCCCATGCTGGCATTATTTAGAATAATGATATCGTGAGATTTGACCCACGAATTAGAAGTGGCTGGATATCCTCGCCAGTTCACATAATATTCTCGCTGTCCACCGGCAGTTGTCCTGGACCTGAGAATACTTACAGGAAAATGTTCAGGCAATGTGACGGCTATCAGTTCCTGTTCGTAAAATAGACCACTAATAACCTCACCGCTTAAATCTCCGATTTTATAGGTGGGTACACGTTGTTCCGTGTTCCACTCTAGCACTTTAAAAATTTCCTTTGTATTTTGTGGCCAAAAACTTTTGTGAAATGTATTTCTCCGTTTTGCTAATCGTACATACGTTCCAAACTTCAAACACGGACTAATGGGAGAGTGTGAAGGGCTCTTGTTTATATACATCGTTTTAAACTCTCCGAATATCGTCAATCTTACGCAGGTTGTGAACAACTTGTGGAGTGTTTTTTATTAGTCTGTAATATGTATTATTATAAACGTCCACGACTTTCGAGAGAACGTCTAAATATTTTAAAGAATTAGCTTGAGTCATATAACGGTAAAGCTTATGCTTCAGTGCTCGTATGGTACGCTCCACAATGCTCGCTTTCATATCAGAGAAAACACTGAATATCATAATGTGTTTCTTATTTAAATAATTTTGGATAGTTTTATTATAAAACTCCGTCCCCCGATCGGTGAAAATCCACCTCACTCCTCGAAATTCTGGTTTTTCTAATATATTACTTAACGCCCGCAACATATGTTTGGAATCTTTTTTTTAATAAAGTTTCAACGCTCATTAAACGTGAGAAAACATCCACACACACCAACAGATATTTGACATAATTATTATATTGCCGTAAATTGCAAAAATCCCCGAGGTCACAGACAATAATCACACTTGGTTTGGTGCTAAAAATTTTCGACGGGGGAAACGCACCCTATTTTCTCTGTGAAGAGTAAATGACCTCTCACCTCGAAGAAATTCTTTCGTGTCATCGAGCGTAATGCTAGAGTCTATCATTTTCGATTGGTGGAAAAGTTTTCATACATTGCCAGTGAAACCAGCCGGTGATGAAATGTTATTAAATTCACGCTTGAGAGCCAGCCTCTTAAATGGCGTTAGAGTCATGGTGTCGCCCGCTCTCACCAAGTGTACACAACTTCGCACGGGCCCTCGTCGTCTATGCGAGATCGCTACTGCAATACTTCAGGCGCCGTTAAATCCAGTAAAAGATAACAGTAATTATTCTCTATAGTTGCTCAACGATAAATTTTCACAAATTCGTTCACAGTATCTCGCCCGAAAATCTGTCTTCACAAAATTTCAAGTTGACTTAGGTCTCTTTGTTTCAGCAAAATATAATGACTATAATTCAAACATATCGTTCTGGCAAATTTTCCCTGAGGAAACACATTTTGACTCACTAAAAGAGCAGAAATCCCATCGTGTCTGCCTCGAATAAAAATATTGGCAATAATCTGAATTTGAACAGCTTCAGGAAACAAATCTTTAATTATACATAATATTGATTCTTTCGTGTAAGGATTCTGAAAGTCTGCTGGATTGATCAAACCCTTAATAGGCATAATAGTGTCTCGTAAAGTGGCTATTTGCAATAAGGGATGAGAAAAGTTATCCACACTTGAAACTATAATTTTGAAAAATTTATGTCGGTATTTTAAGTACAATTTAGTAATTAAAAAAGTTTTGCCACTATTAGTGAATCCGGCCATCAATACCCGCGCAGGCTGTTTAAAGATGTCTATGTCATTTTCAGAAACGACCATACACTTCTCCATAATCTTAATTACAATGCTTTATTAGTGGAAGCACGATATATAATATATATATATATATATATATATATATATATATATATATATATATATATCTGAAAACTCACACCCCAGAAGTGACTCGAACCCATACTCCCAGAAGCAACGCAACTGGTATGTACAAGACGCCTTAATCCACTTGACCATCACGACCGGACATAATGAGGTGATAGCCGAGGCTATATGAACCACCCCACCGCCGGCACTCGGATAGTTATCTTGGGCATAGCATTTTACCAAATCACCTCATTCTTTGGGGCACACGTGAGGAACACAAATGCGAACAAGCCTGAATGGTCCCCAGGACATATGCAACTGAAAACTCACACCCCAGAAGTGACTCGAACCCATACTCCCAGAAGCAACGCAACTGGTATGTACAAGACGCCTTAATCCACTTGACCATCACGACCGGACATAATGAGGTGATAGCCGAGGCTATATGAACCACCCCACCGCCGGCACTCGGATAGTTATCTTGGGCATAGCATTTTACCAAATCACCTCATTCTTTGGGGCACACGTGAGGAACACAAATGCGAACAAGCCTGAATGGTCCCCAGGACATATGCAACTGAAAACTCACACCCCAGAAGTGACTCGAACCCATACTCCCAGAAGCAACGCAACTGGTATGTACAAGACGCCTTAATCCACTTGACCATCACGACCGGACATAATGAGGTGATAGCCGAGGCTATATGAACCACCCCACCGCCGGCACTCGGATAGTTATCTTGGGCATAGCATTTTACCAAATCACCTCATTCTTTGGGGCACACGTGAGGAACACAAATGCGAACAAGCCTGAATGGTCCCCAGGACATATGCAACTGAAATCACCAACTTTGGTGATTTGGCAACTGGTAAAATGCTATGCCCAAGATAACTATCCGAGTGCCGGCGGTGGGGTGGTTCATATAGCCTCGGCTATCACCTCATTATGTCCGGTCGTGATGGTCAAGTGGATTAAGGCGTCTTGTACATACCAGTTGCGTTGCTTCTGGGAGTATGGGTTCGAGTCACTTCTGGGGTGTGAGTTTTCAGTTGCATATGTCCTGGGGACCATTCAGGCTTGTTCGCATTTGTGTTCCTCACGTGTGCCCCAAAGAATGAGGTGATTTGGTAAAATGCTATGCCCAAGATAACTATCCGAGTGCCGGCGGTGGGGTGGTTCACATAGCCTCGGCTATCACCTCATTATGTCCGGTCGTGATGGTCAAGTGGATTAAGGCGTCTTGTACATACCTGTTGCGTTGCTTCTGGGAGTATGGGTTCGAGTCACTTCTGGGGTGTGAGTTTTCAGTTGCATATGTCCTGGGGACCATTCAGGCTTGTTCGCATTTGTGTTCCTCACGTGTGCCCCAAAGAATGAGGTGATTTGGTAAAATGCTATGCCCAAGATAACTATCCGAGTGCCGGCGGTGGGGTGGTTCATATAGCCTCGGCTATCACCTCATTATGTCCGGTCGTGATGGTCAAGTGGATTAAGGCGTCTTGTACATACCAGTTGCGTTGCTTCTGGGAGTATGGGTTCGAGTCACTTCTGGGGTGTGAGTTTTCAGTTGCATATGTCCTGGGGACCATTCAGGCTTGTTCGCATTTGTGTTCCTCACGTGTGCCCCAAAGAATGAGGTGATTTGGTAAAATGCTATGCCCAAGATAACTATCCGAGTGCCGGCGGTGGGGTGGTTCATATAGCCTCGGCTATCACCACATTATGTCCGGTCGTGATGGTCAAGTGGATTAAGGCGTCTTGTACATACCAGTTGCGTTGCTTCTGGGAGTATGGGTTCGAGTCACTTCTGGGGTGTGAGTTTTCAGTTGCATATGTCCTGGGGACCATTCAGGCTTGTTCGCATATATATATATATATATATATATATATATATATATATATATATATATATATTGTGACGATAATCTCCTTCAAGAGATTGAGCCTGCTCTTCCCTCCAAAATACGTCGCTACAAATCTATATACAACTACTATGGAAGAAATATCCAACAACGACAACAACATCTCCAAGGTTTGCCAGAGAGCAAAACGTATGCAGCCAGGAACACCTGCTCCACCTCAAACCGCCAAACTACCTGTCTTGTCGCCTGCTCATCGCTGATTGGCTGCGGGTCCAGCTGCAACTGCACTCCACCCACTACACTACTTGATGTCTGGGGCCGCCACGACCTCAGTCATCAGAATATCCCGTGCTTTCGACAAGTTAACACGTCTCGTTGGTAGACTAAGCCCCAGGCTTACGTGTACTAAGAGAGGTGATAGCTTGAAGCCAATATTCCTGCACCTATTTACTTTGTTTGTCATACACTTGTTATTTGCTCACTTGTCTTAACGTAACTTTTCATTTTGTCATTTGATTATTCTTATTATTTTGATTGATTGATTTTATTATACGAATTTGTATGTCCATTTATTCATGTTTTGCTTTTCATAACGTAATAAAAATTTCATTGTTAAAATTTACTTGTGTCTTCTCCTTACCTTACCACAGACGAAGTTCCAGAATTTCTATTTTTTTTGTTTCTATGTGACGAGGCCATACCCCTAGCTTTGAACAGCCGAACACCAACGCGTTACCGTCACATATTATATATATATATATATATATATATATATATATATATATATATATATATATATATATATATATATATATATATATATATATATATATTATTAAATATGACCGAAAAAGTAAGATTAATAATTCTAACACGAATTTTCTCAATCTTTCGTACATTACGCTTCACTGTTGGAGGTAAATCAAAAATCAATTCTCCAAAATTCATTTTTATTTCTAGTCTGACGCGACACGGGCGCGTTTCGTAAAACTTATTACATTTTCAAAGACTTTAGTTCACAAATACACAACTGATTAGAACTTACGTATCTCTGATTTTATATCTACATTTGAGTGAGGTGGGAGGGGTGATGTGGCATTAACACAAGACAGAACAAGAGGGGATATTAATAGGGTATTAAAAGTATCAACACAAGACAGAACACAAACAATGGGTATTGAATAGAAGTGTTTGTAGAAAGCCTATTGGTCCATATTTCTTGATGCTTCTATATTGGAGCGGAGTCTTGAGGTGGGTAGAATATAGTTGTGCAATAATTGGCTGTTGATTGCTGGTGTTGACTTCTTGATGTGTAGTGCCTCGCAAACGTCAAGCCGCCTGCTATCGCTGTATCTATCGATGATTTCTGTGTTGTTAACTAGGATTTCTCTGGCGATGGTTTGGTTGTGGGAAGAGATTATATGTTCCTTAATGGAGCCCTGTTGCTTATGCATCGTTAAACGCCTAGAAAGAGATGTTGTTGTCTTGCCTATATACTGGGTTTTTTGGAGCTTACAGTCCCCAAGTGGGCATTTGAAGGCATAGACGACGTTAGTCTCTTTTAAAGCGTTCTGTTTTGTGTCTGGAGAGTTTCTCATGAGTAGGCTGGCCGTTTTTCTGGTTTTATAGTAAATCGTCAGTTGTATCCTCTGATTTTTGTCTGTAGGGATAACGTTTCTATTAACAATATCTTTCAGGACCCTTTCCTCCGTTTTATGAGCTGTGGAAAAGAAGTTCCTGTAAAATAGTCTAATAGGGGGTATAGGTGTTGTGTTAGTTGTCTCTTCAGAGGTTGCATGGCTTTTCACTTTCCATCTTATGATGTCTTCGATGAAACCATTGGAGAAGCCGTTATTGACTAGGACCTGCCTTTCCCTACAGAGTTCTTCGTCGACTTGCTTCCATTCTGAGCTGTGGCTGAGAGCACGGTCGACATATGCGTTAACAACACTCCTCTTGTACCTGTCAGGGCAGTCGCTGTTGGCATTTAGACACATTCCTATGTTTGTTTCCTTAGTGTAGACTGCAGTGTGGAAACCTCCGCCCTTTTCCATGACTGTTACATCTAGAAAGGGCAGCTTCCCATCCTTTTCCATCTCGTAAGTGAAACGCAGCACGGAACTCTGCTCAAATGCCTCCTTCAGCTCCTGCAGATGTCTGACATCAGGTACCTGTGTAAAAATGTCGTCAACATACCTGCAGTATATGGCCGGTTTCAAGTTCATGTCGACTAAGACTTTTTGCTCGATGGTACCCATGTAGAAGTTTGCAAACAGGACACCTAGGGGAGAACCCATGGCGACCCCATCTACTTGCTTATACATGTGCCCATCCGGGCTCAAGAAGGGTGCCTCTTTAGTACAAGCTTGGAGTAGTTTCCTCAGAATATTTTCTGGCATGTCAAGAGGAGTACAGGCTGGATCACGATACACTCTGTCGGCTATCATTCCGATTGTCTCGTCCACAGGTACGTTGGTAAACAGCGATTCTACGTCCAACGAGGCTCTTATCCCTGTGGCCCGTGTGCCCCGCAGTAAGACAACAAATTCCTTTGGAGACTTCAGGCTGAAGGCGCAAGGAACATAAGGAGTCAGCAGGCCGTTGAGTCGCTTCGCCAGTCTGTACGTGGGTGTGGGTATCTGGCTAATGATTGGCCGAAGTGGGTTTCCAGGCTTGTGCGTCTTGACATTTCCATACGCATATCCAGGTTTATATTCCCCAATGATCTTTGGCAGGTGGAGTCCGGATTTCTTGGCGTTCACAGTTTCGATCAGTTTGTTGACCTTTGCTTTTAATTCGGCTGTAGTGTCCTTCGTTACCCTTTGGAACTTAGTTTGGTCAGAGAGTATGATGTTCATTTTCGCCAGATATTCGTCTTTTTTAAGAATGACATATATTGGCGACTTGTCACCTTTCCTGACAACTATCTCCTTGTTCTCACGAAGGCTTTTTGCTGCCGCTTTAAGCTCGGGGGACAGTATGGTGCTTCTGTAGTTGCCTCGATTCTTTCCTCCTTCTGCAATAAGTTCTGCTTGTAAGGTATCTTTGGTAGTGACCTTCTTTTGTGTCTCGAGGTCGAATATGTCGTCCAACAGAATTTCCAACTCTACTTTCCGGGCCATCTCCCTCGGTCTGGACATAACATGACAGTTTATGCCCAGATTTAGGAGAGTGATTTGGTCCTCAGTGAGGTTAATTCCTGCAAGGTTCAGGAAGCCATCTCTTGGTCGTGGAATTGCCATAGGTCCTCCATATAATGTTGTTAGTACCCACTGGAAACCCACTTCGGCCAATCATTAGCCAGATACCCACACCCACGTACAGACTGGCGAAGCGACTCAACGGCCTGCTGACTCCTTATGTTCCTTGCGCCTTGAGTCTGAAGTCTCCAAAGGAATTTGTTGACTTACTGCGGGGCACACGGGCTACAGGGATAAGAGCCACGTTGGACGTAGAATCGCTGTTTACCAACGTACCTGTGGACGAGACAATCGGAATGATAGCCGACAGAGTGTATCGTGATCCAGCCTGTACTCCTCTTGACATGCCAGAAAATATTCTGAGGAAACTACTCCAAGCTTGTACTAAAGAGGCACCCTTCTTGAGCCCGGATGGGCACATGTATAAGCAAGTAGATGGGGTCGCCATGGGTTCTCCCCTAGGTGTCCTGTTTGCAAACTTCTACATGGGTACCATCGAGCAAAAAGTCTTAGTCGACATGAACTTGAAACCGGCCATATACTGCAGGTATGTTGACGACATTTTTACACAGGTACCTGATGTCAGACATCTGCAGGAGCTGAAGGAGGCATTTGAGCACAGTTCCGTGCTGCGTTTCACTTACGAGATGGAAAAGGATGGGAAGCTGCCCTTTCTAGATGTAACAGTCATGGAAAAGGGCGAAGGTTTCCACACTGCAGTCTACACTAAGGAAACAAACATAGGAATGTGTCTAAATGCCAACAGCGACTGCCCTGACAGGTACAAGAGGAGTGTTGTTAACGCATATGTCGACCGTGCTCTCAGCCACAGCTCAGAATGGAAGCAAGTCGACGAAGAACTCTGTAGGGTAAGGCAGGTCCTAGTCAATAACGGCTTCTCCAATGGTTTCATCGAAGACATCATAAGAAGGAAAGTGAAAAGCCATGCAACCTCTGAAGAGACAGCTAACACAACACCTATACCCCCTATTAGACTATTTTACAGGAACTTCTTTTCCACAGCTCATAAAACGGAGGAAAGGGTCCTGAAAGATATTGTTAATAGAAACGTTATCCCTACAGACAAAAATCAGAGGATACAACTGACGATTTACTATAAAACCAGAAAAACGGCCAGCCTACTCATGAGAAACTCTCCAGACACAAAACAGAACGCTTTAAAAGAGACTAACGTCGTCTATGCCTTCAAATGCCCACTTGGGGACTGTAAGCTCCAAAAAACCCAGTATATAGGCAAGACAACAACATCTCTTTCTAGGCGTTTAACGATGCATAAGCAACAGGGCTCCATTAAGGAACATATAATCTCTTCCCACAACCAAACCATCGCCAGAGAAATCCTAGTTAACAACACAGAAATCATCGATAGATACAGCGATAGCAGGCGGCTTGACGTTTGCGAGGCACTACACATCAAGAAGTCAACACCAGCAATCAACAGCCAATTATTGCACAACTATATTCTACCCACCTCAAGACTCCGCTCCAATATAGAAGCATCAAGAAATATGGACCAATAGGCTTTCTACAAACACTTCTATTCAATACCCATTGTTTGTGTTCTGTCTTGTGTTGATACTTTTAATACCCTATTAATATCCCCTCTTGTTCTGTCTTGTGTTAATGCCACATCACCCCTCCCACCTCACTCAAATGTAGATATAAAATCAGAGATACGTAAGTTCTAATCAGTTGTGTATTTGTGAACTAAAGTCTTTGAAAATGTAATAAGTTTTACGAAACGCGCCCGTGTCGCGTCAGACTAGAAATAAAAATGAATTTTGGAGAATTGATTTTTGATTTACCTCCAACAGTGAAGTGTAATGTACGAAAGATTGAGAAAATTCGTGTTAGAATTATTAATCTTACTTTTTCGGTCATATTTAATAATATATGTCTACAGGAAAGACTGCTACCAAAATATACTAATATATATATATATATATATATATATATATATATATATATATATATATATATATATATATATATATATATATATATATATATATATATATATATATATATATATATATATATATATATGTAGTACCTAGTAGTCAGAACTCACTTCTCAGCCTACTATGCAAGGCCCGATTTGCCTAATAAGCAAAGTTTTCATGAATTAATTGTTTTTCGACTACGTAACCTACTTAACCTAACCTAACCTAACTTTTTCGGCCACCTAACCTAACCTAACCTATAAAGATAGGTTAGGTTAGGTTAGGTAGGGTTGGTTAGGTTCGATCATATATCTACGTTAATTTTAACTCCGTTAAAAAAAAATTGACCTCATACATTGTGAAATATATATATATATATATATATATATATATATATATATATATATATATATATATATATATATATATATATATATATATATATATATATATATATATATATAGTACTATATATGATGTTTTTTTTTGGATGATGGCACTATAGCTGGCACCGTAGACCATCTCTTGGCAGATATCAGGAAAATAAGAGAGCAAGAAGTAAGCCTGGGTCTTGTCCTGAACCCTTTCAAGTGTGAAGTAGTCTCTTCCAACTCAGACATCGTAGCTAGAATAAGTTCTGCCTTGCCTGGAGCCCATGTCATTAGGGCCGAGTACAGCACCCTCCTTGGAGCCCCCCTCGGGTCTAACGCCATTGAGGAGATCCTTGACAAGAAAATCGCAGACCTTAGGAGGATGGAAGACAGAATAGGTGACATCGATGCCCACGATGCTTTTTATCTCGCCAAATGCTTATCCCTTCCGAGGCTAACCTACTTTCTGAGGTGCTCCCCATCTTACGACAGCCGAAAGCTTGAAGAGTATGACCTCTTACTGAAGACCATGCTGGAAAAAGTTGTTAACCTCTCCCTCAACGAATGCCAGTGGAAACAAGCCACTCTTCCTGTTAGGCTCGGTGGCTTGGGTGTCCGCACTGCTACCCAAATTGCTGTCCCAGCCTTCCTGTCTTCCTCCTCAGCATCAGATGACCTGGTTAAGGAAATTCTACCTGACACCCTGAGTGATGTAGCAGGGATACAGGACCCCCACTACACGGAATGCGACACGAAATGGGGTGCCATGGCAGACCCAGCACTCAGGCCAGCCATGCCAAAAGCCAAGAAACAATCCAGCTGGGACGGCCCCATTGTAGACAAAGAAGCCACAGCTTTACTGGAGGCAGCAACAACCCCCAGTGATCGTGCACGCCTCACAGCTGTGCAGGCTCCCCATGCAGGGGACTTCCTTTTGACAGTGAAAGAGACAAGTCAGGCAAGTACAGGGAATTAGATCATCGGTACAACTTCGTTCCAATTGGGTCTGAGACCCTAGGCCCATGGGAAGAGAGTGCACGAAGGTTTCTTAAGGATCTTGGTTCCAAGCTCATTGACACCACAAGAGACCCTAGAGTGGCAAGTTTTCTCTTTCAGCGCCTCAGTGTCGCGATCCAGAGGGGGTATGCTCGCTGCATCCTCGGTTCCTGCCCGGCATCGGAGGAGTTCGAGGAAATCTACAGCCTCTAGGAAGCGAGCTTTTTTTTGTGTCCTCTTAATGTTAATTTTTTGTATAAAATCAGATATGTAACTGTATAACCTTGCATAATAAAGTGTACACCATAAAAAAGGGGGGTGGTAGGAGAAGCAAACACTCTTACGTATTCAGAGTTAAATTGCAAGTTTTTCCCTGAATGCTCTGTGTTCCCTTCTCTGAGGCTGTGGGTCCCTATAATTGCACCAGAGGTGGTACCCCCCCCCCTATATATATATATATATATATATATATATATATATATATATATATATATATATATATATATATATTTATATATATATATATATATATATATATATATATATATATATATTTATATATATATATATATATATATATATATATATATATATACATATATATATATATATATATATATATATATATATGCGAACAAGCCTGAATGGTCCCCAGGACATATGCAACTGAAAACTCACACCCCAGAAGTGACTCGAACCCATACTCCCAGAAGCAACGCAACTGGTATGTACAAGACGCCTTAATCCACTTGACCATCACGACCGGACATAATGAGGTGATAGCCGAGGCTATATGAACCACCCCACCGCCGGCACTCGGATAGTTATCTTGGGCATAGCATTTTACCAAATCACCTCATTCTTTGGGGCACACGTGAGGAACACAAATGCGAACAAGCCTGAATGGTCCCCAGGACATATGCAACTGAAAACTCACACCCCAGAAGTGACTCGAACCCATACTCCCAGAAGCAACGCAACTGGTATGTACAAGACGCCTTAATCCACTTGACCATCACGACCGGACATAATGAGGTGATAGCCGAGGCTATATGAACCACCCCACCGCCGGCACTCGGATAGTTATCTTGGGCATAGCATTTTACCAAATCACCTCATTCTTTGGGGCACACGTGAGGAACACAAATGCGAACAAGCCTGAATGGTCCCCAGGACATATGCAACTGAAAACTCACACCCCAGAAGTGACTCGAACCCATACTCCCAGAAGCAACGCAACTGGTATGTACAAGACGCCTTAATCCACTTGACCATCACGACCGGACATAATGAGGTGATAGCCGAGGCTATATGAACCACCCCACCGCCGGCACTCGGATAGTTATCTTGGGCATAGCATTTTACCAAATCACCTCATTCTTTGGGGCACACGTGAGGAACACAAATGCGAACAAGCCTGAATGGTCCCCAGGACATATGCAACTGAAAACTCACACCCCAGAAGTGACTCGAACCCATACTCCCAGAAGCAACGCAACTGGTATGTACAAGACGCCTTAATCCACTTGACCATCACGACCGGACATATGTCCTGGGGACCATTCAGGCTTGTTCGCATTTGTGTTCCTCACGTGTGCCCCAAAGAATGAGGTGATTTGGTAAAATGCTATGCCCAAGATAACTATCCGAGTGCCGGCGGTGGGGTGGTTCATATAGCCTCGGCTATCACCTCATTATGTCCGGTCGTGATGGTCAAGTGGATTAAGGCGTCTTGTACATACCAGTTGCGTTGCTTCTGGGAGTATGGGTTCGAGTCACTTCTGGGGTGTGAGTTTTCAGTTGCATATGTCCTGGGGACCATTCAGGCTTGTTCGCATTTGTGTTCCTCACGTGTGCCCCAAAGAATGAGGTGATTTGGTAAAATGCTATGCCCAAGATAACTATCCGAGTGCCGGCGGTGGGGTGGTTCATATAGCCTCGGCTATCACCTCATTATGTCCGGTCGTGATGGTCAAGTGGATTAAGGCGTCTTGTACATACCAGTTGCGTTGCTTCTGGGAGTATGGGTTCGAGTCACTTCTGGGGTGTGAGTTTTCAGTTGCATATGTCCTGGGGACCATTCAGGCTTGTTCGCATTTGTGTTCCTCACGTGTGCCCCAAAGAATGAGGTGATTTGGTAAAATGCTATGCCCAAGATAACTATCCGAGTGCCGGCGGTGGGGTGGTTCATATAGCCTCGGCTATCACCTCATTATGTCCGGTCGTGATGGTCAAGTGGATTAAGGCGTCTTGTACATACCAGTTGCGTTGCTTCTGGGAGTATGGGTTCGAGTCACTTCTGGGGTGTGAGTTTTCAGTTGCATATGTCCTGGGGACCATTCAGGCTTGTTCGCATTTGTGTTCCTCACGTGTGCCCCAAAGAATGAGGTGATTTGGTAAAATGCTATGCCCAAGATAACTATCCGAGTGCCGGCGGTGGGGTGGTTCATATAGCCTCGGCTATCACCTCATTATGTCCGGTCGTGATGGTCAAGTGGATTAAGGCGTCTTGTACATACCAGTTGCGTTGCTTCTGGGAGTATGGGTTCGAGTCACTTCTGGGGTGTGAGTTTTCAGTTGCATATGTCCTGGGGACCATTCAGGCTTGTTCGCATTTGTGTTCCTCACGTGTGCCCCAAAGAATGAGGTGATTTGGTAAAATGCTATGCCCAAGATAACTATCCGAGTGCCGGCGGTGGGGTGGTTCATATAGCCTCGGCTATCACCTCATTATGTCTGGTCGTGATGGTCAAGTGGATTAAGGCGTCTTGTACATACCAGTTGCGTTGCTTCTGGGAGTATGGGTTCGAGTCACTTCTGGGGTGTGAGTTTTCAGTTGCATATGTCCTGGGGACCATTCAGGCTTGTTCGCATTTGTGTTCCTCACGTGTGCCCCAAAGAATGAGGTGATTTGGTAAAATGCTATGCCCAAGATAACTATCCGAGTGCCGGCGGTGGGGTGGTTCATATAGCCTCGGCTATCACCTCATTATGTCCGGTCGTGATGGTCAAGTGGATTAAGGCGTCTTGTACATACCAGTTGCGTTGCTTCTGGGAGTATGGGTTCGAGTCACTTCTGGGGTGTGAGTTTTCAGTTGCATATGTCCTGGGGACCATTCAGGCTTGTTCGCATTTGTGTTCCTCACGTGTGCCCCAAAGAATGAGGTGATTTGGTAAAATGCTATGCCCAAGATAACTATCCGAGTGCCGGCGGTGGGGTGGTTCATATAGCCTCGGCTATCACCTCATTATGTCCGGTCGTGATGGTCAAGTGGATTAAGGCGTCTTGTACATACCAGTTGCGTTGCTTCTGGGAGTATGGGTTCGAGTCACTTCTGGGGTGTGAGTTTTCAGTTATATATATATATATATATATATATATGATTTTGATTTGTATGTCAACCCTTAAATACATTTCCTCTGGCAACACTCTACCTTCCAATACTCACAACAAATCAGCTTAACGGTTCTAGCCCTCCTAAGGCAGCTGGCCGGTGAAAGTATTCTTTAGATCGTATAAGAAGATATACGTTTGTTTTCCCCCACTAGCCAGCCTAAACATTTACATATATTGGCAACCCCTTCGAACCTGACCTGACCTGAAAATGCTGAGAGTACCACCACTACAGTCTCATTAGTTATTGTCTCGTGAACGTGTGCACCTCTCTCTGCAAGTAGCAGTCTACCAGTACTACCTGCAGTTACTACCAGCCACCACTAGCAGTTACTACCAGCCACTCTACAAGATACTACCAGCCACTCTACAAGATACTACCAGCCACTCTACAAGATACTACCAGCCACTCCTATGTCCGGGGGACACTAGTGAGTATTTAATAATTTGTTTAGAATGATTACCGAGTGCGAGACAAATAGTTGCTGTGTAAGTGTACTTACTATTTTGTGCGTGTGCGTGTCTGTACTTCCCTAGTTGTATTCGCCTAGTTGAGCTTAAAGGATTGTTTAGTTAGATTATGTATAGAAAATACTTCCCTAGTTGTATTCACCTAGTTGTGCTTGAAGGGTGGGGGGGGGCTAAGACAAATAGTTACCGTGTTAGTGTATTTACTATTTGTGTTTGTTTGTTTGTGTGTGTACTCACCTAATTGTGCTTGTGGGGGTTGAGCTCTGGCTCTTTGGTCCCGCCTCTCAACCGTCAATCAACTGGTGTACAGATTCCTGAGCCTACTGGGCTCTATCATATCTACACCTGAAACTGAGTATGGAGTCAGCCTCCACCACATCACTTCCTAGTGCATTCCATTTACTAACTACTCTGACACTGAAAAAGTTCTTTCTAATGTCTCTGTGGCTCATTTGGGTACTCAGCTTCCACCTGTGTCCCCTTGTTCGCGTCCCTCCAGTGTTGAATAGTTCATCCTTGATTACACGGTCGATTCCCCTCAGGATTTTGTAGGTTGTGATCATGTCACCCCTTACTCTTCTGTCTTCCAGTGTCGTAAGGTGCATTTCCCGCAGCCTTTCCTCATAACTCATGCCTCTTAGTTCTGGGGCTAGTCTAGTAGCATACCTTTGGACTTTTTCCAGCTTCGTCTTGTGCTTGACAAGGTACGGGCTCCATGCTGGGGCCGCATACTCCAGGATTGGTCTTAGATATGTGGTGTACAAGATTCTGAATGATTCCTTACACAGGTTCCTGAACGCCGTTCTGATGTTAGCCAGCCTCGCGTATGCCGCAGACGTTATTCTCTTTATGTGGGCTTCAGGAGACAGGTTTGGTGTGATATCAACTCCTATATCTTTCTCTCTGTCTGTTTCATTAAGTACTTCATCTCCTATTCTGTATCCTGTGTCTGGCCTCCTGTTTCCACTGCCTAGTTTCATTACTTTGCATTTACTCGGGTTGAACTTCAACAGCCATTTGTTGGACCATTCACTCAGTCTATCTAGGTCATCTTGTAGCCTCCTACTATCATCCTCTGTTTCAATCCTCCTCATAATTTTTGCATCGTCGGCAAACATTGAGAGGAACGAATCTATACCCTCTGGGAGATCATTTACATATACCAGAAACAGTATTGGTCCAAGGACTGACCCCTGCGGGACTCCACTTGTAACGTCTCGCCAATCTGAGACATCACCCCTCACACAGACTCGTTCTCTCCTGTTACTTAGGTACTCCCTTTCACTCCAGCCTGCGTCTCCAACTTTCGCACTAGCCTCTTGCGTGGCACTGTATCAAAGGCTTTCTGACAATCCAAAAATATGCAGTCTGCCCACCCTTCTCTTTCTTGCCTTATTTTTGTTGCCTGGTCGTAGAATTCAAGTAACCCTGTGAGGCAGGACCTGCCATCCCTGAAACCATGTTGATGCTGTGTTACAAAGTTCCTTCGCTCCAGATGCTCCACTAGTTTTTTTCGCACAATCTTCTCCATCAGCTTGCATGGTATGCAGGTTAGGGACACAGGCCTGTAGTTCAGTGCCTCCTGTCTATCCCCTTTCTTGTATATCGGGACTACGTTAGCTGTTTTCCAAATATCTGGCAGTTAACCTGTTGCCAGTGATTTGTTATACACTATGGAGAGTGGTAGGCACAGTTCTCCTGCTCCTTCCTTTAGAACCCAAGTGAAGATTCCATCTGGGCCTATAGCCTTTATCACATCCAACTCTAGTAAACACTTCCTTACTTCCCCGCTGGTAATCTCAAACTCTTTCAGTGGTTCCTGGTTAGCTATTCCCACACTTACCTCTGGAATTTCTCCTTGCTCTAAGGTGAAGACCTCCTGGAATTTCTTATTCAATTCCTCACACACTTCCTTGTCATTTGTAGTGAATCCTTCCGCCCCTATCTTTAATTTCATAACCTGTTCCTTTACTGTTGTTTTTCTCCTGATGTGGCTATGCAACAATTTAGGCTGAGTCTGAGTTTAGGCTGCGATGTCATTTTCGTATTGTCTTTCTGCCTCTCTTCTCATCCTGACATATTCATTCCTGGCATTCTGGTATCTTTCTCTGCTCTCCAGTGTCCTGTTATTCCTATAGTTTCTCCATGCCCTTTTACTTTGCTGCTTAGCTAGCCCACATCTCTGATTAAACCATGGGTTTCTCATTTTCATTTCTCTGTTTTCCTTTTGGACTGGGACAAACTTGTTTGCTGCGTCCTTGCACTTCTGTGTGATGTAATCCATCATATCTTGGGCCGTCTCTCCTCTGAGCTCTGTTTCCCATGCTATATCTGTTAGGAATTTTCTTATCCCTCATAGTTTCCCTTTCGGTATGCTAACCTTTTGGTTTCGGTATCCCTCCTCGAGTTCAATAACCCTTCTTCAATCAAGTACTCAAACACCAGTACACTGTGGTCGCTCATTCCTACTGGCTCCTCAAAACCGATTTTTCTTATGTCGGAGTCGTTCAGAGTGAAGACTGGGTCGAGTCTCACTGGTTCATCATTGCCTCTCATCCTTCTGGGTTCTCCGACATGCTGGGTTAAAAAGTTTCTTGTCACCACCTCCAATAGTTTGGCTCTCCACGTATCCTCGCCTCCATGCGGTTCCTTGTTCTCCCAGTCAATCCTTCCGTGATTGAAGTCGCTCATGATGAGCAGGTGGGATCTATTTCTACAGGCAGCAGAGGCTGCCCTCTCAATTATAGTGTTAACTGCCATGTTGTTGTTTTCATACTCTTGACTGGGTCGTCTGTCATTTGGTGGAGGGTTGTATATTACTGCTACTACTATTCTTGGTCCTCCCATTGTTATGGTGCCTGCTATGTAGTCTCTGAACTCCTCACAGCCCGGGATGGCCATCTCTTTAAAACTCCATTCCTTTCTCATGAGTAGGGCCACTCCGCCTCCTCCCCTACCTTCCCTCTCTTTCCTTATTACTGTGTACTCCTGGGGAAACACGGCATTCGTTATGATTCCAGAGAGTTTTGTTTCAGTGAGTCCGATCACATCTGGGTTAACTTCCTGTGCTTTTTCCCTTAGGGGCCATGTTAACCGAAAATCCGATGAAAAATGGAATATTTACGAAAAATTACGATAAATACTACAAAGTTCTGGCAACACTGTGGTCCAAACCGTTTAATGATATCTTGAAAATTAACGTAATTAGAGTCAAATTTCCCGCTGCAACTTTCGTGAATCTGGTCGTCGCGCCGTGAGTGCGCCGCGGGGTATTGTATCTTACGTTGTAGAAGTCTTATTTTTCGTAATAGCGTTGAAAATAACATGTTATGCATAAAATGAATATAAACTCACTAAATGGCAGGAATTTCAAATGATCACATTTTTATTAGTTTCCCTCTTTACTATAAAAGCGGGTGGTCCTTCGTAATTGATTTCATTACTTTAATAATTAAATAAATAGAGTCAAACCCCAAATATCCCACAACAGATCACTAAGCCTAGAGTCAGCAGGTGGCCACAGAGCACTAAGCCTAGAGTCAGCAGGTGGCCACAGAGCACTAAGCCTAGAGTCAGTAGGTGGCCACAGATCACTAAGCCTAGAGTCAGCAGGTGGCCACAGAACGCTGCATAAAACCAACAGGTGGCCACAAGGAGTGAGAACAGCCTAGATATGTAGTGCTAAATTACACTATCGCTCTTATATTAATAACTAAGGTTCGTCATTTTGCAGAGACTCAGCGTAATAAGGGCACCCTAACATCATTTCATGTAAATGCTGATTTAATGTTTTCCCAACTATATTGACAGCTCTTGTTGAAAATGGAGAGAAAATGCAAAAGTATGTAAAGAAGAGAGGGAAAGAGACAGAGAAGGGGAGAGTAAGAAAGGGGAAGAGGGAGGGAAGGAGAAGATGAAGGGAAAATTGATACTGATTTGGGCTGCCCCAAATAAGTGCTTTCAGCGAAGTTTTCTCTTTACATTTACCTAAATCTTTGTTTAGTGACAGTGAATACATTTTTACAGCGATGTATAAATTTAAACAATGTAACAGTTTTAAGGCATTAAGGTAATAATACCCATTTTTTTCCCTACATTGGAGGCATAACAAATTTGAGAACAATACACACTCAGCTACTCTTCCTAACGCTTCCAAACGTCAAGAAACTGTAATACTAAAGTGCCCTTATCCTAACCTACTATAAGACCCCAAAACAGAAAACGGGACAATACGTCACTTTCGCCAGCCGCTTCCATTCTCCAGTACGACTATTTTTGGTCTTAGGTAGACTATACGTCAAAATGCGACGTTCTATTAGGAGGACGAGTTGACACGCTACCCAAGGAAAATGGCTGTAATGTTACAATGTATTATGTAATGAGGTTGGTGTCAGGCTCAGTATTTTAACGAATTATTTCCGTTAAACACGACGGTGCAAAGTAGAACAACTTCACAGTACTCAGTGACACATTTAGGGTCACGTGACCAAGTACCGACAGTGAGAGGAGACCAGTGACGTCATGCACAAAGCAGAACCACAGTGACGTCATGCACTAAGCAGGACCCCCTCATGAATGTGACGACTCTGACATGCAAATGGATTCACTAATGTGAACAGTGATCATTGTAAGGCACTGTTAAATGCCTGCTTTCTGGTTGTTTCTTGAATTCGGTGAATGAATGGCGTAAATATGTAAACATCAGTCAGGAGGAGGAGGGTGATGTCTCCATGACAACGGCGTCGCATCTTCCCTTTAACCGGTATATAAATAGTACAAAACAAAGGAATGAGAAAGAAATGACAATAAACTGAACAATGTTGCAGTGGAACAAGTAGGAAGACGTGTTAAAATATCATCATGCTTTCTAACTCTATAGCCAAGTATTAGCAGATGTTGCAATATCATCATGATTCTAAACTCTATGACCCAGGTATTAGGATATGTTCCAACATTATCATGCTTCTAAGCTCCATGATCCAAGTATTAGAATATGTTGCAACATCATGCTTCTAAACTCATTTTTTAGTTTAAAATATATAGTTTAGAAAAATATTTCATTATAAATATTGAATTCCATAAGTCTGGACCCGGGGCTGAGTGCATGGGCATGTTGACAATTTCTCTTGCAAAATCTGCCACGCTCGTGTTGATATCAGTTATATTTACAGGTGTTTGGATGTCACAAATAAAGATGTTGTCCGGATCTACCACTTTCATGCTGTTTATTGAGGTGCTTAGTGTTATAACCATAACCAGGCACTGCATCACCAACCTCAACAAGGCCCTGAACAACATCAACACCAGCCTCCACACCCTCAGCCACAACATAACCATAACCAGGCACTGCATCACCAACCTCAACAAGGCCCTGAACAACATCAACACCAGCCTCCACATCCTCAGCCACAACATAACCATAACCAGGCACTGCATCACCAACCTCAACAAGGCCCTGAACAACATCAACACCAGCCTCCACATCCTCAGCTACACCATAACCATAACCAGGCACTGCATCCAATTGCAGGATAAGGATTAGGGATTGGACGGGGGGAGGAAAGAATGGTGCCCAGCAGCTAAGTGATCCTTACTTACTGACAACTTTGACAATGACCTAAGAATACGGTACACAAAGGGCATATAGATAAGGCATTCATAGTATCAACATAAAATTTCTGATAAAATGAAAAAAAAAGAATTTGAATATTAAAGTTAGTCATAAAAATGGTATTGAAAACCACGACAATTCGAGGATGTGGGTGAGAGAGGATTAGCAAGATATTAATATATATTCGTTAATAAATTCAAATGTTGTGCAACTTAAAAAAAATGCATACAAATTATAATTACAAATATAAAATTAAATAAAACAGCTAAAATTATTTTTTAATTTGTTTAAAGTTTAAATAATTTTAGCACAAAATTTTATGAATAATTTTTTTAATAAGGTTTTTAAATTTATATACGAAGAAACATCGGTTATGTTAATTTAATTATTATTATATCAAATTTTAAGTACTCATTGTACACATTAACTTCAGCAGTGATTAGGAATAACTAAGAGACTGTCTACTGCAGTAGTCGTCGCGATAGAGAGTGGGGGACATTTAGCTACTGTGTACCATGTTCTAAAGCCAGTGGTTGTCACAGAAACTCACTTTTTAACAGTTGTTTCTTGTTGTTGGTGTTTTGGTCACACTGGTGTTTCTTGTTATTAGTGTTTTGTTAAGGTGGTCACATTGCACTAAGCATAGAGCCAACAGGTGGTCACATGAGTATTTATTCCCAGTGAGGTCATGCATGTAACAGGAACAGGAACTTAGTGCGTGACGCCCAGCGAATGTCACGCACTAAGCAAGACCCCAGAGACTTCATGCACTAAGCAGGACCCCAGTGACGTTATGCAGAAAACAGGACCCCAGTGACGTCATGCACTAAGCAGGACCCCAGTGACGTCACGCGCTAAGGAGGACCCTAGTGACGTCATGCACTAAGCAGGACCCCAGTGACGTCATGCACTAAGCAGGACCCCAGTGACGTCATGCACTAGCAAGACCCCAGTGACGTCATGCACTAAGCAAGATCCCAGTAACGTCATGCACTAAACAAGATCCCAGTGATGTCATGCACTAAGCAGGACCACAGTGACGTCATGCACTAAACAAGAACCCAGTGACGTCATTCACTAAGCAGGACCAGAGTGACGTCATGCACTAAGCAGGACCTCAGTGACGTCATGCACTAAGCAGGACCCAAGAGACGTCATGCACTAAGCAGGACCTCAGTGACGTCATGCACTAAGCAGGACCCCAGTACATCATGCACTAAGCAGGACCCCAGTGACATCATCCACTAAACAAGACCCCAGTGACGTCATGAACTAAGCAGGACCCAGGTGACGTCATGCACTAAGCAGGATCCCAATGACGTCATGCACTAAGCAGGACCCCAGTGACGTCATGCACTAAGCAGGACCCTGGTGACGTCATACACTAAGCAGGACCCCAGTGACGTCATGCACTAAGCAGGACCCCTCATGAATGTGAGGATTCTGACATGCGAATGGATTCATTACTGTGTGTGGTGATCATTTTAAGGCACTGTTAAACACCTGCTTTCTGGATGTTTCTTGAATTCGGTGAATGAACGGCGGTGAATGGCGTAAATGTGTAAACATCAGTCAGGAGGAGGAGGGGTGATGTCTCCATGACAACGGCGTCGCATCTTCCCTTTAACAGGTATTTAAATACTACATAACAAGTGAATGAGAAAGAAATGCCCAAAATCTGAACAATGTTGCAGTGTAACAAGTAGGAAGACGTGTTGCAACGTCATTATGCTTCTTAACTCTATGACCCAAGTATTAGGATATGTTGCAACATCATCATGCTTCTAAACTCCTTCTCTAGTTTAGAATATAGTTTAGAAAATATTTCATTATAAATATTGAATTCCATGAGTCTGGACCCGGGGCTGAGTGCATGGGCATGTTGACAATTTCTCTTGCAAAATCTGCCTCGCTCGTGTTGATATCAATTATATTTACAGGAGTATGGATATCACGCATAATGAAGATGTTCGGATCTTCCACTTTCATACAGTTTATTGTAGTGTTTATTGTTATAACCATAACCAGGCACTGCATCACCAACCTCAACAAGGCCCTGAACAACATCAACACCAGCCTCCACACCCTCAGCCACAACATAACCATAACCAGGCACTGCATCACCAACCTCAGCAAGGCCCTGAACAACATCAACACCAGCCTCCACACCCTCAGCCACAACATAACCATAACCAGGCACTGCATCACCAACCTCAGCAAGGCCCTGAACAACATCAACACCAGCCTCCACATCCTCACCATAACCATAACCAGACACAGCAACCAATTGCAGGATTAGGATTTGGGATAGGACAGGAAAGGGAGGGGAGTGGAAGGAATGGTGCCTAGTAGCTAAATGATCCCCAACTGACGACTGTACTCACCTAATTGTGCTTGCGGGGGTTGAGCTTTGGCTCTTTGGTCCCGCCTCTCAACTGTGAATCAACTGGTGTACAGATTCCTGAGCCTACTGGGCTTTATTATATATACATTTGAAACTGTGTATGGAGTCAGCCTCCACTACATCACTTCCTAATGCATTCCATTTATTAACTACTCTGACACTGAAAAAATTCGTTCTAACGTCTCTGTGGCTCATCTGGGTACTACGTTTCCACCTGTGTCCCCTTGTTCGTGTCCCACGCGTGCTGAAGAGTTTGTCTTTGTTCACCCTGTCAATTCCCCCTGACAATTTTGTAGGTGTTTGTAGGTGGTTATCATGTCTCCCTTTACTCTTCTGTTTTCCAGGGATGTGAGGTTCAGCTCCTTTAGCCTTTCCTCGTAGCTCATTCCTCTCAGTTCCGGGACGAGCCTGGTGGCATACCGCTGAATCTTCTCTAACTTTGTCTTGTGTTTAACTAGGTATGGACTCCAGGCTGGAGCTGCATACTGCAGGATTGGTCTTACATAAGTGGTATAAGTGGTACAACTGTGCAAACTGGAACTAGCAGGTCCATTGTTCATCACAATGAAATATGTGAAGTAAAACATGTGTATGGGGCAAGTAACAAAGTCAGTAGACTAACAGATGTTGTCACAGCTCGTATAAGACTTGGCTACAAGTATCTCTGGCAGTTCGGCTTGTATAGGGATCTAGATGAAGTAAAGTGTAAAGTGTGTGGACAAAAACAGGGACACACACTCGAACACTATATCTTCGATTGTAGTACAATTGAGCCATTTAGAGATAAATCAACAATCAAAATCAAATAAGTGGTATACAGGGTCCTGAACGATTCCTTACACAAATTTCTAAAGGCAGTTCTTATGTTGGCCAGTCTAGCATATGCCGCTGATGATATCCTTTTGATGTGGGCCTCTGGGGACAGGTTCGGTGTGATATCAACCCCCCAGGTCTTTCTCTCTATTTGACTCTTGCAGGATTTCGGATTTCACCTCCCAAATAATACCTTGTGTTCAGCCTCCTGCTCCTTTCGCCTAATTCCATTACCTTACACTTTCCTGAGTTGAACTTTAGCAGCCATTTTCTAGAGCATTCCTCCAGTTTATCCAGGTCATCCTGTAGTCTCTGTCTATCTTCATCCGTCTTGATTCTTTTCATAATTTATGCATCATCAGCAAACATTGAGAGGAACGAGTCTATACCCTCCGGAAGATCGTTTACATATATTAGAAACAAGATGGGTCCAAGTACTGAGCCCTGTGGGACTCCGCTGGTGACATCTCGCCACTCTGATATCTCCCCCATTCACCGTTACTCGCTGTTACCTGTTGCTTAAGTATTCCCATATCCACTGGAGCACCTTCCCTTTTACTCCTGCCTGTTGCTCCAACTTTTTTAACAGCCTTTTATGGGGTACTGTATCAAAGGCTTTCTGGCAGTCCAGGAAAATGCAGTCGGCCCACCCTTCTCCTTCCTACCTAATTTTTGTTGCCTGGTCATAGAATTCTATTAAACCTGTGAGGCACGATTTACCATCCCTGAACCCATGTTGGTGGTGCATTACAAAGTTATTTCCCTCCAGGTGCTCTACGAGCCTTTTCTTCACGATCTTCTCCATCACCTTGCATGGTATACAAGTTAGGGAAACTGTGACAGTGGCCTTAGAATTTCGTACATTTCTGATGGAATGAAACAAATAAATCGTGATCATAAAAGTTACCCAATAAATCGATATAGAAAACCACGACCAAACGACCCTGTGAATGATGGATA
The DNA here is from genome assembly GCF_040958095.1 of Procambarus clarkii. Taxonomy (NCBI): domain Eukaryota; kingdom Metazoa; phylum Arthropoda; class Malacostraca; order Decapoda; family Cambaridae; genus Procambarus; species Procambarus clarkii. The sequence goes on along the minus strand of NC_091208.1, from coordinate 10,528,291 downwards.
AAGAACAGGATATTAATAATTATTTCTTCTTATATATAAATATTTTTGTAATTTTTTGTTCTAATATCAGCATTTGTTTACCAATATAAAACTTAAGAAAACAAATGAAACGTTTTTTTTTTTTAATTTTTTAAGATATTTAAAAGTTTTAGCACAAGATTTTTCTTGTTTAAATTTTTTTTAAATATATTATTTATATACAAAGAAACAAACTTGTCATTCTGTGTTAAAGTCACACTCATCACAACACACCAGTGAAATTTTTAAGTGTACATTACAATTGTAAAACTTTCCAGTTAGAAGGGATCATTCGGCTGCTGTGTACAACAATGGTCGTCACACTTGATAGTGAGTGTAGGGACACACCAAAGAGCTAGAGCTCAACCCCCCGCAAGCACCACTAGGTAAGTACTTAGCTACTGTGTACCGTGTTCTGAGGTCAGTGATTGTCACAGAAACCCACCTTTCAACAGCTGTTTCTTGTTGTTAGTGTTTTGGTCACGCTGGTGTTTTTGGTCAGGTGGCCACAGATCAGTAAGCCTGTAAGCTAGAAAGTGGCCAGAGAACAGTTAGCACGGAGCCACCATGTAGCCACATGGCAGTATGGCTATAACCCACTTGTGCTGTTGAACTGGAAGAGAACCGACTAGAAGCTGTTAATGGAAGAGAACTAGAAATTAATTGCCATATACGAGTATTGCACATATATATTATTAGTTACTGAGATTCTTATTTGAGAAAAACTCAGTTTAATAAAGGTACCCTAACATCAACTTACGTAAATGCTGATTTAATGTTTTCCCAACTATGTTGAAAGCTTATGTTTGATGGGGAGAAAATGCAAAAGTTTGTAAAGAAGAGAGGGAGAGAAGGAAGCGGAGGAGAAGGGGCGAGATGGAGAAAATGAAGATGAAGGGAAAAGGGATCATTTATGATTCGGACTGCCCCAGACAAGTGCTTTCAGTGACATTTACCTACAACTTTGTTTCGTGACATTGTATACATTCTTATAGTGATGTATAAATTTATTACAATGTAATAGTGTTTTGCCATGGGTAATATAATTGTTGTTTATTAAAGGCTTATGCCTCCACAATCTAGAAAATGTTTATTATTTTTTTAGAAACTTGCCTTAGATCTTGCCTTAAAGAGCTTAATGAAGATGCCAATGGCAAAGATCAAACGGAAGTTTTAAGGCTATAAGGAAATAATATCCATTTTTTCTTTACATTGAAGGCATAACATATTTATAAAGAATACACACTCTGTTACTCTTCCAAAGTCTTCCCAACGTATAGAAACTGTCGTACTAAAGTGTCCTTATCCTAACCTACTATTAAACCCCTAACAGAAAGCGTGACATTACGTCACTTTAGCGAGACGCTTATATTCTCCAGTACGACTACTTTTGGTCTTAGGTAGACTATACGTCAAAATGCGACGTTCTATTAGGAGGACGGCTTGACACGCTACCCAGGGGAAATTGCTGTAATGTTACAGTGTATTATGTAATGGGGTTGGTGTCAGTGTCTGTATTTTAATGAATTATTTCCGTTAAACACACCCTCAGCCACAACATAACCATAACCAGGCACTGCATCACCAACCTCAACAAGGCCCTGAACAACATCAACACCAGCCTCCACACCCTCAGCCACAACATAACCATAACCAGGCACTGCATCACCAACCTCAACAAGGCCCTGAACAACATCAACACCAGCCTCCACACCCTCAGCCACAACATAACCATAACCAGGCACTGCATCACCAACCTCAACAAGGCACTGAACAACAACAACACCAGCCTCCACACCCTCAGCCACAACATAACCATAACCAGGCACTGCATCACCAACCTCAACAAGGCCCTGAACAACATCAACACCAGCCTCCACACCCTCAGCCACAACATAACCATAACCAGGCACTGCATCACCAACCTCAACAAGGCCCTGAACAACATCAACACCAGCCTCCACACCCTCAGCCACAACATAACCATAACCAGGCACTGCATCACCAACCTCAACAAGGCCCTGAACAACATCAACACCAGCCTCCACACCCTCAGCCACAACATAACCATAACCAGGCACTGCATCACCAACCTCAACAAGGCACTGAACAACAACAACACCAGCCTCCACACCCTCAGCCATAACGTAACTGTAACCAGGCACTGCATACAGTTACAGGATAAGGATCAGGGAATGGTCGGGGGGGAGGGGGGTGAGGAAGGAATGGTGCCTCAGTAGCTAAGTGATCCTTGCTCACTCACGACTATGACAGTGGCCTAAAAATACGGTACACAAACGGAATATTAATAAGGTATTCGAAGTATCAACACAAAACATCTGGTGGAATGAAACATAAAAAAATTGAAAATAAAAGTTACCATTAAAGCGGTATAGAAAATGACGACCAACCGACCCTATGATTGTAGGAGTTAGCGCAGGATATTAATATTTATTACTTCTTGAATACAATTAGTTCTTATTTTAGAAATATGTGTAAATTACAATTTGATTACCAATATAAAATGAAAAAAAATTGTTAGAACCTTTCTTTTTCAAATTTATTAAATTTTAGCACAAAACTAAAGTCTTGCAATTGAAAAAAATTTATTAATGATATAAATTAAACCTTTAGATTAATAACGACGTGCATACAGACCAGCGGAAAGAAAGCTTGCACCTAGCACTGCCGAGTGGATAAATATTGAGCAGCAACGTGAGCGCTTCCCTCCTTATCTTTAGCGTGGTGTCTGAATAGGCACCATGCTGTTTAGAGTGAAGGTGCGGTTCCGAGAAACCGACACCACATTCAACAAGGCCGAGATCATGGACCTACTGACCTCGACCTCAGGGCTAGCACCAATCGACGTCGTCATGGACGTAAATGGACCCCAAATCCTCTTCAGTAGTGCAGTAGCACTAGAAGCCCTATTCACCACGACAACGACCATTGCACTCGAGGAAAAGGGCTTAACACTCCTGCCTCCCCACCAGTTCCAGGCAGTAAAGACAATATTCATTCACAGAGTGAGTGACATCATCGCCGAACAGCCCATCACTGAGATCGTGAAGAGCATAAACACTCTGAACCGATCCCTCTCAGCCATCTCGGCCCACCTCATCCAGAAGGGTGAGGACGGGAAGCCCACCCTCAAGACTCCGGCAGAGGCTACTCTCGCAGCAGACAACGGCCTCAGATGCTGCGAAGTGGCCTGCACGCCCCACCAGATCTCCAGACAGCGCTATTTCCGCCTACGTCAGTATTTTAGGTGTTATCAATACATCCACTACCTTCAGAAGTGCCCAAACCCGCTGCAGAAATTTCAGCATTTGTGCTGGGGAACACCATCACAGGACCTGCAATGCCACCACCAAACGTTGTCTACTCTGCAACGGTGACCACACAGCCATCTCTCAAGACTGCCCCTTCAGACAGGAAGAAATCAAGAAAATGGTCGACGACAGACCTCGCAATTCTACCCCAAGATTGAAATCATTCAGTATACAAGAAGAGACTTTCCCAGCACTCCCGACAAGTGGCGCCGCGAGCGGCGCGCAATCAAACTACTGGACGAGCAACTCCAGCGCCAGCCACTCACAGCCTCAGACGACTCCTCTGCACCAAGCCAGCCAGCCATCCTTACTCACGACGCCTTCAGCCACCCCTGATAGCACTGTTGCAGCTTTGATTCACTTCGCAACGGAGCTCTCAGGCGGAGATCTTAAACAACGGTACAGAATTCTGAATGAATTGTACAAAGTGAACCAGCTACCGACCTTCGTTATACCAGAGGACATGTTTCCCACCTGCTCTTCCCAGCCAGAAGCTTCTAACATCACCATCTCTTCAACTGCATTGGCAGATATCCTGTCTGCTGACGCCCACCCTGTGCAACCTGCTACAGACTCTGCAATATCCTTGCACACTGCTACTCCAGACGAACCATCTACTTCTCCAGTGGTACCTGAGACTACACCAGCTTCACTAGAAACTACACCAGCCGCACCTGAGACTACACCAGCTTCACAGGTACCTACACCTGATGCTTCTGCAAACCAACACTTGTCTTCCGATGATGACTCTACTGCCTCGGTTGACGTTGAAGCACAATCACCATCTCCTGCAACAGAGGAGTCTCCAAGAGTCTCCAAGAGTCTCCGCACTATATGATCAACGTGAAAAAAAATACATATGGATCTCCCGAATACAGACGCCTCTCCAGCAAAATACTCAACACAAGGTATGCGGAATGCCTGCTGAATGATCCAGACTCAAAGTACATACTAAGGAACGAAGTAATCTTATTTGAAGGCGACGAAACCACATTGTCAAAGGACCTTTTCCCACCAGACTACGCCGAGTACAAACATCAAATGATTACTCGAAGCAAGAAAAAATAGAAGAAAGAAGAAACACCAAATTGAAGAAGAAGAAGACACCACCTGAAGACAGATTGTTTCCACCTTGAATGTGGAAGCACTGCCACTGCCGCCTTCCAGACCCGCCTCCAAGCCTAGCCAGTTGTTGGGTTGTTTCAGCATCGACATATTGCCACGCAGCTGGGTTTAGCCCTGGCACTTTTTCTTCAACTTCAGCATTTCCTCTCACAGACTTCTCTTCAGCTGTCCTCACTTCAAGGCTCGCCCCCATGGGCATCTTCTCCTGTATTATACATTCATTCATTCATTCAATAATGACGGAAAGTGGTGAATTTGTGTTAAATCTTCAATTACACCATATGTTTTTAGTGTACATTATACACATTAAACTTTGCAGTCGGCAGGGATCACTTAGATACTGTGTACTACAGTGGTCGTCACAGTTGTTAGAGAGTAGGGGACACTTCGCTACTGTGTACCGTGTTCTGAGGCCGGTTGTTGACACAGAAACTCACCTTTCAACAGGTGTTTTATGTTGTTGGTGTTTTGATCAGGTAGCCACAGAGCAATAAGCCTAGAGTCAACAAGTGGCCACAGAGCAGTAAGCATAGAGCCAATAGGTGGTCACAGAGCAGTAAGCCTAGAGCCAACGGGTGGTCATAGAGCAGTAAGCCTAGAGCCAGCAGGTGGTCACAGAGCAGTAAGCCTAGAGCCAGCAGGTGGCCACAGAGCAGTAAGCCTAGAGCCAACGGGTGGTCACAGAGCAGTAAGCCTAGAGCCAGCAGGTGGCCACAGAGCAGTAAGACTAGAGCCAGCAGGTGGTCACAGAGCAGTAAGCCTAGAGCCAACAGGTGGCCACAGAGCAGTAAGCCTAGAGCCAGCAGGTGACAACAGAGCACTAAGCCTAGAGCCAACAGGTGGCGACGTTCTATAAGGAAGACGGCTTGACACGGTACCCAGGGAAAATTACTGTAATGTTACAGTGTATTATGTAATGAGGTTGGTGTCAGGCTCTGTATTATAATGAATTATTTCCATTAAACACGATGGTGCAAAGTAGAACAACTTCACAGTACTCAGTGACACATTTAGGGTCACGTGACCAAGTACTGACAGTGAGAGGAGACTAGTGACGTCATGCACTAAGCAGGACCTCAGTGACGTCATGCACTAAGCAGGACCCCAGTGACGTCATACACTAAGCAGGACCCCACTGACATCATGCACTAAGCAGGATCCCAGTGACGTCATGCACTAAGCAGGACCCTAGTGACATCATGCACTAAGCAGGACCCCAATGACGTCATGCACTCCGCAGGACCCAAGTGACGTCATGCACTAAGCAGGGCCCCAGTGACATCATGCACAAAGCAGGACCCAAGTGACGTCATGCACTAAGCAGGGCCTCAGTGACGTCATGCACAAAGCAGGACCCAAGTGACATCATACACTAAACAGGACTCCCCAGTAATGTCATGCACTAGGGAAGACTCCAGTGACATTATGCACTAAGCAGGACTCCAGTGACGTCTAGCACTAATTAAGACCTCAGTGACGCCATGCACTAAACAGGACCCAAGTGACGTCATGCACTAAGCAGGACCCCCAGTGACGTCATGCACAAAGCAGGACCCAAGTGACGTAATGCACTAAGCAGAAATCCCAGTGACGTCATGTACTAAGGAAGACTCCAGTGACGTCATGCACTAAGCAGGACCCCAGTGCCGTCAAGCTCTAAGCAGCACCCTAGTGACGCCATGCACTAAGCCGGACCCCAGAGACGTCATGCACTAAGCAGGACCTCAGTGACGTCATGCACTAAGCAGGACCCCAGTGACGTCATACATTAAGCAAGACCCCAGTGACGTCATGCACTAAGCAGGATCCCAGTGACGTCATGCACTAAGCAGGATCCCAGTGACGTCATGCACAACGCAGGACCCAAGTGACGTCATGCACTAAGGAGGGCCCCAGTTTCGTCATGTACAAAGCAGAACCCAAGTCATGCCATGCACAAAGCAGGGCCCCAGTGACGTCATGCACTAAGCAGGACCCAAGTGACGTCATGCACTAAGCAGAACCCCCAGTGACGTCATGCACTAAGGAAGACCCTAGTGACGTCATGCACTAGCAAGACCCCAGTGACGTCAAGCACTAAGCTGGACCCCAGTGACGTCATGCACTAAGCAGGACCCCAGTGACGTCATGCGCTAAGCAGGACGCCTCATGAATGTGAGAACTCTGACATGCGAATTGATTCACTACTGTGTGCAGTGATCATTGTAAGGCACTGTTAAACACCTGCTTTCTGATTGTTTCTTGAATTCGGTGAATGAACGGCAGTGAATGGCGTAAATGTGTAAACATCAGTCAGGAGGAGGAGGGGTGATGTCTCCATGACAACGGCGTCGCAATCTTCCCTTTAACCGGTATTTAAATACTACATAACAAGTGAATGAGAAAGAAATGTCCAAAATCTTAACAATCTTGCAGTGTAAGAAGTAGGAAGACGTGTGCAACATCGTCATATTTCCTAACTCTATGACGTAAGTATTAGTATGTTTTGCAACATCATCAATCATCAAGGTTCTAAACTCTATGACCAAGTATTAGAATATGTTGCAATATCATCATGCTTCTAAACTCTATGATCAAATATTAGAGTAAGTTGCAACATCATCATGCTTCTTAACTATATGACCAAGTATTAGGATACGTTGCAACATCATCATGCTTCTAAATTCTATGACCAAGTATTAGAATATGTTGCAACATCATCATGCTTTTAAGTTCTATTACCAATGTGACGGTGTTCCCCAACTTATATTTCTCCCACGCCAGCTGTAAGAGTCATATCTACTTTACCCGAGCGTTCTCTACGTTCTGGGGAACAATTCAACATATGTGGGAGCGTGTAGTGTTCTCGCGTTGGCGAGAAATTCGCAAAAGAAGAGTGTTTTGGCCTGTGGTCTTGGCGCTGTAGGACGCCAATATGGCGCCGGCCCCTCCGTTTTGCCTCCAAAACGGTATGACGTCAGTGGCACCAGATTGGTCACGAACAGTGACATGGCACAGGGAGCCAATGAGAAACGCCCCTGGCAAGTATGACGTCACGAAGGCAGGGGGGTCCGGTCATCGCGCCGCGGTGGTGCCAGGGTTTGACACGACACGTCGAGGAGGTCGGACGTGCGAGAGAGGGTCCTGTCAGTTTGACAGTCTACCTCATTCCGGTGGATTTTACGCGTCACCCAGTAGTCTGCAAGCACCCAGTGAGGTCTTCCTTTATTCCATGTGTTGGACCAAAGAAGGAATCGACGAGAATTGAGCAGCAAGTGCTCCAGTAACAGGCGCTTTGCAAGTGGTGAAGTCTGTGCAGTGACGTATGGGACGTTTGAGCCAGTTCGCCCGTTTAGTGACGACGTAGCGGCTGGGCCAATCCACCGAGAGTCAGTAAAAGAACAGTTGTGCTCCAGTTTATGAAGAGAGAGTGATCTGTCATGTATTTCTTCGCCTTGTTGTTGATATAGAGAGATAATACTTGAGTGTTTTAAGTAAAATACAAAACTACCTTCGCGTTTCCATTATCCCTCCATTGCTTGTTGCTACAGAGTCCATTGAAAGAGTGAGAGTGATAGAGATACATACCTGCCTGATACCAGATTTATTTAGTGTGCATTCTTGACACTATTACCACAATCCCACGATACCACTGACGTGTTACTGGACACGGGAACACCAGTTGGCGACCTTTCAGTTAGCAGTAGAGCCCTCTGTCGGGGCGGACACACAATCAAGAGAGTGGATTGTGTTCCCACTCGCCTTCAGGTTAAAAGGCCGGCCGGAGGTAGACTGGGATACTCTCCAGGACCTAGATTCAGGAAGCTCTGTGTATTTCTTCGTAAGTGGGTTTGCTACGAAGGTTCCTAAGTGCGCCCTAAGAAGATGCTTAGGTGCGATTCAATAAGGTCCACTTAGGAAGAAATTTGTTGGTTCACCTGCGTGCCGATAGAGGTCACTACTGTGTTTCGTTTGGTCAATCAGAGAGCAGCAACATTCTTCATATTGAAGATTTAGCGCTGGTTTGTCGGAGCTCTACTGCCTCCTATTTACGTCGAATTTTCTTATATAATTAGTATATTTCGAAGTAAAACAATGTTTTTTCAACTTCTACAGCCAGCACCGACATTGTAGTAAACAAATATGTTACATTTGTTGTTTACCTACGTAATTCTAAGAGATACTGTGTAGCTGTCCTTGTTGCTCGGAAGATGCGCTGACAATTATTGTATATATTTACTGAATTTACCCAAGGGCCACTATCTAATGGCCTCGAAGAGGACAGAAAGCCGGCGGCTTGTTTAAGGACCCGCCAATTGTCTTAATGATATTTTTTAGCTGGAATTTTGCATTTACGGCTTCAGCGGGTAGGCGGTTCCATGGGTTTATAGCCCTCTTGGTGGGAAAAAAACGTGTTTTCAGTCCTACTTGAGAGAACATACTCTCCAACACTATATCTGTGATTGCCCTGTTATCAGTGACTTCATACCAAATGGTATGAGGTATTTTGAGCTCTGTAATTACTTCATACACTCAGGAATATTGGAAGATATTCTTGTGCTGCACCCAGATTTTGCCAGTGGAGGCTAATAGATCAGCATTAAGTATTTTGTTCTCTCTCCTAATTCCATGTATGACTGGCCATCCTGTGAGGTGAGGATGTTGGATGAGCTTGTAGCTGGTTTTTGATCTGCACTGTGTGGTCCTTTATACAGAATACGGAAGCAGCACATTGCTGTGTATACCTAAACATGTTTAAAAATACATTGTTTGAGAGGAGTCTTGTAGAAACTGGTAAGAGTAATTATAATATAATGTTTCCATGATTCAATGCTTACCTCTTGTGAAAATCGCGAAGAGTTGTTTAGTCAGAGTTGATTTGTTTTTTGTATTGAGGCTGGTATTTTCTAAATTGATTCCATGTACAGTACTGTATGTCTAACCATCCTGTGAGATGGGAGTATTAGATAAACTTATAGCTAGTTTTTTATCTACACAGTAATATTCCATATAGAATAGGGTAGCATCACATTGCTGTGTATACCTAATCTTCTTAATAAAAATGATCAGTAATAAAGATTTTAAATTATAGTTTGCATTATTACAAATACAGTACTGTATTATCCTTATTAAATCATGTTAACCATGGATCATTAAGATCTCATATTGATATGTAATAGTCATATTTCTTTCGAACTGCTAATCCATGCTAATCATTCATTAAATTGTGCATTATGTCTCAATTTTTAACTTCCTTGGATATACTGTACAGTACAAAAAGATAGGATAAAAATAAACCAGTAATATTTCTTTCATTATATTTTTCATTTAAATAACTCCATCAATATTTTTACAGCTGACAGGATTTGTTTGACCATACAGGTGCATTATTTGTTAAAAAAAAATTTGGTTTATTGTTACACACAATAGTGCTACATAGCCTTCCCAGCTTGGTGCCTTCTTTTAATACTTACTGATTAAAAAATAAATAATAAATACATTTTATTCAGGAAAAGTACATACAGTTGATTTGCAAACATAATGTTGGATTTATAGACAGAGCTAGTACATACAATACCTAAAGCCACTAATACTCATAGCATTTCGGGCAAGGTGTGGGGGAAAAAACACAGACTAAAACTTAATAGTAATCGGGATTAGGTATAAATTGTGTTGAAAGAAGGAATAAAAAATACAAAAAGGGGGATTAACATAGCATAAATCAGCAATTGCACATGTTGGTGAACAGAGTTGTTTAAAATATAGCAAGACATGGGTTGACATTTAGGAGGTAAGTTAGGTTACATGGAGTTAATTAGGCAGTACTTGGTTTAACTCTTAAACTGGTTGAGAGAGGTACAGCCTTTGACATGATTCGGGAGGTCATTCCACATTCTGGGTCCCTTGATTTGTAGAGCACTTCTAGTTTGGTTACACACAGCCAAATTGTGTAACAGGAAGAGGTCTTGGACACAAATTTGTTCCATGCTAAATGTGGAGGAATCAGCTGAGTATTCCTCAAATAAAATAAGTTGCCTCAGCTTATAAGGTAAATAAAATAAGCATTTCTCAAATAAGTAGCTGCCTCACCTCACTGCCTTACTGCCACATAGCCTTCCAGGCATGGTGCCTTCTTTTGATAATTACTTGTTCCACACCCAAATTGTATAACAGGAAGAGGTCTTGAACTCCTACTTCCCTCTCTCTTTTTTTAATAGTCTATATAGTCATAATTATAGCTTTAAGTATTCAATGAATAAAGTTTTTGACATTTTTACCCTTCTCCTTACCTAACATCATTTGTGCAGCATATTTTTATTTTATGTTTCACCCAGATTTAATTTCAAAATAAAACCAAACTAAATAAATTAGAGATGGGTATGTATAGCTAAGATACACCCTTACTACTAGGTGAACAGGGGCATTTGGTGATAGTAAATGATCCCATCAGGCAGGGCTCATCACCTTCTCTCATATTTCATGTTCACCAGTGTTTATTTACTTAATAACTACGGGTATAATATGTTGCTATTATAAAACTAATTATACTATCATCAAATACATATTTACTTTAAGTTTCAAGCAGAGAATGCATATATAACTAACACGAAGGACTCCTCTTCACTAGATTCACCAGCTATAATATTTTGGTCATGTTCCAATATCATAAATCGATCCCAGTGTTATGTAGTAGAGACAAAATTACTTATATCCAGTTTACGTAAAGCTACGAGTGGTCGAAACCACACTTAAATCCCGGAATGAACTTACGAAGGTTTTTCCACTTAGGGTAGCTACTTGAATACGAACGTAATTGCCACGAAGGCGCTAAGAGGGAAAACGTTCTCAGCTAAGAGGAAAAACCTTCGTAAGTACCTTCCTGAATCCGGCCCCAGGTGAACAGGGGCACCTCGAGGATGGAGTGAAGACCCGCAGGGCTACAGTGAATAACAGTTACCACTACTACTACTTGGTAGTGGCTGGTGAGAGGTAGAGAAACCCCGACATTGTCAATTTTGACAGGATATAAAGTATAGTTACCTTAACTTATTTACTTACTGGACGAAACCCCGACATTAGCGACCTTGCCAGGATTCGAGGTACGGTTACTTACTGAAGAAAACCCCGAAACCAAGTATTAGGATATTTTGCAACATCATCACGCTTCTAAACTCTATGACCAAGTATTAGGATATGTTGCAACTTCATCATGCTTCTAAACTCTATGACCAAGTATTAGGATATGTTTCAACATCCTCATGATTCTAAACTCTATGACCAAGTATTAGAATATGTTGCAACATCATCCTGCTTCTAAACTCTATGACCAAATATTAGGATAAGTTGCAACAACATCATTCTTCTAAACTCCTTGACCTAAGTATTATGATATGTTGCAACATCAAGGTTCTAAACTCTATGATCCAAGAATTAGGATATGTTGCAATATCATGTTTCTAAACTCCTTTTTTAGTTTAGAATATAAATTAGAATAATATTTCGTTATAAATATTGAATTCCATGAGTCTGGACACAGGACTGAGTGCATGATCATGTTGACAATTTCTCTTGCAAAATCTGCCTCTCTCGTGTTGATACCAATTATATTTACAGCGGTTTGAATATCACACATAAAGACGTTGTCTGGATCTTCCACTTTCATGCTGTTTATTTTAGTGCTTATTGTTATGACCATAACCAGGCACTGCATCACCAACCACAACAAGGCCCTGAACAACATCAACACCAGCCTCCACACCCTCAGCCACAACATAACCATAACCAGGCACTGCATCACCAACCTCAACAAGGCCCTGAACAACATCAACACCGGCCTCCACACCCTCAGCCACAACATAAGCATAACCAGACAATGCATGCAATTACTGGATGAGGATTAGGACATTGGATGGGGGGAGGAAGGAATGGTGCCCAGCTGTTAAGTTTTCCTTACTAACTGACAACTTTGATAATGGCCTAAGAATACGGTACACAAATGGGATATTAATAAGGCATTCAAAGTATCAACATAAAATTTCGAGTACAATGAAACAAAAAATTTTGAATATAAAAGTTAATCATTAAAGAGGTATAGAAAACCACGACTATTCGACCATATGGGAGTGAGATGATTAGCATGATATTAATATATATTAGCTGCTGAATACAATTATTGTGTACCTAGAAACACTTTTATATTAAATTTTATTTATTAATATGAAGTTAAAAAAAATTTTGTTAAGAATTTAAATTTTTTTTAACACTTTCAAGAATTTTAGCACAAATTTTTTTTTCATAAATTATTTGTAAATAAATTTAACTTATATATAAGAAACTTTCTTATAATACATTCAATGCGTTTTGATACAAAATTTTGAGTGTAATTTATACACATTAAACTATGCAGTGATTAGGAATCATTTAGACCTAGTATTACACTAGTCGTCGCAGTTGTTAGAGAGGGTGATACTTAGCTACTGTGTTACCATGTTCTGAGGTCAGTGGTTGTCACAGAAAGGCACTTTTCAACAGGTGTTTCTTGTTGTTGGTGTTTTGGTCACGCTGGTGTTTCTTGTTGTTAGTGTTTTGTTCACGCTGGTGTTTCTTGTTGTTAGTGTTTTGTTCACGCTGGTGTTTCTTGTTGTTGGTGTTTTGGTCATGCTGGTGTTTCTTGTTGTTGGTGTTTTGTTCAGATGTCCACATTGCACTAAGCATAGAGCCAGCAGGCGATCACAGAGTACTTAATCCCAGTGAAGTCATGCATTAAGCAGGACTCGTGACATCATCTAGTAAGCACGACCCCAGTGACGTCATGCGCTAAGCAGGACCCCAGTGACGTCATGCACTAAGCAGGACCCCATGGCCGTCACGCACTAAGCAGGACCACTCCTGAGTATGAGGGCTCTGACATGAGAATGGATTGACTTTTGTGTGCAGTGATTATTGTAAGGCACTGTTAAACATCTGCTTTCTGGTTGTTTCTTCAATTCGGTGAATAAACGGCGGTGAATGGCGTAAATGTGTAAACATCAGTCAGGAGGAGGAGGGGCGATGTCTCCTTGACAATAGCGTCGCATCTTGCCTTTAACCTGTATTTAAATATTACATAACGAGTGAATGAGAAAGAAATGTCCAAAATCTGAACAATGTTGCAGTGTAACAAGTAGGAAGACGTGTTGCAACATCATCATGCTTCGAAACTCTTTGACCCAAGTATTATGATATGTTGCAACATCATGCATCTAAACTCATTTATTAGTTTACAATATAGTTTAGAAAAATATTTATTATAAATATTGGATTCCATGAGTCTGGACCCGGGACTGAGTGCATGGGCATGTTGACAATTTCTCTTGCAAAATCTGCCACGCTCGTGTTGATATCAATTATGTTTACAAGGGTTTGGATATCACGCATAAAGACGTTGTCTGGATCTACCACTTTCATGCTGTTTATTGTAGTGTTTATTGTTATAATCATAACCAAGCACTGCATTACCAACCTCAACAAGGCCCTGAACAACATCAACACCAGCCTCCACACCCTCAGCCACAACATAACCATAACCAGACACTGCATCACCAACCTCAACAAGGCCCTGAACAACATCAACACCAGCCTCCACACCCTCAGCCACAACATAACAATTAACCAGGCAATCGGTCACCAACCTGAACAACATCAATACCAGCCTCGACACCCTCAGCCACAACATTACCATAACCAGGCACCCCATCACCAACCTCAATAAGGCCCTGAACAACATCAACACCAGCCTCCACACTCTCAGCCAGAACATAACCATAACCAGGTACTGCATCACCAACCTCAGCAAGGCCCGGAACAACATCAACACCAGCCCCACACCCTCAGCCACAACATTAGGATAAGGATTAGGGATTGGACGGGGTGTTGGAAATTTCCAACACCGAATAGAACACTGTTGTATTCTCATTACTTATTACTAACTCTACTAATTATTGTAGTAAGTAAAATTAACACCACGTAGAATTCTCATGTACTAATAATTTCATATGTGCAGTAGGTTAGAATTCTCACGTCATCCGACGCCAGTATTGCGTCAGATTTCCTTACAATAAACACATTATATCCAATGTATCTGAGAATTAAATTCGATTCTCTATAACCAAGGCATTCTGTATGATAATTAATTACAGATGAATTGACCTCCAACTAAAAGCCGAATAGAGCGTTGGAGTCATAGCGATTATCTAGTAATAAAAGTTAACGTCACGAGTGAATGCCATGGGGAGACATTAATTCCTCTCCCTTATACGTTTACTATCACTAAATTGGCAAATAATAATATTGTCCTCTTCTAAATAATAAACCCGTCCAGTCTTCAACATTTCAAGCGTAAATGCGAGAAATACTAATATTCATGACAATAATTTGTCTAATGAACGCGAGACGCGGCGTGGGGTGGAGAGGCTTGCCAGTACACGTGGAGGGAAGCTCTGAGGCAGACCTACCCGTATCGTGCTCACGAGGAGACGCCATTACCCAGCCATCCGGGTAGACGTTATCCATCCTCAGATGAAAGTTGCCACTGTGAGGCGTGAACAACCTTGCAGATAATATCTTCAACTGGTGCTGGTGTAACATAAGGAACCTTTTTAATCTGGTTCCTGACTACACGTGACCGGCCAGTGAAGCGCGCCATTATCCAGGATAGGCTGAAGCCAGAGCCTGGGACGCGAATTTCGGCAATCTTAAAACTTATACAGTGCCCTTATTAGCTAAGTATCTTCTCTTTTTTTGATGCATCCGGTAAAGTGTAGTGTAGTAGCTGGGTGATTGACCATGACGACGTATGCCAACATCAAACTACAGTTTGTTACCTATTATCACCTGTAACTCTTAATTTCTTGAACATAGAGATTCAGTAGTTTAATTAGTTGCTACTGTAAATATTTGTTTTGCAGCACGTGAGAAGAATTCTCCCTGCCACCTTCTCCCATGTTAATCCATCCCATTCGTCAGCCAGCTGAGCCCAAGGGAATTAGAGGAAGCGTCGTGGCTTACATAAAGGAATCATCATTAAGCTAAGATTTCTTTGTATTTATTCATGAAATTTCTGAAATTACTTACATGCAGAATTCCTCTGGATTAACATGTGTTTATTGTGACTATCATTACTATACCTATAATCTACGTTCCCTTTCATGGTAATGACATTAGTTTCACTATAATTCATAGGATTAGATTATTATAATTTGGATTAGTGAACGAACCACACTAATTCCTGGACGTACTGACTTCCAGTAATAACCCCCCAATGTAGGTGTTTGAGGGTTTGATTCACTTAATTATTCAGCCCATTAATTATTTCTATGATCATATTCTCTAGTATTTTATCCATAGTTACTGGTTCATCTAGGAATTATTTAATGATCAGAAATTCTCAGTTTCCCTCTTTACTATAAAAGCGGGTGGTCCTTCGTAATTTAATTTACTACATTAATATTTAAATAATCAGATTCAAGCCCCAAATGTCCCACATTATGGTCCTTATCGAACCGGATAGGCATTAAATTTATAATTAAAATATTAATCATTAATAACTAATCCTTGTGTGATAGAAGTTAGACTAACTATTTAATTAATTGTGTCAACTAACAGTGTAACACATCAGTTAGCCTAGATCACACTAACATATTGCTACTTTCACCTCATGTATAAGGTAGCTTTAGTGGGTCATAGCCAATTACCCACAACACTTAGACCTATACCTCACACAGAGGTGAGAATCTTTAGGTCACCAGGAGCAACAGCTCATAATTTTTATAATAACCCCACCCTAACACCTGCGTTAGAGTGGCCTCACCATCTAACCATTATATACTTAGGTGGTAATGACATCCACCCCACTCGTCATCCAGCCGAGGTGATCAAACACCTCAAAGCCATAATTTCTTCTTTCAAGCTCATCAGTGAATCGGTAGTATTCACATTAGTGGAACCTCGCCAACCAAGTCAAGATAATCGTTGGGGAGTAACCCCAGAATACTACCTGAGAGCTGCTAAGTACATAAATTTCAGGCTGAAAAAACGAGTGAGATTGGATGCCACATATATCCAATTTACAGCCAGACCTTACAGAAAGAACCTGACCAGAGATGGTGTACACTTGTCAGGGGAATCTAGGTTGCATGTGGTTGACAAGTTAATTAACACCATCAACCATCACAAACGGCTGTGGCTAGCAAGCCAAACTTAACTGTACATAATTGTTTCACCTGTGTGTGCAAGAGCACTCTTATAAAACAAAAAACCCAAAAATACAGCACAACTATATTCACCTTACTGCACCACAATAATCTTTACCCATGTTATTAGGTAGAATTTAGGCTGAGATTGTGCTGAATTTGGTACAAGCCCAGACTAAATAACTTTATAGTTCTTAGTTAGGAATTATTACGACTAGATCTCAACTAGTCAGTGTTGTATGTATTATATTATTTGTGCTGACCCTATACAGGGTGGGATCAATTTTTGAGATAACTCTGATTGGAGTGTCTCCATAATATTTCTCTTGTATGCATTATTTTGTGTATCTATTTTGTGTATTGCTGGATAATCTCCATTAACTCTGATGGTGATATAGATGAGCTAACCGGACGAGAACTAATGGTGAAGTTCAGACAGTGCACAAAATATCTAGCTATTTGTTGTTAGGTAGGTAGGTACATTCAAACTCAATTGAGGAAAAATATAAAGTAGCCACCTTAAATTAGGCTACAATTAATGTTACTTATTCACTAATGAACAAGTACCCAAGCTTCATTAGTAATACATATGCTAACACTGTGAAGTTTGAACCTAAGCCCAACATGGCTACTCCTGAGCAATTGAGGAGAACCTACATTGGCCTTAAAGGTCATTTGACCAGATTAATTAATAAGGCTGAGGGCTTAACTAAAGATACTCCCATTGACTCTTATCACTTAGAGACATCAGTTAGAGTGGCTGATCTGAAATTTGATCAAGTCAGATCTGCAGGTCAATCTTACCTTGATTTGCTAAATACTGTAGAAACCGATCCTGAGGAAGTAAGTCAAATTGTAGACGACATCTCCCAGTATGAAGATGAGACTCAAGATATAATTATCAGGCTATCTAAATTAGCAAAACAATCTAGATCCAATACCAGTAACACTGGGTCTCACTTCAATAATCAATTACCAGAGGTTCGTTTACCTACTCTAGACTTACCTACATTTTCAGGATTAGATACAGAAAATTGGGACAATTTTTGGACTTTCTTTGAAGTTCACATCCATAAGAAGCCGTCTCTAGACAAGGTTTCTAAATTTTCATACCTACTTAGTCTTCTCACAGGAGAGGCTAAAAAGGTCATACATAACCTTACTCTTAATGAGAGTAATTATGAGGAAGCTATAAAACTCCTGAAGTTGAACTATTGCAACAAAGAGTTAAGTATAGCTACCCTCTATTATCAATTGCTAGATCTGAATGCACCAAACAGTAGACCAGAGTCACTTCAGAGCTTTAGACTAGAAGTAGAGTCTCTAGTAAAGGCCTTAGGTACTAAAGTTAATATACCTGCTTCAGAATGGTCTATCAAGCTACTATTACAGAGGAAATTACCTCGAAATGTCTTGACAGAGCTCTGCTCACATTATAATACTGAGTTTCTCACTCTCGACCAAATTTTCGAGGGGTTGAGGATCACAGTTAACAGGTTAAAGACTCATGATAAAATTAAACCTGAGTCTAAACCAACTAGTACTGATATTTCAGTCAAACCTAAACAGACTCAGAGTAAGTCTAATAAATATAAATCCAAACCTACTCCATCCACTGGAAAAAGAAGTGGAAATGTAGGTACATATTCGGTATCTCCTTCGGAGATAACCAAGGACTTGTCTACTAAAGAGACTAAGTCTATTAACCAGGGAAAGTGTCTGTTCTGCAATCAGGAACACACCACTTATCAATGCTCTGTTTATCCTACTTATAATGTTAGGGTTAAAAGGTTACAAGAATTGCACAAGTGCACCAAGTGCATGGGCTCTCATGATCCCAAGAAATGTGCAGTGCAGCTACGTTCCTGCAACCGTTGTAACCAAGGTGTACACCACTACGCCTTATGTAGAAAGTCTTCTACACCAACCATGACCACTGGAGAGAATTCTACGAATTCTACTGCAGTGCAATATTGCCAAGTACATCACGAAGTAAATGTACTTGCTACTGAGTCAGGCAATAATACTACTTTGCCTACAGCTCAACTTAAACTAATAAACCGAAGATCTAGAATTAACACTAGAGGTCTTTTTGACCAAGGTTCACAGAAAACCTTCATTACACAACAGTTGGTAGATGAGTTAAATTTAAAACCTGCCAAAAGTGTGAGGTTAAATATTTCTGGTTTCTTGTCAAATAGTGGACCTCGTGACT
Source organism: Procambarus clarkii (assembly GCF_040958095.1). NCBI lineage: Eukaryota > Metazoa > Arthropoda > Malacostraca > Decapoda > Cambaridae > Procambarus > Procambarus clarkii. Next base: position 10,509,392 of record NC_091208.1, on the reverse strand, counting down.
ACAAGGTAGTTAAAGTATTAGTAAGACTCGGATCTTCTACTAGTCCAATCCAAGCGGTAGTAGTGGATAAGATTCCTACAGGTCACAGGATTAGCTCGCACTGCCAGACACCTTAAACGAAACCGCATGAGGCTAGCAGATTATAAAATAAATTCTGACTGCCTCACAAATATTGGAATACTAATAGGCGCGGATCATTATTACAAGTTTATAACTGGATGCACTAGGCAACATGGTATGAATTTGTTGTCGTCCGCAGGAGGCAAATTGCTCACAGGAACAGTGCTTTTCAGACAAGGTCCAGCGTCCACAAACCAACAATCCAATAATGTAATTGTGGCGTGACTAGGCTTAGAACAGTCACCCCTACGTTTCAGGGAAATATCTGAGGATATTGAGTCTGACCCACCAATACATCGTTTGTGGGATTTAGACACCTTAGGCATCATCCCTGAGCAACCAAGTCCTGATGATACGTGGACTTACCAGCAATATCTGGATACAGTTGTCTACTCAAATAAACAATACTGGGTAAGACTCCCATGGAAGTTGGATCATCCACAACTTCCAGTAAATTATTTTATGGCAGCCTCACAATTGCAGTCTCAATTAACACGACTACAGAAGCAGCCAGGCAAACTGAACATGTATCATCAACTTATCCAACAACAACTTAACCATAAGTTCATTGAAGTTGTTGAACACGATGACCGAAAAACAGGTCATTATTTACCTCACCACGCTGTGGTGAAAGACTCATTGACAACACCTATTCGTATTGTCTTTAACTGCAGTACTAAAGTAAAGCCGAGCAGTGTGTCTTTAAATGAATGTCTCCAAACAGGACCTAGCCTAACACAAAGGCTACATGACGTGTTGTTACGATTTCGCACAGGCATTTTTGCCTATACAGCTGACATCAGCAAAGCCTTTCTCCGAGTAGGGTTACAGGAGGAAGATCGTGACTACACAAAATTCCTCTGGTTTAAGGATCCACTGGATCCTAACAGTGAAATAATCACCTACCATTTTGCCTCAGTATTATTTGGAGCTATGTCCTCACCGTTTCTTTTGCAAGCAACATTAGACACGCATTTGAGGAAATCAAACAGCCCTTATAAGGCAGACATTAGCGACAACTTATATGTCGACAATTTCCAGGGGACAACTAATGATCAAGCTGATCTGGTAGAAATCTACCATGAGGCTAACCGTGAACTGTTAGGAGCCAATATGCCACTACAGTCATGGGCCTCAAATAATAAACTGCTTAACCAGGTAATCGAGAAAGAATTTCCAGATTATCAGGTACCCAGTCAATTAAAGGTTCTAGGCGTGGAATGGAACACCAGCACTGACGAGATGAATGTCAAGTCAGTGCAAACTGATAATTCAACCCTTACCATGAGAACACTGCTCTCATTTGTCAGTCAACCATTTGACCCTTTAGGCCTACTTAGTCCTATATTAATAAGGGGCAAACTCCTAATGCAGGAGTGCTGGCAGAAACATATGGGATGGGATGATCCGTTATCAAGTAAGTTACAAGCCATATGGCAAATACTCTCAACGGATTTTAATCAGTTAGGCGTTTTGAAATTTCCTCGTAATGCTTCAGGACCAAACTTACCCACCAATTTGCACGTTTTTTGCGATGCCTCTGGCAAAGCATATGGCGCAGCAGCCTATTTAGTTAATAGTGCACAATCAATTTTACTCACATCTAAAGCAAGAGTTGCTCCCATCAAGAAGAGATCTTTACCTCAGATGGAGTTGACTGCATTGCTAGTGGGAGTAAGATTGGCTCATTGCCTGGCAAAGACACTCAATAATATCCACTTTGGTGAGATTGTAGTGTGGTCAGACAACGAGGCAGTCTTACAATGGGTAAGAAACAATAACAACAAAACTCCCTACGTCAGTAATCGTGTCAGGAAGATTCATGATTTATCTGCTGGATATAAATTTCGACATGTTCCTACTAAGGACAATCCTGCAGATTATTTATCGCGAGGGTTAACATTAAAACAACTTGTCAAGTCTTCGCTGTGGTTCAATGGACCTACATGGCTTGTTGGTGGTCAGTGGCCCAAACAAAAGCCACAAGTCATAGTGACCAACATCACCACTCCCATGAAAGAACCAGAACCTCAACGAATATTAGCCATTGATCCTCACCATTATTCTAACTTAAGCAAATTGCTACGAGTGACTGCACACGTGTTTGATTTCCTTGCTAAGGTAGGAATTCGACATAAGTTTCCCAATCCTATCCACTATTGGATCAAGCGTGCACAGCAAGAGACATATGGAAGCGAATTTGAGAATCTTCCAGATAAATTAACTAAGTCTCTAGGCATCTGGTATGATGCCAACACTCATAACATAGTACGATGTGGAGGACGTTTGCTACATGCAAAAATTGACTTAGACACTAAGAATCCAATTCTTTTACCTCGTCACCACATCATCACTAAACTTCTTGTCTTACATCACCATCAATATGGTACCTTACATGGTGGAGTTTTAGATACTCTCACCGATCTTAGACAAAAGTACTGGCTTCCTCAAGGTCGTCAGACAGTTAAGACAATTATTAAATCTTGTGTAATCTGAAAGAGATACGACGCTAGAGTATGTCCTTACCCAGGACCTCCACCACTCCCAGAAGAGCGAGTGGTTCATCTTCGTCCTTTCGAAACCACTGGTGTTGATTATACAGGAGCCTTACTCATCACTGGTAACTCAGATAATATACCAGTGAAGGCGTACATTTGTCTCTTTACATGTGCTACAACCAGAGGCGTACACTTAGAGGTCACTCCAGACATGAGTGCTGAAGCCTTCATTCAAGCTTTCCGCAGATTTGCTGCCCGCCGATCGTGTCCTAAATTAATGATATCGGACAACGGTTCTAATTTTGTGGCAGGAGAAAGTTGTTTGTGAGAAGTCTGGAACCACCCAGAAGTACAGTCAGTCCTACAGAGACGACAATGTCACTGGAAATTCATAGCACCGAGAGCCCCTTGGCAAGGTGGGTTCTATGAGCGAATGGTAGGCACAGTCAAGAAGTGTCTAAGGAAAACTTTACACCGACAAAAGGTCGGTTACTCAGAACTCCAAACCATTGTTGTGGAAATCGAGGCGCGAGTCAATAACCGCCCAATCACCTACCTGTCTGATGATTTCACCCAGAGAGAACCTCTGAGCCCCTCACACTTGATCCATGGAGGTCTACTGAACCCTCTCATCCCTTTAGCCGAAGAGGACCCTGTAGACCCGTCACATGTGACCAGAGGAGACTTGGTGGAAAGCTACCAGCATCTTTCTAGAGTTATTAACAGGTGGAATGAGGTGTGGACTCGAGAGTACCTCACAGCTCTACGAGAGTACCACTACGGAGCTTCGAGTCCTTACAATAAGGTGCAATTAAAACCAGGACACCTAGTACTAGTCGACAGTGATGGACCAAGGTCAGAGTGGCCTATAGGCAAAATTGTTACCATTCATCCAGATCGTCAAGGTGTCCTAAGAGTAGTTAAAGTTTTATGCCGAGGCAACACTACTCTAAAAACTTTAGAGAAGCTGGTTCCCCTTGAACTGACTGAGCAAGAATATCAGCCAGATCCAGTTTCCCCAGTAATTTCCGAGGACAATGATCCTGTTCCTCCAAGCAACCGCCCCACTAGAGCTGCTGCTCAACAATGTAGGCGGAATTTGCAAGCCTATTACAACTCTGAGCAAGAGTAATTCCTTTCACATTCCACTTAGAAAACTATGATGATGCTGCGATGTGATATCACGTAACAAAACATTACACGTCACTATGACCCAGGATATCCCATCATAGTAGATTCTGTTGTTTAAATTGTGTGAGTTAAAATCTATAAATATTGTGTAGGCTATAAGCAACATGTTTCATTTGACATGTAAATAGCAAGACTCAAGTTCTTGTAAGTCCTTGATAAATCCGGGACGTTCGTTATGTGTGTACTAACATACTAACATATTAACATACTAATGTACTAATCTTAATATCACTTCGGGATAGGTCAGTACTCCACAGTACACTACGACCCTAGAATCCTCCCCCCGGAGTTATGTTGGAAATTTCCAACACCGAATAGAACACTGTTGTATTCTCATTACTTATTACTAACTCTACTAATTATTGTAGTAAGTAAAATTAACACCACGTAGAATTCTCATGTACTAATAATTTCATATGTGCAGTAGGTTAGAATTCTCACGTCATCCGACGCCAGTATTGCGTCAGATTTCCTTACAATAAACACATTATATCCAATGTATCTGAGAATTAAATTCGATTCTCTATAACCAAGGCATTCTGTATGATAATTAATTACAGATGAATTGACCTCCAACTAAAAGCCGAATAGAGCGTTGGAGTCATAGCGATTATCTAGTAATAAAAGTTAACGTCACGAGTGAATGCCATGGGGAGACATTAATTCCTCTCCCTTATACGTTTACTATCACTAAATTGGCAAATAATAATATTGTCCCTCTTCTAAATAATAAACCCGTCCAGTCTTCAACATTTCAAGCGTAAATGCGAGAAATACTAATATTCATGACAATAATTTGTCTAATGAACGCGAGACGCGGCGTGGGGTGGAGAGGCTTGCCAGTACACATGGAGGGAAGCTCTGAGGCAGACCTACCGTATCGTGCTCACGAGGAGACGCCATTACCCAGCCATCCGGGTAGACGTTATCCATCCTCAGATGAAAGTCACCACTGTGAGGCGTGAACAACCTTGCAGATAATATCTTCAACTGGTGCTGGTGTAACATAAGGAACCTTTTTAATCTGGTTCCTGACTACACGTGACCGGCCAGTGAAGCGCGCCATTATCCAGGATAGGCTGAAGCCAGAGCCTGGGACGCGAATTTCGGCAATCTTAAAACTTATACAGTGCCCTTATTAGCTAAGTATCTTCTCTTTATTTGATGCATCTGGTAAAGTGTAGTGTAGTAGCTGGGTGATTGACCGTGACGACGTATGCCAACATCAAACTACAGGTTATTACCTATTATCACCTGTAACTCTTAATTTCTTGAACATAGAGATTCAGTAGTTTAATTAGTTGCTACTGTAAATATTTGTTTTGCAGCACGTGAGAAGAATTCTCCCTGCCGCCTTCTCCCATGTTAATCCATCCCATTCGTCAGCCAGCTGAGCCCAAGGGAATTAGAGGAAGCGTCGTGGCTTACATAAAGGAATCATCATTAAGCTAAGATTTCTTTGTATTTATTCATGAAATTTCTGAAATTACTTACATGCAGAATTCCTCTGGATTAACATGTGTTTATTGTGACTATCATTACTATACCTATAATCTACGTTCCCTTTCATGGTAATGACATTAGTTTCACTATAATTCATAGGATTAGATTATTATAATTTGGATTAGTGAACGAACCACACTAATTCCTGGAGGTACTGACTTCCAGTAATAACCCCCCAATGTAGGTGTTTGAGGGTTTGATTCATTTAATTATACAGCCCATTAATTATTTCTATGATCATATTCTCTAGTATTTTATCCATAGTTACTGGTTCAATCTAGGAATTATTTAATGATCAGAAATTCTCAGTTTCCCTCTTTACTATAAAAGCGGGTGGTCCTTCGTAATTTAATTTACTACATTAATATTTAAATAATCAGATTCAAGCCCCAAATGTCCCACACGGGGGATGGAGGGGGGGGGGGAATGGAATGGTGCCCAATAGCTAAGTGATCCCCACTTACTGACGAATGTTACAGTGGCCTCAGAATACGGTACACAAACGGGATATTAATAAAGTATTCGAAGTATCAATACAAAATTTCTTGTGGAATGAACATAATTTTTTTTTAATATTTAAGTTACCCATTGAGGCAGTATAAAAAATCACGACAAGACGACCGAATGAGTGTAGGAAGAAGTGCAGGATTTTTATACTTATTACTTCTTAAATACATTTAGTTTTAACTTTATAAAACATGGATATATCACGATTTAATTAGCAATATAAAATGAAAAAAAGCAGTTTGTACTTTTTTTTTAAATCTTTAAATGTTTTAAATTTTAGGAAAAAAATTTACGTCTTAAATTTATAAAAATTATTATGTGTATATAATAACCCCTAATGTAAATATTAGCAAACTGTGGTGAATTTTCAATTATATCATATATTTTAAGTGTATGTGTATTGTGACAATAATCTCTTTCAAGAGAGATTGAGCCTGCTCTTCCCTACTTAAAGTTACATCAATTCTACAAGTATAAGTTGCTACATTCAAGATACGTCACCGGTAGCACAAAACGTTTTGACCAAGAGGCAAAACGTACCCAAGAACCCCCCTACTCCACACACCTCCATGCCGGCTCGTCGTCAACAGCAAACTACCCATTCCAGCCTGCCTGCTCCTGAGTGGTGACTCGCCGACCGCGCACCTGCACCTCAGCACCATCTACCTGAGTCGACGTCTGAGCCTGACCAGCTGTCAACTTCAGAATATTCTTTGTGCTCTTAGAGTTGACATCTCTCTCTGGCATACTAAGCTCTCTGGCTTTCGTATTCTAAGGCAGGTCTCAGCCAAAGCCAATATTCTCAGCACCATTTCACATTATATTATTTAATCTATTATGTTTTTGCATTTATCTTTGTCATTTTATTGCACCAGTCATTTACCCGAGATTTGTCTTTATTTTCATTTATGTTTAAAGTAAATATATTAAAGTTTCATTGTTCATACTTTGTGTTTTACGTGTTCTTCCCTCTAATTTACCACAGACAACAGGCAAGCAGTCTATCTTTTTTTTGTAAGTGTGACCAGGCATTGACACCTGCCCTTGGAGGACTGCCGAACATCAATACTCCAACACTTTCCCGTCACAGTACATTGTACACATTAAACCTTAAAGTGGGCAGTGATTTGGGATCCCTTAGATACTGTGTACTACAGTGGTCGTCACAGTTGTTAGAGTGTGGGGGGACACTTCGTTACTGTGTACAGTGTTCTAAGGCCAGTTGTTGACACAAACTCACCTTCCAACAGGTGTTTGTTGGTGTTTTGGTCACGCTGATGTTTTTTGTTGTTCGTGTTTTGGTCACGCTGGTGTTTCTTGTTGTTAGTGTTTTGGTCACGCTGGTGTTTCTTGTTGTTGATGTTTTGGTCACGCTGGTGTTTCTTGTTGTTGGTGTTTTGGTCACGCTGGTGTTTCTTGTTGTTAGTGTTTCGGTCACGCTGGTGTTTCTTGTTGTTGATGTTTTGGTCACGCTGGTGTTTCTTGTTGTTGGTGTTTTGGTCACGCTGGTGTTTCTTGTTGTTGGTGTTTTGGTCACGCTGGTGTTTCTTGTTGTTGGTGTTTAGGTCAGGTGGCCACAGTGTACTTAATCCCAGTGAGGTTATGCACTAAGCAGGATCCCATTGACGTCATGCAGTAAGTAGGACCTCAGTGACGTCATGCACTAAGCACGACCTCAGTGACGTCATGCACTAAGCAGGACCCCAGTGTCGTCATGCACTAAGCAGGCCCTCAGTGACGTCATGCACTAAGCAGGTCCCCAGTGACGTCATGCACTAAGTAGGACCTCAATAACGTCATGCAGTAAGCAGGACCCCACTGACGGCATGCCATAAGCAAGACCCCAGTGACATCATGCACTAAGAAGGACCCCAGTGATGTCATGCACTAAGCAGGACCTCAGTGACGTCATGCACTAAGCAGGTCCCCAGTGACGTTATGCACTAAGCAGGCCCTCAGTGACGTCATGCACTAAGCAGGACCCCAGTGACGTCATGCACTAATACAGGACCCCAGTGACGTCGTGCACTAAGCACGACCCCAGTGACGTCGTGCCCTAAGCAGGACCCCAGTGACGTCGTGCACTAAGCAGGACCTCAGTGACGTCATGCACTAATCAGGACCCCAGTGACGTCATGCACTAAGCTGGATCACAGTGACGTCATGCACTAAGCAGGACCCCAGTGACGTCATGCACTAAGCAGGACTCCTCATGAATGTGAGGACTCTGACATGCGAATTGACTCACTACTCTGTACAGTGATCATTCTAAGGCACTGTTAAACACCGGCTTTTTGGTTGTTCACTGAATTCAATAGCAATTTCACAATATTTCTGCACTGAACCAGACCATCACCTGAGATATGCTGACGAGCAACACTGACATGATCGACAGATATTGATATACAAGAACATCAGACATAGCTGAAGAACTTTACATCAAACACTCAGTTAGGTATATTCTATGGTTAACAAGTCTAAGACGTTTACACGAACTTCTTCTTCAGCTGATCAATGCAACTGCAGAGCAAGATTACCTAGTTTCCCCTCGACAGGACATTCATCTTCCCTCTCTTCATGCCTCGATGTAATCTATACTTCTTGCAACATTGTAAGAATCAATTGCTTTGAAGTTGAAGAGAAAACATTAATTTAGGGAAGACGGGATTTTTTGTGAAATTACTCATTTATTACTTACATTAATATTATCTAATTCACTAATGAATTAGTGGACATGAAAACACTCGTTGTCCATCAATCACTTTCAAATCTACTTTGAGGCCCCCCCCCCATCCCAGAACACGTCATGTAAAATCTACCATTTATTTCCTTGAGTTTTCTAGGCAGGGGGTCGAGGCTCTCTCTCTCTCTCTCTCTCTCTCTCTCTCTCTCTCCCTCTGCGACCCAACACCATCTCTCACCCACCTCGCTCCTCACACAGATACAGGCGACATTTAGACGATAAATTCTCCCCTAAAAGCCCAGTTACTTAAATGACAAACCCGGCTGTTTGCTTCCTTTGGAGGGCATAAAACCTGACATATATGCCGTTTATGGCGTAAATGTGTAAACATCAGTCAGGAGGAGGAGGGGTGATGTCTCCATGACAACGGCGTCGCCTCTTCCCTTTAACCGGTATTTAAATACTACATAACAAGTGAAGGAGAAAGAAATGTCCAAACTTTAAACAATGTTGCTGTGTAACAAGTAGGAAGATGTGTTGTTACACCATCAAGCTTCTAAAACTCCTTTTTTTTAATTTAGAATATAATTTAGAACAATATTTCTTTACAAATATTGAGTTCCAAGAGTCTGGACATTGGCCTGAGTGCATGGGCATGTTGACAATTTCTACTGCATAATCTGCCTCGCTCGTGTTGATATCAGTTATATTTACAGGAGTTTGGATATCACGCATAAAGTTATGTCCGCATCTTCCACTTTCATGTTGTTCATTGTAGTGCTTATTGTTCTAACCATAACCAGGCACTGCATCACCAACCTCAACAAGGCCCCTGAACAACATCAACACCAGCCTCCACACCCTCAGCCACAACATAACCATAACCAGGCACTGCATCACCAACCTCAACAAGGCCCTGAACAACATCAACACCAGCCTCCACACCCTCAGCCACAACATAACCATAACCAGACACTGCATCACCAACCTCAGCAAGGCCCTGAACAACATCAACACCAGCCTCCACACCCTCAGCCACAACATAACCATAACCAGACACTGCATCACCAACCTCAACAAGGGCCTGAACAACATCAACACCAGCCTCCACACCCTCAGCCACAACATAACCATAACCAGACACTGCATCACCAACCTCAACAAGGGCCTGAACAACATCAACACCAGCCTCCACACCCTCAGCCACAACATAACCGTAACCAGGCACTGCATCACCAACCTCAACAAGGCCCTGAACAACATCAACACCAGCCTCCACACCCTCAGCCACAACATAACCATAACCAGACACTGCATCACCAACCTCAACAAGGCCCTGAACAACATCAGCACCAGCCTCCACACCCTCAGCCACAACATAACCATAACCAGGCACTGCATCCAATTATAGGATAAGGATTTGGGATTGGACGGGGGAGGGGGGAGGGGGTGGAATGGTGCCCAATAGCTAAGTGATCCACACTTACTGACGACTTTGACAGTGGCTTAAGAATACGGTACACAAAGGGGATATTAATAAGGTATTCAAAGTATCAACACAAAATTTCTGGAGGAATGAAACATAAAAAATTGTGAACATAAATGTTGCCCCATGAAGGCGGTATAGAAAACCTTGAGAAAAATCCGACTTAACGACCTTGTAAGTGAGTTAGTAAAAACAGGATATTAATATTTTTTACTTAGATTAGATTAGATTGGATACAGGAGAAGATGCCCATGGGGCGAGCCTTTAAGTAGGGACAGCTGAAGAGAAGTCTGTGAGAGGAAATGCTGAAGTTGAAGAAAAAGTGCCAGGGCTAAACCCAGCTGCGTGGCAATATGTCGATGCTGAAACAACCCAACAACTGGCTAGGCTTGGAGGCGGGTCTGGAAGGCGGCAGTGGCAGTGCTTCTATCATTCAAGGTAGAGGCAATCTGTCTTTAGGTGGTGTCTTCATTTTTTTCTTTTTTTCTTTCTTTCTTTCTTTCTTTTTTCTTGCTTCAATGTGGCGGTGCTTCTTCCTTCTTCTTCTTTCTTGTTTCTATTTTTTCTTGCTTCGTGTAATCATTTGATAATTTTTTTTTTTGTACTCGGCGTAGTCTGGTGGGAAAAGGTCCTTTGACAATGTGGTTTCGTCGCATTCAAATAAGATTACTTCGTTCCTTAGTTTGTACTTTGAGTCTGGATCATTCAGCAGGCATTCCGCATACCTTGTGTTGAGTATTTTGCTGGAGAGGCGTCTGTATTCGGGAGATCCATATGTAATTTTTTTCACGTTGATCATATAGTGCGGAGACTCTTGGAGACTCTTGGAGACTCCTCTGTTGCAGGAGATGGTGATTGTGCTTCAACGTCAACCGAGGCAGTAGAGTCATCATCGGAAGACAAGTGTTGGTTTACAGAAGCATCAGCTGTAGGTACCTGTGAAGCTGGTGTAGTCTCAGGTGCGGCTGGTGTAGTTTCTGGTGAAGCTGGTGTAGTCTCAGGTACCACTGGAGAAGTTGATGGTTCGTCTGGAGTAGCAGTGTGCAAGGATATTGCAGAATATGTAGCAGGTTGCACAGGGTGGGCGTCAGCAGACAGGATATCTGCCAATGCAGTTGAAGAGATGGTGATGTTAGAGGCAGAAGTGGTATTTGTTGCTGAAGTCGTAGAACTGGCGTTGGCTGAGGCTGTTGTTGTGAAGAGTTCGTCACGAACAGTGAATGTTGGTAAACCAATGTCAGCGTACATGTTTAGAATTCGTACAAATTCCTTGGTGTTCGTGCCTGTAATCATTTCAGCAGTGCAGATTGTTACCAATCGTTCGTTACGCCTCGGAACCCTAACAGCCAGACCGTTAATATCTAGGGATACTACAACTGCTGTTCTCTAGAGCGGGTCACCAGTGTAACCCCCTAATTGGTACAAAGCACTTAGTAAAATTTCTCCTTTAGGACTGAAGAAATATACATATAAATTTTAATATATATATTAACAATATAATCAAAATTATGTAAAGTACAGATGGACAAGATCAATTATAAAACAAAATCAGAAATACTGTTTCTCCTAGAATAAGATCTACTAAATGACACAACAGGAACTCTCAGACTTAACTCCCACATGTTACTCCTCCTGGTCCTTTGAAGCTACTGACTCTCGTGCCGTCTCTACCCATAATTCTCTCCCCCCTCTGCCTCATCCAGGATGAGGGATGGAAAATAAAGACTTTTTAATATTTAAAACTAATTGAACAACCACTTGTTCTCAAAATACATAAGAATGCAAATAAAATATAATAGTTACTTTTAAAATATATAAGTTACAATGCCACCTGCTTAATTACAGTAAATTAACAAATATATGAATATTAAAAAGTGACATCTGGAACTCCCATAACTGAACAGGTCCAGCAATTCTAATTTCCCGAATCTAACAGGTATTAGACGTGTGAAGAGCAACCGCGCTCCTGTCCCCACTGATGCTGCCACACCACACAATAATTTACAAAAATATAATATATATACATATACAGGTAATGATGATATGGAACAAAATAAGTTTATTTAAATTTATATACGTATCCAGCTAGGAGTACGTAACACTTCCACCTCCAAGAAAAAAAATGCAATGGATTGAAGATCAATGGCATTTGTTCTGAAGTATAAATGTATGACACTTGAGATTTATGGTATTAATTACATCAAACATGTAAAAGTAATAAGAACACATTTCTGGACAAAAATGAAAACACTCCAAATATATTCTTACAGGAAACTCAGAAATTTCAGTCTTATGACTATGTTCTACATATGTTTCACTGGAGTATGCAAATTTATCTCTCCAAGGTACTATCTCATTTATTTCACTTTGTTTCAGATCATATTTCACACACCTATCAACAACATTATTATCATTTGTATGAATACAATTGTCAATAAAGGTAGCTGCTTTCACACAGTTATCACGGCAATTTATCTTTCTATCTGTTCCTACTATTTCTCTAAGAGCAGTCCCGTATTTCCTTGTGATCCCTTTTCCACATTGTGAAGTTTTCCAAGACAGCCTCCATTTTCCATTACTCCCTTTTTCTGGAGCTGAACTGCTTAATTGAAGCTGACTGGATGTAAAGTAGATTTGGGACTTCTCCTGGGTATGCGCTGACAAAGACATCTGCTCTTCATCACTCTTGATCCTCAGTGGAACACATACTCTCGCCCAATGGATACTAAAATTAGAGAAATTGGCGTTAAACCTCACAATTATGTATAAAACTTTCCCATTCATAGAACCTTCCGAAACACAACACACCAACTTAGCAAACCTTTGACCTGCAAACCAAGAAATGCAACCTATAATAAGTGCAAAGGCTACCTGATCGAACTGACTCAGATGATCCATAAGGAACACAGAAATCAATTTCCTCATAACTCTGTCATAACGATCAGTGAAAGAAAACAGGCATATGCCTAGGCACCATATCTCAATCATAACTCTCAAGACAAGTTCACACCCCCTGATGGTGAACTTGAACACAACACACACTTTCATCAACCTTCTAGTCTTCCAAAAGACTAAATAAAACATGCCGAAAACTTGACAACCCTCACCATCACTTCCCATGTGATTTACGTCTGATGACAAACAGTCAACCAAGAGGTTTAAGGGTCTTAACATCTTGAAGATGCACAGCAGATTACCTGGGAAACACTCAAGGACAATCTGAAACCCTTCACAATGATTAACACTAGGTAGGATAACCTTATCCCCCAACTTGAAATACACACCTGGAGCCTCAAACATCTGCTCCCCATTATGATTAAATCCTTCACCATCACTATGACTCTGAAAGTCAACTCCAATATGACTCTGAAAGTCAACACCACACTTGAGTGGAACATATACTTTCATCACTCGTGCATCAAAATAAACTGGATCTGAATATAGAGACACTGCTCTAGTATAACTCACCACTTCCTCAGAACAACTGGATGCACAACCTACTTGAGTAAACTCTCTCTGCTCAACCACAAGGCTGGACAAAGATGTCCCACAGTCCATTACTTCACAAGAAAATGGCTCCTGCAGAATAAAAGTAGATTTCAACATCCTACACACACTCTGACTCATTTTACACAATGAGAAATAATTATTCCACATGGAATAAGAATCACAACCCACAAAACTTCGCAACTTAGATTCAAATGATACTTTACCACTCTCAATGGTTTTACCAAAATTTCCTCCCATGACTTCTGGAGCTGCTCGGAGTACTGTCTGCTCACAATCAATAATAACACTACCAAGCTGGGTCACATCCTCACAGACAACTGAAGAGGAGGCTCACTGGGTCTCCATCTACTCAACAGAAGCTGATCCTCTGGCTGCTTTCCCACACTCTCCAGAACTGGATCTACAGTACAGACTGTCTCCTTGCTTCTCTCTGAAATCTTAGGGTCAGTTCTACTCAATTCACATAAATTAAGGGAATCTGAAGCGAGCGGGCAAGTAACAGGTAGTTTGACCACTTCCCCTATACTATCACCTTGACTTGGGTGAGGCGGGGCCTCTACAACAGACTTACTTTCGACAACTGATTCTAAACTTGGAGTGAGCGGGAATACTTCTGCCAACCCAACATCTTGTCCTAAACCATTCACTTGGCTGGAATACAATAGAGTCGTGGCTTTTAAGTTTCTCTCAACTCCGGGCACAACGTTCGTAGTGAGCGGGCAAGACAATGGTACATGGACATCCTTTCCCAATTTATTGGAATAAAGCAGAGTCATAGCATCAGGCTTACTCTCAACAACTAGGTCGGCCACACAGGAATCTGGAACAACCACATCCCACTTCTCCACTGAAGGGGCACTGGTTACTGGAACAAATGCTTGAGTAACAACATTAGAATTGACAACTGGATTTATAATAGTACTGACATTAGCACAGGTAGAATGGACAAAACCATCTACTCCAACAGGTTGTTCATTCATGGAACTAATTTCAGCACAGGCAGAATAATCATGGTCTGCAACTGACTGTTTACAGAAACGGGGATCAATCTCACCCACAACATGATTTATGGCCACATCATTACCCAATATAACTTCCACGCCTGGGATGGGCAACTGGGTACTAACACCCACAGTGCATAAACTTGGTGTAATGGTGGATCTGAAATTAATGTCTATTAGAGGTACAGTTTTACATCCTGCAACACTCTGAAGAACTACAAACTTTCCAGTCTCTCTCTTTTCAACATCAGAAAAAATACTGGATGAAATTATGGTTTGGGAAGCACCTGTATCACGAAGAATAACCACTGGCTTCCACTTCCCATTAATACACAAAACTTCACCTGAAGACATATATGGCGAATACTGTTTCGCCCAATTGGGGTTTACAGTTACATGTTTATTAGTAAATTTATTTTGCACACCTCTACAATAAATGAGACCAGTTGGTCGTAACTCAGGGTGCAATATAAAACAGGAATTAATTCCATGGCCTTTTCTCTTACAATGGGAATAGGACCTTACAGTGGACACACCTGTGGAACCAACTGAAGGTTTAGAATTAACCTTATAAATATTTGACATTCCTGACAAGGAAGTAGCAGGATTAGGTTTTGCAAGAGAAGAGCTCATGGGAGTAACTGGAGCACTAGGACTGGATGGATT
The DNA here is from genome assembly GCF_040958095.1 of Procambarus clarkii. NCBI lineage: Eukaryota > Metazoa > Arthropoda > Malacostraca > Decapoda > Cambaridae > Procambarus > Procambarus clarkii. Next base: position 10,494,227 of record NC_091208.1, on the reverse strand, counting down.
CTGATAAGGAGTTCGGTGAGCATTATAATTTACTCTACGACTAGACTTAGGTGAAGTGGCCGTAAACTGGGCCTTAGTCAACAACTCATGCTCATCCGCGAGCTTTGACAGCTCATAAATGTCTGTTACATTCTTTTGTTCTGCCATAAAAGTAGACAACTTGTCTGGGAGACATGACAATACTTCTTCCGTGATAAAAAGATTCTTTAGAGCATCATACTCAGTTACTGAAAGTGACTTTAACCATCTGTTGCAAAATGTCGTCTTTTGACGAGTAAAATCAGCTATTGTCTGATCTCTTACCCCCCTTAGGTTCCGAAACTTCTGCCTGTGTGCCTCTGGATTTAATTGATACGCATTTGACATGCTTTTCTTTACAAATTCATAATCAAAGCTATTAGCGTCAGGTAGGGATGTAAAAACCTCAAACTACGCCCTTTAAATTGAGACTGCATGATTGCTACCCATTGATCCCTTGGCCAGTTCATACTGATGGCAATCTTATAAAAATGTGCAAAGAAAACCTCAGGAAAAGTTGGCGGCTTGCACGTTGAATGTTGATGGTTCTCGTCGTGTGGTGTTGGCTTGCCTGGCTTCGGTCATCTTCTGTATTTCTTCACGTCTTCGTGGACACTCAGCAGAGACGGCAGTATGGTGACCTTGGCAGAGAAGGCATTGGAGGAAGTCGCTGATGCATTGTTTGAAGTGGTGATTCTCGGCGCACTTGCTGCACCGTTTTTCCTGAGATGGGCATTGTTTAGTGAAGTGTTTATAACTATAGCACTTAAAACATTGTCGTAGCTGGTAGTAATGCTCTCTGGTTATTTGTCGGGGTGTACAAGCGAGGCCGAAGCACCGGAAGCCGTTGGTGGTAGCAGAGATAGCTTCCTCAGGCGAGGTGAAGGTTACCTTCATGGTGGAGAGGTGGCTGTCCTGCACAGGGATGAATTTTACAGTGAATGCAGTCAAGGAAGAGTTATCTTCGGTTATGCTGGTGGCGACGTCGGTGGCAGCTTTTTCGGAGATGAGGGAGTTCACTCTCCTTACAAAAACAGTCCTGGCTGCGAGGTAGTGTCGTGGTGGGGTGAGGAGCATGTGCGCCTCATCGAGAGCAGTGAGGTTGATGGGGTCAAAGAGGCGTTGTATGGCCTCGGCACTGCTGAACAGCAGTTAAGGGAGTCCTTCATCGTCGACTACGACGTCCAGTGGTGCAACGTTGGTTGTTGTGGTGATCAAATCCGATATCTCTGACCGGGTATGGGTCCGGTTCCCTCTAAATCGTACCTTGATTCGGTAGATCATGGTGGCTCTAATCGTTGCTGCCTAATGTTTACCCACACGGCAGTGCTGGGTGTAGGAGAGCCTGATCTAAAGGGTTGAACTTTCCTTAAGAGGTCTCCCGTCTCTTACTGATATAATGCACCGGATCAGGGTGGGGTCTGACCTCCTAAAGAAAAGTACTTTGGTTTGTGTTTATACTTCGTGAATACAATTAGTTTGTAGTCTATAATAATTTTTTTAAATACGATTCAAATATCAATATAGAAGTAAAAAAAATTTTTTAAATATTTTTTGAAGTTTTTAGTAAATTAATAAACTTTAACGCAAAATTTTACTTTGTTAGTTTTCTGTAAAAAAAATATTATTTATATATAAGAAACTTGCATTAGATTACTACCGTAATAATTAGTGCTTAAAATTTTGAGTGTACATAACAGAAAAAAAGTTAATTTCTGGTCATCAGTGAGTAGGGATCACTTAGCTATTGTATTCACCTAGTTGTGCTTGAGTGGTGTAGTTCTGCTCTTTCGGCCCGCCTCTCAACTGTCAATCAACTGTTTCTACTAATAATTTTTTTTCCACACCACACAAACCCCAGGAAGCAGCCCGTTACAGCTGACTAACTCCCAGGCACCTATTTACTGCTAGATAACAGGGACATAGGGTGAAAGATATTCAGCCCATCATTTCTCGCCAGCGCCCGGGATCGCACCCGGGACCACAGGATTATGTGTACAGCGTGCTGTCCGCTCGCCCACCGGCTAACTATGTACTACAGTTGTTGTTAGAGTGATATAACACTTAGCTACTGTGTACCGTGTTCTGAGACCAGTGGTTGTCACAGAAACTCACTTTTCAACAGCTGTTATTGGTATTTTGGTCACGCTGGTGTTTCTTGTTGTTGGTGTTTTGGTCACGCTGGTGTTTCTTGTTGTTGGTGTTTTGGTCACGCTGGTGTTTCTTGTTGTTAGTGTTTTGGTCACGCTGGTGTTTCTTGTTGTTGGTGTTTTGGTCACGCTGGTGTTTCTTGTTGTTAGTGTTTTGGTCACGCTGGTGTTTCTTGTTGTTGGTGTTTTAGTCACGCTGGTGTTTCTTGTTGTTGGTGTTTTGGTCACGCTGGTGTTTCTTGTTGTTGGTGATTTGTTCACGCTGGTGTTTCTTGTTGTTGGTGATTTGTTCAGGTGGCCACAGATCACTAAGCATAGAGCCAGCAGGTGGCCACAGTGTACTTAATCCCAGTGACGTCATGCACTAAGCAGGACCCCAGTGACGTCATGCACTAAGCAGGACCCCAGTGACGTCATGCACTAAGCAGGACCCCAGTGACGTCATGCACTAATACAGGACCCCAGTGACGTCGTGCACTAAGCACGACCCCAGTGACGTCGTGCCCTAAGCAGGACCCCAGTGACGTCGTGCACTAAGCAGGACCCCAGTGACGTCATGCACTAATACAGGACCCAAGTGACGTGGTGCACTAAACAGGATCCCATTGGCGTCATGCACTAAAGAGGACCACAGTGACGTTATGCACTAAGCAGGACCCCAGTGATGTCATGCACTAATACAGGACCCCAGCGACGTCATGCACTAAGCAGGACCCCAGTGACGTCATGCACTAGTACAGGACCCAAGTGACGTCATGCACTAATACAGGACCCAAGTGACGTCATGCACTAAGCATAACCCCAGTGACGTCACGTACTAAGCAGGACCGCTCGTGAATGTGAGGACTCTGACATGCGAATGGACTCACTGCTTTGTGCAGTGATCATTGTAAGGCACTGTTGAACACCTGCTTTCTGGTTGTTTATTGAATTCAATAACAATATCTCAATATTTCTGCCCTCAGGCAGACCATCACCTTTGAGTGCACTGCATCTGCAAGCACTGCAACCAGTTACAGGATAAGGTTTTGGGATAGTACTGGGACTCTTGTCTGTCACCCTTTTTGTATATTGGGACCACATTCGCCGCCTTCCGTTTTTCTGGTAGGACTCCCGTCTACAGTGACCTACTATACACTATGGAGAGTGGTAAGCAGAGTGCCTCTGCACACTCTTTTAATACCCATGGTGAGATCCCGTCTGGACCAACAGCCTTTCTCACATCCAGATCCAACAGGTGTCTCTTGACCTCATCTCTCGTAATTTCGAACCCTTCCAAGGCCGCCTGGTTTACTGCCCCCTCTCCTAGCGCAGTGACCTCACCATGTTCTATTGTGAAGACCTCCTGGAACCTCTTGTTGAGTTCTTCACACACCTCTTTGTCATTCTCTGTATACCTGTCCTCTCCTGTTCTAAGTTTCATTACCTGTTCTTTCACTGTTGTTTTCCTCCTGATGTGACTGTGGAGTAGCTTTGGATTGGTCTTGGCTTTGCTTGCTATATCATTTTCATAATTTTTCTCTGCTTCCCTTCTCACACTAACATATTCATTCCAGGTTCTCTGGAATCTCTCTCTGTTTTCTGGTGTTCTGTTATTTCGGAAGTTCCTCCACGCCCTTTTGTTCAGTTCCTTTGCTTCCATACATGCCCTGTTAAACCATGGATTCTTCTTTTGCTTCTCGGATTTTTCCCTTTGCGCCGGGATAAACCTGTTTATTGCCTCCTGACACTTTTGGGTGACAAAGTCCATTATGCCTTGTACCAACTTAGCTCTGAGGTCTGTGTCCCATGGTATATCCCTTAGGAAACTTCTCATCCCCTCATAATTCCCCTTTCGGTATGCCAGTTTTTTGTTTTCTAGTTCTTTTTGGGGGAAGATATGTCCTAGCTCTACCGAGGATGGGGCCTCGTAGCCTGGTGGATAGCGCGCAGGACTCGTAATTCTGTGGCGCGGGTTCGATTCCCGCACGAGGCAGAAACAAATGGGCAAAGTTTCTTTCACCCTAAATGCCCCTGTTACCTAGCAGTAAATAGGTACCTGGGAGTTAGTCAGCTGTCACGGGCTGCTTCCTGGGGGTGGAGGCCTGGTCGAGGACCGGGCCGCGGGGACACTAAAGCCCCGAAATCATCTCAAGATAACCTCAAGATAAGATACCAAGTACTCAAAGATCAATACACTGTGATCACTCATTCCTAAGGGTGCTTCCATCTTAACCTCCCTTATATCCCACTCATTAAGGGGAAATATCAGATAGCTGGTTCATCCTCTCCTCTCATTCTTGTTGGATCCTTGATATGCTGGCTAAGAAAGTTTCTTGTTGCACCGTCCAGCAGCTTAGCTCTCCATGTATCTGGTCCTCCATGCGGGTCTCTGTTCTCCCAGTCAATCTTCCCATGGATGAAATCCCCCATCATTAGTAGTCCAGATCCATTCCTACTAGCGAGAGACACTGTTCACTCTATTATGTTAATGATGGCCATGTTGTCTCTATCATATTCCTGTCTGGGTCTTCTGTCATTTGGTGGAGGGTTATATATGGTTGCGACTACAATTTTTTGTCCTCCAGTTGCTATTGTACCTGGTATATAGTCACTGAAACCTTCACAGCCCTGAATAACCATTTTCTCAAAATCCCAGCCTTTTCTTACCAGCAGAGCTACACCACCACCTCCTCTTCCTTCTCTTTCCTCACAACACAGTAGTCCTGTGGGAACACTGCATTTGTTATGATTTTCGTTAGCTGTGTTTCTGTGAGTGCTATTATGTCTGGGTTTTCTTCAAGTACCCATTCTCCAAGTTCATCTGTTTTATTTGTAATCCCATTTATGTTAGTGTACATTGCCTTGAGACTCACTTTCTTCTGTCCCTTCTCATGTTGTCTTCTTAGTGAGCGTTCTGCTGATGGGGAAAGATGTTCCATGGGCGTGAGATGTGGGGTGGGTAACGAGGTCACAGATGATGTTGGAGTGAGGGGTGGGGGTCAATTGAAGGGGGGACAGGGAGGGGATGAGATATGGTATATAATGTTCTGAAAGATTCCTTACACAACCTGGCATATACCGCTGATGTTATCCTCTTGATATAAGCTTCAGGGGGCAGGTCTGGCGTGATATCAACCCCCAGGTCTTCTCTCTCTGTGACTCCTGAAGTATTTCGTCTCCCAAATGATACCTTGTATCTGGTCTCCTGCTTCCTACCCCTATCTTCATTACATTACATTTGCTTGGGTTAAACTCTAACAACCATTTGTTCGACCATTCCTGCAGCTTGTCCAGGTCTTGTTGAAACCTCATGCTGTCCTCCTCTGTCTTAATCCTCATAATTTTGGCGTCGTCAGCAAACATTGGGAGGAATGAGTCTATACCCTCTGGGAGATCATTTACGTATATCAGAAACAGGATAGGTCCGATTACAGAGCCCCGTGGGACTCCACTGGTGACTTCACGCCAATCTGAGGTCTCACCCCCCTCACTGTAACTCTCTGCTTCCTATTGCTTAGGTACTCCCTTATCCACTGGAGCGCCCTACCAGTTACTCCTGCCTGTTTCTCCAGCTTATGCATCGGCCTTTTATGGGGTACTGTGTCAAAGGCTTTTCAACAGTCCAAAAAAATGCAGCCCGCCCATCCTTCTCTTTCTTGCTTAATCTTTGTCACCTGATCGTAGAATTCTATTAAGCCTGTAAGGCAAGATTTACCCTCCCTGAACTCATGTTGATGGGTTGTCACGAAGTCTCGTCTCTCCAGATGTGTTACTAGGTTTTTTCTCACAATCTTCTCCATCACCTTGCATGGTATTCAAGTTAAGGACACTGGCCTGTAGTTCAGTGCATCTTGTCTGTCACCCTTTTTGTATATTGGTACTACATTAGCCGTCTTCCATATTTCTGGTAGGTCTCCCGTTTCCAGTGACCTACTATACACTATGGAGAGTGGCAAACAAAGTGATCCTGTACACTCTTTCAATACCCATGGTGAGATTCCGTCCAGCCCAATAGCTTTTCTCACGTCCAGCTTCAATACGTGCTTCTTGACCTCATCACTTGTAATTTCGAACCTTTCCAAGGTCGCCTGGTTTGCTGCCACCTCACCTAGCGCCGTGACTTCTCCTTGTTCTATTGTAAAGACTTCCTGGAACCTTTTTTTGAGTTCCTCACACACCTCTTTGTCATTCTCTGTGTACCTGTCCTCACCCACCCTAAGTTTCATCACCTGTTCCTTCACTGTTGTCTTCCTCCTGATGTGACTGTGTAGTAGCTTTGGTTCGGTCTTGGCTTTGTTAGCTATATCATTTTCATACCTTTTTTCAGCTGCTTTTCTCACACTAACATACTCGTTCCTGGTTCTCTGTTATCTCTCTACTTTCAGGTGTTCTGTTATTTCGGAAGTTTCTCCATGCCCTTTTATTCAGCTCCTTTGCTTTCATACATTCCCTAGTAAACCATGGATTCTTCTTTTGCTTCTCTGTTTTTTCCTGTCGGGCTGGGACAAACCTGCTTACAGCCTCCTGACACTTTTGGGTGACATAGTCCATTATGTCTTGTACGGACTTGGTTCTGAGTTCTGTGACCCATTGTATATCCCTTAGGAATTTATGCGTCTCCTTATAGTTTCCCTTTCGGAATGCCAGCCCTTTGTTTCCCTGTTCTTTTTTTCCATTTTTTTTTTTTTTGTGTGTGTGTGTGTGTGTGTGTGTGTGTGTGTGTGTGTGTGTGTGTGTGTGTGTGTGTGTGTGTGTGTGTATGTGTGTGTGTGTGTGTGTGTGTGTGTGTGTGTGTGTGTGTGTGTGTGTGTGTGTGTGTGTGAGTATGTTTCAGTGTTTTTGTAGGGGGGGGGGGGGAAGAGGTAGAGCAGGATTTAGGCCTTGATTAGCAATATAAAATTATAAAAAATATATTATTTATTTTTTTAAATTTAAAAGATGTAAATAAATTTTAACACAAAACGTTACTATTGTCATTTTTTATAGAAATATGTTATTTATATACAAAGAAGCATACGAAACTGGCATTTAGAGATAAATGTAAAAATTTTTAAGTGAACATTACATACACAAAACTTTTATGTTGATAGGAATTATATAAATACTGTGTAATACCGTGGACGTCACTATTGTTAGAGTGATGGGGACAATTAGCTACTGTGTACCGTGTTCAGAGGCCAGTAGTTGTCAAAGAAACTAACTATTCAACAGGTGTTTCTTATTTTTAGTGTTTTGGTCAGGTGATCACAGAGCAGTAAGCCTAGAGCCAGCAGGTGGCCACAGAGTACTAAACCTAGCGCCAGCAGGTGGCCACAGAGCAATAAGACTCAAGCCAGCAGGTGGCCACAGAGCAGCAAGCCTAGAGCCAGCAGGTGGCCACAGAGCAGCAAGCTTAGAGTCAGTAGGTGGCCACAGAGCGCTAAGCTCAGAGCAAGCAGGTGGCTACAGAGTCCTAAACCTAAAGCCAGCAGGTGGTAACAGAGCACTTAACCTAGAGCTAACAGGTAGCCACAACGGAAGAAAACCGGCTTAAAAATACAGTCCCCCACATTACATAATGTTATATTAGTTACTCAGGTTTGTATATGACGAAGACTCGGTGTAATAAAGTAATTTTAACATCAATTTATGTAAATGCTGATTTAATGTTTTCCCAACTACATTGACAGCTCTTGTTTTACGGGGAGAAACTGCAAAAGTTTGTAGAAAAGAGACAAGAGAAGGAGAGAGGAAGAGGGAAGATGAAGATAAAGGGAAAAAGGATAATGATTTAGGCTGCTATATAAAATTGTTTTCGGCAAAGTTTTCTCTCTACATTTACCTGAAACTTTGTTTCATGACATTGTATACATTTTTATAGCGATGTATAAATTTATGCAATTTAAAAAAAAAAATTGGCACTGGATAATATATTTCTTTTAATTGTTTATGCACCCAAAATCTAGCAAATGGATATTATTTTTTAGAAACTTGCCTTAAGAAAGATGTCTAGGGCAAAGTTCTAAGGCAAGTTTTAAGGTAATGATATCCATTTTTCTCTACATTGGAGGTATAACAAAATTGAGAACAATACACACTCAGCTAGTCTTCCTAAGGCTTCCCAACGTCAAGAAACTGTCATATTTAAGTGCCCTTATCCTAACCTACCAGAGGACCAAAAATAGTCAATGGGACAGTACGTCACTTTCGCCAGCCGCTTCCATTTCCTAGAACGATTAATTTTGGTCTTAGGTAGACTATACGTCAAAATGCGACGTTCTATTAGGAGGACGGCTTGACACGCTATCCAGGAAACTTGGCTGTAATGTTACAGTGTATTATGTAATGAGGTTGGTGTCAGGCTCTGTATTTTTAAGAATTATTTCCGATAAACACGACGGTGCAAAGTAGAACAACTGCACAATACTCAGTGACACATTTAGGGTCACGTGACCAAGTACTGACAGTGAGAGGTGACCAGTGAAGTCATGCACTAAGCTGGACCCCAGTGACGTCATACACTAAGCAGGACCCCAGTGACGTCGTGCACTAAGTAGGACCCCCAATGATGTCATGCACCAAGCAGGAACCCAATGACGTCATGCACTAAGCAGGACCCCAATGACGTCATGCACTAAGCAGGACCCCAATGACGTCATGCACTAAGCAGGACCCCAGTGACGTCATGCACTAAGCAGGACCCCTCATGAATGTGAGGACTCTGACATGCGAATGGATTCACTACTGTGTGCGGTGACCATTGTAAGACACTGTTAAACACCTGCTTTCTGGTTGTTTCTTTAATTCGGTGAATGAACGGCGGTGAATGGCGTAAATGTGTAAACATCAGTCAGGAGGAGGAGGGGTGATGTCTCCATGACAACGGCGTCGCATCTTCCCTTTACCCTGTATTTAAATACTACATAGCAAGTGAATGAGAAAGAAATGTCCAAAATCTGAACAATGTTGCAGTGTTACAAGTAGGAAGACGTGTTGCAACATCATCATGTTTCCTAACTCTATGATCGAAGTATTAAAATATGTTGCAACATCATCAATCATCGTCCTTCTAAGCTCTATGACCCAGTATTAGGATATGTTGCAACATCATCATGCTTCTAAACGCTATGATCAAATATTAGGATATGTTGCAATATCATGCTTCTAAACTCCTTTTTTAGTTTAGAATATAGATTAGAATAATATTTCATTATAAATATTGAATTCCGTGAGTCTGGACCCGGGCCGAGTGCATGGGCATGTTGACAATTTCTCTTGCAAAATCTGCCTCGCTCGTGTTGATATCAATCATATTTACAGGTGTTTGGATAATACGCATAATGAAGTTGTCCGGATCTTCCACTTTCATACAGTTTATTGTTATAACCATAACCAGGCACTGCATCACCAACCTCAACAAGGCCCTGAACAACATCAACACCAGCCTCCACACCCTCAGCCACAACATAACCATAACCAGGCACTGCATCACCAACCTCAACAAGGCCCTGAACAACATCAACACCAGCCTCCACACCCTCAGCCACAACATAACCATAACCAGGCACTGCATCACCAACCTCAACAAGGCTCTGAACAACATCAACACCAGCCTCCACACCCTTAGCCACAACATAACCATAACCAGGCACTGCATCACCAACCTCAACAAGGCCCTGAACAACATCAATACCAGCCTCCACACCCTCAGCCACAACATAACCATAACCAGGCACTGCATCACTAACCTCAACAAGGCCCTGAACAACATCAACACCAGCCTCCACACTCTCAGCCGCAACATAACCATAACCTGTCTCTGTACCTAAAGTCTACTAATTCCACTGACGTTAATGAGATAATCCTTTCCCTTAAAACCAAGTCTAGTGCCCTTGAGGAGATACCAACCTTAATTTATAAAAAAGCCTCCAGATCTTTAGCCCCTGCTATTGCATTACTCTTCAACAAGTCACTTGAACTCCAAACCTTTCCAGATATGCTAAAAAAAAGCGAGAGTAACACCTGTCCACAAATATGGTGATCTCACAGATGTTGACAACTACAGACCTACATCAATCCTGCCTAACTTGTCAAAAATATTTGAAAAACTAATCTACAAGCAGCTTTACTCTAATCTAGCCAAACACAATATACTTAGCTCCTGTCAATATGGCTTCAGACCCAAAAAAAGCACTAACGATGCACTTATTAGTATGATTAACTTGATTCATGCAGCTCTAAATAAAAATGAGTTCCCTGTTGGGTTATTTGTGGACCTGCGGAAGGCTTTTGACACTGTCAACCACCAAAACCTTCTTCTTAAATTACATCATTATGGAGTCAGAGGACACTCCCTGCAATACCTCAAATCTTACCTTACTGACAGGCTCCAGTATGTTTCTGTGAATAATTCAATTTCTCCCACCCTACCCATCAACATTGGTGTTCCTCAGGGCAGCATACTTGGCCCTCTCCTCTTTCTCATCTACATTAATGACCTTCCAAATGCCTCCCAACACCTCAAACCAATTTTATTTGCTGACGACACAACCTTCATTTACTCCAGTCCTGACCCCCTTGCTCTAAATGCCACAGTAAATACTGAGCTAAATAAAGTCCATCTAACTGCCAACAAACTCACCCTTAACATTGACAAAACTTTTTATATTCTGTTTGGCAATAAATCCTCTAATCAAATAAATCTCAGAATTAACAATACCCAAATTTGTAGCAAATTAGATGACAAATTCCTTGGCATTCTCATTGACCACAAGCTGAATTTCCAGGGACACATTCTAAATATATCAAAAAAAGTTTCAAAAACTGTTGGCATTCTTTCTAAGATCAGATATTATGTACCCCGCCATGCCCTGGTGACTCTCTATTACTCCCTCATCTATCCATATCTCAACTATGGTATTTGTGCTTGGGGTTCTACTACCCATGGGCTACCCAAGGTTGTAACAGCCCATGGGAGCCGGTCGGCCGAGCGGACAGCACGCTGGACTTGTGATCCTGTGGTCCTGGGTTCGATCGCAGGCGCCGGCGAGAAACAATGGGCAGATTTTCTTTCACCCTATGCCCCTGTTACCTAACAGTAAAATAGGTACCTGGGAGTAAGTCAGCTGTCACGGGCTGCTACCTGGGTGTGGAGGCCTGGTCGAGGACCGGGCCGCGGGGACACTAAAAAGCCCCGAAATCATCTCAAGATAACCTGAAGATCTCAAGATAACCCAAAATCATTTACGTCCTCTAATTACTCAACACAAAGCTGCCATTAGGACAATATCCAACTCTGGCCCCAGACATCACTCGGAACCCCTACTCAAATCTCTGAAGATGTTAGATATTAAGTCACTGCACATTCTGTCATGTGTATTATACATAAATAAAACGCTGAACTGTAATGCCAATCCTGACCTCAAAAGCTTCATTGAAGGTTGTAACAGAGCCCATGAGCACCACACCAGAAATAAATTCAGTTTTGATATTCCAAGAGTACGACTTAATCAAACTAGAAATGCTCTAGAAATCAAGGGGCCCAGAATGTGGAATGACCTTCCCAACCATGTTAAAGACTGTAACTCTCTCAACCAGTTTAAGATAAAAACGAAGCACTACCTAATAAATTCCCTGTAACTTACCTTACCCCTCTATTGTCAATCCATGTCTGTTTTCTTAAACAACGCTGTTTGTCGACCTATTTGTATTTGTGCTGCTTTTTCAGCCATGTTTCCCCCTTTTTTCTTTAATTTTATTTGTTCTCAACACATTTTATTCTTTATACTCATTTAGTATTAAATATTAGTCATTAAAGTTTTTCCTGCCCGAAACGCTTTGCGTAATAGTGGCTTTAGGCATTGTATGTATCTATAAATCTATAAATTTATCTATAAATCTATAAATTTATCTATAAATCTATAAATTTATCTATAAATCTATCAATTTATGTAAATTCTCTTGAATGTATGTACCTTACTTGAATAAACATTTTATTTTATTTTATTTTTAACCAGGCACTACATCACCAACCTCAACAAGGCCCTGAACAACATCAACACCAGCCTCCACACCCTCAGCCACAACATAACCATAACCAGGCACTACATCACTAACCTCAACAAGGCCCTGAACAACATCAACACCAGCCTCCACACCCTCAGCCACAACATAACCACAACCAGGCACTGCATCACCAACCTCAACAAGGCCCTGAACAACATCAACACCAGCCTCCACACCCTCAGCCACAACATAACCATAACCAGACACTGCATCACCAACCTCAACAAGGCCCTGAACAACATCAACACCAGCCTTCACACCCTCAGCCACAACATAACCATAACCAGGCACTGCATCACTAACCTCAACAAGGCCCTGAACAACATCAGCACCAGCCTCCACACCCTCAGCCACAACATAACCATAACCAGACACTGCGTCCAATTGCAGGATAAGGATTAGGGATTGCACGGGGGGGGGGGATGGAAGGAATGGTGCCCAGCAGCTAAGTGAGCCTTACACACTGACAACTTTGACAATGACCTATGAATACGGTACACAAAGGGGATATAGATAATATAGAAAACATATAGATATAGATATAGAAACAAAAAAAAAATGAATATAAAAGTTAATCATAAAAAAGATTTAGAAAACCACGACAATTCGAAGATGTGGATGTGAGAGGATGAGCAAGTTATTAATATTTATTCGTTAAAAAATACAAAAATTTTGCAACTTAAAAAATAACCATATTTAAATAATAACTAGAAATATAAAATTGAATTAAGATATTTGAGTTATTTTAAAAGTTGTTAAAAGCTTTAATAATTTTAGCACAAAATTTTGTGAATTTAATTTTAAGTAAATATTTTAAATTTATATACATAGAAACTTCTGTCTAAATAATTGAATAGTTAATATATAAGAATTTTAAGTGTTCATTATACACATTAACCTATGCAGTGATTAGGGATCACTAAGACACTGTTTACTGCAGTAGTCATCGCGCTTGTTACAGAGTGGTGGACACTTAGGTACTGTGTACCGTGTTCTAAGGCCAGTTGTTGACACAGAAACTCGCTTTTTAACAGTTGTTTCTAGTGATTAGTGTTTTGTTAAGGTGGTCACATTGCACTAAGTATAGAGCCAACAGGTGGTCACAGAGTACTTAATCCCAGTGACGTCATGCACTAAGCAGAACCCGTGACGTCATGCACTAAACAGGACTCCAGTGACGTCACGCACTAAGCAAGACCCCAAAGACTTCATGCACAAAGCAGGACCCCAGTGACGTCATGCGCTAAGCAGGACCCCAGTGATGTCATACACAAAACAGGACCAGAGTGACGTCATGCACTAAGCAGAACCCCTGTGACGTCACGCACTAAGCAAGACCCCAGAGACTTCATGCACTAAGCAGGACCCCAGTGACGTCGTGCACTAAGCAGGACCCCAGTGACGTCATGCACTAAGCAGGACCCCAGTGACGTCATGCACTAAGCAGGACTCCAATGACGTCATGCACTAAGCAGGACCCAGTGACGTCATGCATTAAGCAGGACCCCAGTGACGTCATATACTAAGCAGAGCCTCAGTGACGTCATGCACTAAGCAGGACCCCAGTGATGTCATGCACTAAGCAGGACCCCAGTTACGTCATGCATTAAGCAGGACCCCAGTGACGTCATGCACTAACAACGATCCCAGTGACGTCATGAACTAAGCAGGACCCCAGTGACGTCATGCTGTAAGCAGGACCCCAGTGACGTCATGTACTAGCAGGACTCCATTGACGTCATTCACTAAGCAGGACCCCAGTGACGTCATGAATTAAGCAGGACCCAAGTGACATCATGCACTAAGCAGGACCCCATTCACGATATGCACTAAGCAGGACCCCATTCACGATATGCACTAAGCAGGACCCCAGTCACGTCATGTACTAAGCAGGACCCCAGTGACGTCATGCACTAAGCAGAACCCCTCACAAATGTGAGGACTCTGACATGCAAATGGACTCACTGATCTGTGCAGTGATCATTATAAGGCACTGTTAAACACCTGCTTTCTGGTTGTTTCTTCAATTCAACTGCAATAACACAATATTTATGCACACAACCAGACCATCACCAAAGGTATGCTCACCAGCAACACTGACATGCTCGACAGATATAGATATACACGGACATCAGACATAGCTGAAGCACTTTACATCAAACACTCAGTTAGGTACACTCAATGGTTGACAAGTCTAAGACGTTTACACGAACTTCTTCTTCAGCTGATCAATGCAACTGCAGAGCAAGATTACCTAGTTTCCCCCTCGACAGGACATCCATCTTCCCTCTTTTCATGCCTCGATGTAATCTATACTTCGTGCAACATTGTGAGAATCAATTGCTTTGAAGATGAAGGGGAAACATTAACTTAGGGAAATAAATACTCATTTATTTCTTGCTTTAATATTATCTGAATCACTAGCTAATCGACTAGAGAATGGTCCAGGACGGACCGAAACAGCGTCGTCCCTTCACTTTCTAGTGTGTGGTTTGGTCAACATATTTCAGCCACGTTATTGTGACTCATCGCCTGCATCTAAATCACTACTGAATTAGTGGACATAAAAACACTCGTTGTCCATCAATCACTTTCAAATCTGCTTAGAGGAACCTCCCCCTCCCCCCCCCCCCCGATCTCAGAACAGGTCTTGTAAAATCTATCATATATTTCCTTGAGTTTCCAAGGCAGGTGGTCGAGGCTCTCTCTCTCCCCCTCTACGACCCAACACCATCTCTCAACCACCTCGCTCCTCACACAGATACAGGTGACATTTAGACGATGAATTCTCCCCTAAAAGCCCAGTTTCTTAAATGACAAATCCGGCTGTTTGCTTCCTTTGGAGGGCATAAAATCTATCAAAATCTTTTCTAACATATTATTGTTATAATATTGGTGGTGCTGCTATGGGGGATCTAATATTAAATGGAAGTAGGGGCAGTAGTTAGAATAAAGATGTATCTCTGGTAGTGGAGATCAGTAAGGCCCGGCCCCCAATTGAAACTATACAAAAGTAAACTTAGTGGCTTATTATTGCAATTGTCAGCCTAGAGGTTGATCATAGATCTCCTACACAGAATGAATGGATACTCCTTTAACTAACTTACTTATTTATTAACCCCTTAACAACCCCCCATATACATTCACACCAATAACAATAATAATAATTACTTTACCACACTATCTTACGTTGAAAGCCTTGGTCCACATAAGCAGGATACAAGGCTTACACTCAGAACAAGCTAGGGTATAGTACTACTAGTGAAGAGCTAGAAGCTTGAGTCAGCTTAGGGTAGGGAGACCACGTGGTTCCACTGGGACCCCTTTTAGAATAACTAGTAAGACAAACACTAGGAACACCTAATTCATACAAGATATAATACTCTACACATTAGAACACGCCTATGCCAGACAATGAGAACGTTACACGGTATACTTAGCTGGGTATCAGCGACACAGAAATAAAGAAACGAGAGGATGTTCCTTTCACCACAGCCAGCCAGCAGAGAAGAACGCTTCCAGCGACCTGCTCAGGGCTCCCGCCTAGTGTGGTGCCGGGAGGAGCCTAATTGATTGTGCAGCTAAACACATTAAAAATCTTCCCCCTATGCATCATATTGTTACTTCACTCGTTCTCAGCATAGTTAATCTTATAACAATGTTATACTTAATCCACAACAAGCTCAAGAGTCTGATTGCTTGTGAGCAAGTAGATTCGTCCTACGTTTGGCATGGAAGATACGAACAAGGACACATCGTGATGCGTTTCCAATACTAACACACAGTTTATTAGCTCAGTTTTGACTTCTGGTTTCCACTGAGGAACCCAGGGCCGTAACAAAGACATACATGCAGTTTATGGCGTAAATGTGTAAACATCACTCAGGAGGAGGAGGAGGGGTGATGTCTCCATGATAACGGTGTCGCATCTTCCCTTTAACAGATATTTAAATACTATATAACAAGTGAATGATAAAGAAATGTCAAAATCTGAACAATGTTGAAGTGAAACAAGTAAGAAGACGTGTTGCAAATTCATCATGCTTCTAAACTCTATGACCCAAGTATTAGGATATTTTGCAACATCATCAAGGTTCTAAACTCTTTTTTTCTTAGTTTAGTAAAATATTTCTTTATAAATATTGAATTCCATGAGTTGGAACCCGGGGCTGAGTGCATTGGCATGTTGTCAATTTCTCTTGCAAATTCTACTACGCTCGTGTTGATATAAATTATATTTACAGGAGTTAGGATATCACGCATAAAGAAGTTGTCCGGATCTACCACTTTCATGCTGTTTATTGAAGTCTTTATTGTTACAACCATAACCAGGCACTGCATCACCATCCTCAACAAGGCCCTAAACAACATCAACACCAGCCTCCACACCCTCAGCCACAACATAACCATAACCAGACACTGCATCACCAACCTCAAAAAGACCCTGAGCAACATCAACACCAGCCTCCACACCCTCAGCCACAACATAACCATAACCAGACACTGCATCACCAACCTCAACAAGGCCCTGAACAACAACATCACCAGCCTCCACACCCTCAGCCACAACATAACCATAACCAGACACTGCATCACCAACCTCAAAAAGACCCTGAGCAACATCAACACCAGCCTCCACACCCTCAGCCACAACATAACCATAACCAGACACTGCATCACCAACCTCAACAAGGCCCTGAACAACATCAACACCAGCCTCCACACCCTCAGCCACAACATAACCATAACCAGGCACTGCATCACCAACCTCAACAAGGCTCTGAACAACATCAACACCAGCCTCCACACCCTCAGCCACAACATAACCATAACCAGACACTGCATCACCAACCTCAACAAGGCCCTAAACAACATCAACACCAGCCTCCACAACCGAACAAAGAGCACTCGCCAACAGCCTGAAGGGCACACAATATGACATACACAAGCGCATACGACATCCACAACCGAACACACAAATACACAGGAACCGCACACCCACCCACCAGCCATACAAAGAAAACCTACAACATACACCGGAGCACGCAGGAACCGGGAAACAAAACCCACCCCACCCACTCACACACACACACCCCATCCTCACCGCACACAACAGGAAACACAGAATACACAGAAATCATTTGCGAGGAACAGCGTGAGAAATGTACTTCTCTGGGAAAACAGCGGAAGGATATTTCTTCTTGTAAGCCTCCCAGACCAAATCTTCAAGGTCGGTAGGGTTTTTGATCCATCATAAACTCAGGAACATCGATATCGGGCGGCATCGGCCAACGCCCTAGGTCACTGACGCAAGTCGCATAACGAGGCCGGGGAGCGCCATCCACGCCCATCGAGGAAGCAGACGACACTGGAGAAGCGGACGAGGGCCGCCGAGAGACACAGGAGGGAATGCTGGATCCACCCCAGCTCCCAGCACAGCCGGAACAGACGGCGAGGGTGCAGGGACCGGGACAGACACAGCAGAGGAAGAACTGGAAGACGAGGGGTCCGAGCAAACGGCAGTAGGAAGAGGCTCAGAGACACCAGCCGGAGCAGGCGGAGCATTAGGCGAGGACACAACCTCCGGAGGAGATGCGGCAACAACAGGGGGCGCAACAGGCGAAGCAACAGCTGATACAGAGGGCACCTCCTCAGCCGAAGAGACGTCCACACCCACCGAATCATCCCCCACAGGAAGGGGGCGGAAAATCCTCCTCACTGAAGAGATTCACCGGTGCAACAGCAGGCGCAGAACAGGCAGCAGCCTGATGGCCCGAAAGACCACAACGATAACACGTCCGCGTCTGCATGAGAGCCCATGCACCTGGTGCACCTGTGTATTTCTTGTAACCGTTTAATCCTAGTATTATAATTAGGATAAACAGAGCATTGGTAGGTGGCATGTCCTTGATTACAAAACAGACACCTTCTTTCTTTGGTTGACTTGGTCTCTTTAGTAGACAAGTCATTGGTTATCTCAGAAGGAGACACCGAATAAGTACCTACATTACCACTCCTTGTTCCAGTGGATGGAGCAGTCCTAGATTTATACTTATTAGACTTATTCAAAGTCTGTTTGGGTTTGACTGAAGTGTCAATATGAGCTGAGTTACGATGGGAGTTAGTAGAGAAGTTTGAAACATTCTCCCCTTCTTGGTTGGCTCTTTGTCTTTCGACTAAGGTATGTAGACCTGTGATTTCTTTCAAGGTCAAAAAAGTCTTATTGTACATAGTACACAATTTATCTAAGGTTTCTCTTGGCAATTTTCGCCTAACAACTACTTTGGTCATCCATTCAGCTGACTGAATTTGGACCTTAAGGCTTAAGGCCTTGAGTAAAGACTCTAACTCTAGTCTGAAAGTTTGGAGAGAATCTGTGGAATTATTAGCAGAGGGGTAAATCTAGCAATTTTTGAACTAAGACAGTAATAGTTCTCTCCGTGTTATCGTAGTTGGTTTTGAGCAATTGAACAGCTAGGGTGTAACCATCACTGGTCAGTGTTATATTAGAGATTACTTTCAAGGCTTCATTTCGTAACAAGCCTTGTAAATAAGTGAATTTGGTTGTTTGAGGAATGTTAACTTTAGAGTCTACTGCATCTACGAATTTACTCCAGAAATCATCACAACTTTCGTTCTCATTACCAGAGAATGTGGGTATATTGATTTGAGGTAATTTGACCTCAGGATCTGTACGTGTAGCAGAAGCTACTGTCAATTTGTTTTTAGCAATTTGCTTCTTAAAAGGTAGAAGCTTAGCCTGTATATCTTCTTCATACTGGTCTAAGTCATTTATAGCATCCTCAAGTTCACTACTATCTACAGAAGTTGAGTGAAGTTCTGTCAAATACAGACTCATGTGTTGCTTAATATGGGCAAATTTGCTTTCAGCAACTTGTAGTAAATCTTCTAATTCAAAGTAGTCAACAGTTGACTGTTGTGACAGATTTTGGCATTTATTAATCTGTCGGGTCAAATGACCTTTCAGACCGATAAGGGTCCTTTTCATTTTGGTAGCCGTTTCCATTTTGTTGGGTAAAGGCTGGTTTGTCAGCAAATATTTATTACTGAGATAACTGGGATATTGACTCATTCAGTGGAGATCAATATCAATGAGAGTAGCCTAATATACTTGAATAGATTATAATTTTACCTACCTAACAAGAGATAGCTAACTATTTTGAGCAGTGCTCGAACTTCACCATTAACTTTCGTCCGGTTAGCTCTTCTATATCACCATTAGATGTAATGGTGATCATCCAGCAATACTCAAAATAGGCACACACAAAATAATGAGTACAAGATGAAATATTATGGAGACACTCCAATCAGAGTTATCTCAAAGTTTAATCCCACCCTGGATAGGGTCAGCACAAATGGTATAATACATACACTACTGACTAGCTTAAATCTAGTCGTGATAATTCCTACCTAAGAAACTACAAATTTATTTAGTCTGGGCTTGTGCCAAATTCAGCACAATCACAGCCTAAATTCTACCTTATAAGATTGGTAAAGATTATTGAGGTGCAGTAATGTGAATATAATTGTGCTGTATTTTTTTTGGGGGGGGGATTTTATTGTTTATAAGTGTGCACTTGCACACACAAGTGAAAACAATTATGTATTATAAAAGTTATGAGCTGTTGCTCCTGGTGACCTAAAGATTCTTACTTCAGTATGAGGTATAGGTCTAAGTGTTGTGGGTAACTGACTGTGTCCCACTAGTGCTACCTTATACATGAGGTGAAAGTAGCAATGAATTGGTGTGACTTAGGCTAACCTATGTTACGCTGTTGGTAGACACAATTAATTAATGGTTAGTCTAGACTACATCACACAGTGATTAGTTATTACTAATTAGTATTTATAGTTTTAATTTATGCTTATCCGGTTCGATAAGGACCATAATGTGGGATATTTGGGGCTTGACTCTATTTATTTAATTATTAAAGTAATGAAATCAATTACGAAGGACCACCCGCTTTTATAGTAAAGAGGGAAACTAATAAAAATGTGATCATTTGAAATTCCTAGAGGAACCAGTAACTATGGATAAATACTAGAAATTATAATCACTTGAATAATTAATGGGCTGTATAAATAATTTAATTGAATCAAAGCCTCAAACACCTACATTGGGGGGTTATTGCTAGAACTTCATATATGTCTAGGAACTAGTGTGGTTCGTACACCAGTTCATTGTGTAATAACCTAATCTTATGACCAATTAGAGAATCAATAGTAAATTTGTCACCAATAAGAATATAGATCATAAATATCAGAAATTAATAATTATAATAAACATGTGTTACTTCCAGTGCACAGTACTCTGTAATGAAAATCAAGTACAGATAATTTGAATAATAAAGAAATACGAAAAAGTCTTAGCTTGAAGACGTTTTCGAAGACATCAGTCACGAATCATCCTCGGAATGTCCGGAATTCTTCGTAAAACACTGGGAGATGAATAACACGGGTAAAGTAACAGCTCGGGGAATTCCTCACACGCAAGCTGTAAATTAAGATATATTACATAGCAACATATTAGGCTGCTAAATATCTATATTCAAGAAATTGGGAATGGAGAGTAATAAAATATACTAACATGTGATTCATTTATGTCGCTCGGCGTGACGACAAGCTACCCTGCTATATACAATCTCTAATGATGCATCAAAAGGGAGTTATATGTGTACTTATCTAATAGGGCACTGTATAAGTTGAAGCTTGCCGAAACTTGCGTCCCAGGCTCTAGCGTCACAATGGCGAACACGTGGTGGCTAGCTTGGCCTAGATGTCGACGTGCTTCTCTGGCCGGTCACCATGGATTACGCGGAACAAATTGACAAGTTCCTGGCTGAATGTCAGGTTAAATCTTGCTGACGATTCAGCACAACGTATCCTAAACACTGACCAAACGAGTTGCTCAATTCCACAACAAGTCTTCACGCCGCACTCAGGCGCCTTCCTCTCACAGCGACGCCTACACACGTTCTCTCCTTAATGGCGTCTCTCCCTGCCCGCGTCCCGCATTCGCCATACAAATTATTCACCACGAATAATATTATTTCTCGCAGTTGTGGCTAAAATGCTTTGATAAAGACTGGGTTATTATTCTGGGGAGTTAAATATTATTACTTTCGCGTTTTACGATGATAAACGAGAGATGGAGATGATTTTAATTCTCTCCATGACATTCACGCGTGACGTTAAATTTATTACCAGATAACAGTTGTAACTAGAAACGCTCGATTTGGCATTATTTGGGAATCAGGTTATCGGTAAATAATTATCACACAGAATACTGTTGTTTTTAGAGAATCAAACTCAATTCTCTAACACACTGGATATAAATGTGTTTATTTTGGTAGAATCTGACGCAATACTGGTGTCTGGTTACGTAAGAATTCTAGCATTATTGTACAGATACAATTATTAGTTCATGTGAACTCTACTGTTGGTTAATTTTAGTTACTACAGTAATTAGTAGATTTTAGTAATAATTAATAATAATACAACTGTATTGTATTAGTGTTGGAAATTTCCAACATCTGTGGCCACCTGCTGACTTTAGGCTTAGTGCTCTGTGGCCACCTGCTGACTCTAGGCTTAGTGCTCTGTGGCCACCTGCTGACTCTAGGCTTAGTGCTCTGTGGCCACCTGCTGACTCTAGGCTTACTGCTCTGTGGTCTCCTGACCAAAACACTAACAATAAGAAACACCTGTTGAAAAGTTTCTTTGACAATTACTAGTTTCAGAACACGGTACAAAGTAGCTAAATGTCCCCATCACTCTAACAACTGTGACGATCACCGTATTATGCAGTAGCTATATGATTCTTGCCCACCGTAAAGTATTATGTGTGTAATGTACCCTCAAAATTTAGTAGGGTTAACTTTAAGGATTTATTTTTGGAAGTTTATTTTTATAAAAATAACACTTTTAAAAATATATATATATACAATTTTATGTTTGAATTTACTAAATTCTTATAAATTTAGAAAAATATTTAATATATTTTTTTAAATTTTATTTTGTTCATCAAATTGTATTATAAGAATATTTTCTTGATAAGAGCTTATTATATAATAGAGGAAATAATTATTAATATCCTGCTCTACCTCTCACCCCACCAAACCACAAAAAAATTACAAAAACACACACACACACACATGGTCGTTTGGTCGTGGTTTTCTATACCGATTTAATGGGTAATTTTTATATTCACATTTTTTTTATGTTTCATTCCACCAGAAATTGTGCGTTGACATTTTGAATACCTTATTAATATCCCCTTTGTGCACCGTATTCTTAGACCACTGTCACAGTCGTCAGTAAGTGGGGATCACTTAGCGACTGGACACCATTCCTTCCTTCCCCCGCCCCGACCCACCTTCCCAGACCTACCCGCAACCAGACCATCACCTCTGGTGTTAGTCTGGTTGAGTGCAGAAATATTGAGATATCACTATTGAAATGTAGAAATAATCAGAAAGTAGGTGTTTAACAGTGCCTTACAACAATCCATTCCATGTCAAAGTCCTCACATTCACGAGGGGGTCCTGCATAGTGCATGACGTCACTGGGGTCCTGCTTAGTGCATGACGTCACTCGTGGTCCTGCTTAGTGCATGACGTCACGGGGTCCTGCTTAGTGCATGACGTCACTGGGATCCTGCTTAGTGCATGATGTCACTTGGGGTCCTGCTTAGTGCATAACGTCACGGGAGGTCCTGCTTAGTGCAAAAGTCACTGGGGGTCCTGCTTAATACATGACGTCACTGGGGTCCTGCTTAGTGCATAACGTCACTGGGATTAATTACACTGTGACAACCTGCTGGTTCTATGCTTAGTGATCTGTGGCCACCTGACCAAAACACCAACAACAAGAAACACCAGCTTGACCAAAACACTAACAACAAGAAACATCAGCGTGACCAAAACACTAACAACAAGAAACACCAGCGTGACCAAAACACCAACAACAAGAAACACCAGCGTGACCAAAACACCATCAACAAGAAACACCAGCGTGACTAAAACACCAAACACAAGAAACTCCAGCGTGACCAAAACACCAACAACAAGAAACACCAGCGTGACCAAAACACCAAAAATAAGAAACACCAGTGTGACCAAAACACCAACAACAAGAAACACCAGCGTGACCAAAACACCAACAACAAGAAACACCAGCGTGACCAAAACACCAACAACAATAAACACCAGCGTGACCAAAACACTAACAACAAGAAACACTAGCGTGACCAAAACACCAACAACAAGAAACACCAGCGTGACCAAAACATCACCAACAAGAAACACCAGCGTGACCAAAACATCACCAACAAGAAACACCAGCGTGACCAAAACACCAACAACAAGAAACACCAGCGTGACCAAAACACTTACAAGAAACACCTGTTGAAAAGTGAGTTTCTGTGACAACCTCTGACCTCAAAACACAGTACACAGTAGGAAAATGTCCCCCACTCTCTAACAACTGCGATGCTGTAGTAGACAGCGTAAATGATCCCTAATCACTGCATAGTTTATTGTGTATAATGTACACTCAAATTTTTTATTAACTCATCGACCAGATCTAACTTAACAAAATTTATTTTTATATAAATTAAATAAATTTAGTAAAAATTTAGACAGTAAATATTTGTGCTAAAATTTTTTTAAATTTTAAAATTTTTAACAGTAAATTGCTATTTTTTTTTACTTCAAACTAATAATAAAACTTGTATATCGAAACATTTCTAAATACAAAATAATTGTAGTTAGTAACTAATAAACAATAAAATTTTGCTCATCTTCTCACACCCACATCACCGAATTGTCGTTGTTTTCTATACCTCTTTAATGATTAACTTTTAAATTCAAAATTTTTTGTTTCATTTTACCAGAAATTTTATGTTGCTATTTTGAATGCCTTATTAATATCCCCTTTGTGTACCGTATTCTTAGGCCATTATCAAAGTTGTCAGTAAGTAAGAATCACTTAGCTGCTGGGCACTATTCCTTCCTCCGCCCCATACAATCCCTAATCCTTATCCTGCATTTGGATGCAGTGCCAGGTTATGGTTATGTTGTGGCTGAGGGTGTGGAGGCTGGTGTTGATGTTGTTCAGGGCCTTGTTGAGGTTGGTGATGCAGTGCCTGGATATGGTTATGATGTTTCTGAGGGTGTGGAGGCTGGTGTTGATGTTGTTCAGGGCCTTGTTGAGGTTGGTGATGCAGTGCCAGGTTATTGTTATAACAATAAGGACTACAATAAACATCATGAAAGTGGAAGATCCGGACAAATTTCTGCGTGATATCCAAATTCCTGTATATGTGTTACGAACCCGGATCCAGCGTCCGTGCCTGGAGCAGTGACAAACACGCCATCTGTGGGTCAGCTCCCGAAACCCCCGCCAAACGAACGACGACACCTAGTGAGGACAGCGTGTACTGGCCTCGAGGACCAGTTTCCAGTCTGGTTCAGCGCTCAACACCGCCGCTCCTGACCTCTGGTGAGGTGGTGCTCCGACGACAGCGCCATCTAGGGAGTGGATATGTCGGGCGTTTGTATCTGAGCCTGTGAGTGTGGTGTATTAGTGTCCCAGTTATTGATGACGTGTCTGCTTACAGAGCCGACCTGGGACCACTGTGTTGAAGGTGAAGTCAGTCTACCCGAGGCAGCCAGTCTCCATACAGTGAAGTTTGCTGCAGCTGTCGTGACGTCGTCCCCCCGGAAGAACACTGTGGTGTGTTAAGCCTGCCAGTGGAGTGGCAGTGGAAGGATTTACCCGGGACCGACGGTTGGAGACGATAATCCACTGGGGTATTGAGGACAGGAGGGTGATTGGTGATATCACACGAGACTCCTGTCTAGGGCGTACCCCTTTTATCGTTCGTGGAGTGGCCGTACCAGCCTTGGTGGCTCAGTACCTGCCAGCAGACCTGCTGGACGTGTGGTTGACGGCCTCCACGACGGTGCCCCCAGTGGACCTGTGTTGTGGCTGACCTGTGGCCAGGGTAGGCTCGGCGTTCTCAGAGGACACGTCTTGAGGCCACGAAGAAAGCACCGCGGACTCAGCACCTAGCTTCGAGGATCCATAGTCTCCAGCAGAAGACTACAGTGTTGATCCCCTTTGTAAAGTGTTAATACCCCTCCCCCCTGTGTACGTTTTACTTTTATATATTTAAATGGTGATGGTTATATTATATTATATTAAGTTCTTACCTTTCTTTCCCTACTCCCTTTAAGTTACTTGCGTCACGGATCGCATCCCTTGATAGCCTCTACTGGCTTGGGGCCGGATATATATCTTCCTCTAACTACATCAGAGTAAGAACCCCGTTGCGTCCCGAGAGGGCCGTAACAATATGTAATTTATATAAACACGAGCGAGGCAGATTTTGCAAGAGAAATTGGTTTAGGATGAAAGAAATTTCGTTTAGCTTGAGAGTAGGCTCAGTTGATGAAATGCAAAGGATAACCAAGGCGAGAGAATGATTTGTAGATAAATCCTAAACCTGCTTCCAACACTAGTAGCATTGTACTATGCCTTTCCTTCATATCTGAACTCAAAACTGTTCCAATACCTTTCGTCCTCTTGACATTAAACTCGCCTTTCGACAAACTAACACACTTCGTAGCAATCTAGTTCACACTGCTCCTCCTGCTTCTAATGCTGCTGGTGTCTACTCTATTTCCTGTTCATCTTGTCCTCTCCAATACTTTGGCGAAACTGGCCGAACACTGAATGACAGACTTAAAGAACACAAGAGAAGTGTTAAGTCTGCAGACACTAACAATGCTCTCTTCTGCCATGTGAGGGATTCTAATCATCCCATTGATTGGTCTTCCTCCAAAATAATCTTTCCTAATTCTATACAGACGCCGTCTTGTAGAATCGGCTCTTATACACAATGTACCCAACATGAACTTGAGTCCTGGCTTTGTTGCTGTGGACTCTTCCCTTTCACAGTATATACTCAAATGCTCTAATCTTTCTAACAAACGTGACTTAACATAAGCTTACCCCTTCCATTTATCTTTCTTTCTCTTTCCTTTTCTTTCTCTCTTCTCCCCCTTTTCTGTTCATTGTCTTCTCCTACGCTCCCTTGCTATCCTCTTCTTTTTCCTATTACTATCTCCTTCGGTGGTTATAATAGGAGCTGCCTCGTATGGGCCAATAGGCCTTCTGCAGTTCTCATTATTACTATTATCCCCTACACCTTACTCTCCTCCTCAGCTCTCTCTTGCCTATTTATTGCCTGTCTCTAACTCCTCATCACAATCGACTTGAGAATGGTCCAGGACGGACCGAAACGTCGTCGTCCCTTCAACTTCTAGTGTGTGGTCTGGTCAACATACTTCAGCCACGTTATTGGAACTCATCGCCTGCACACGGTACACAGTACCTAAGTATCCCCCACTCTACCAAGTGCGACAATTACTGTAGTATTCACTGCATAATTTAATGTATATAATCTATATTCAAAATTTTATTTTTTTTATGTAATGATTGAAGTTACCATGAGTTTTTGTTATATAAATTATACGATTTTATAAAAAATTTACGTAGTTAATTTTTTTGCAAAAAATCATAATTTATGAAACAATTTTAAAAACTTAACTAAATTTTTAAGTGATATTATGTTTTCTAAATTTGTGTATTGATAAATTTCTAGTTGCCTCATATTGTTGTTAAGGAACTAATATATATAAATATTTTGCTCATTCTTCAACACTCACATGGTCGCATAGTCTTGGTTTTCTATACTTTTTTTTTAAGATTAACTCTTATATTTAAAATATTTACTCGTATATTTTGTATGTTTCATTCCTAAAGAAATTTTGTGTTGATACACTGAATACCTTATTAATATTCTCTTTGTGTACCGTATTCTAAGGCGATTGTCACAGTTGTCAGTAAGTAAGCATCACTTAGCTAATTGGCACCATTCCTTCCTCCCCCCCCACCCTTCCCCAGTCAAGTCCCTAATCCTTATCCTGTAATTGGATGCAGTGCCTGGTTATGGTTATGTTGTGGCTGAGGGTGTGGAGGCTGGTGTTGATGTTGTTCAGGGCCTTGTTGAGGTTGGTGATGCAGTGCCTGGTTATGGTTATGTTGTGGCTGAGGGTGTGGAGGCTGGTGTTGATGTCGTTCAGGGCCTTGTTGAGATTGGTGATGCAGTGCCTGGTTATGGTTATGTTGTGGCTGAGGGTGTGGAGGCTGGTGTTGATGTTGTTCAGGGCCTTGCTGAGGTTGGTGATACAGTGCCTGGTTATGTTGTGGCTGAGGGTGTGGAGGTTGGTGTTGATGTTGTTCAGGGCCTTGTTAAGGTTGGTAATGCAGTGCCTGGTTATGGTTATGTTGTGGCTGACGGTGTGGAGGCTGGTGTTGATGTTGTTCAGGGCCTTGTTGAGGTTGGTAATGCAGTGCCTGGTTATGTTGTGGCTGAGGGTGTGGAATCTGGTGTTGATATTGTTCAGGGCCTTGTTGAGGTTGGTGATGCAGTGCCTGGTTATGGTTATGTTGTGGCTGAGGGTGTGGAGGCTGGTGTTGATGTTGTTCAGGGCCTTGTTGAGGTTGGTGATGCATTGCCTGGTTATGGTTATGTTGTGGCTGAGGGTGTGGAGGCTGGTGTTGATGTTGTTCAGGGCCTTGTTGAGGTTGGTAATGCAGTGCCTGGTTATGTTGTGGCTGAGGGTGTGGAATCTGGTGTTGATATTGTTGAGGGCCTTGTTGAGGTTGGTGATGCAGTGCCTGGTTATGGTTATGTTGTGGCTGACGGTGTGGAGGCTGGTGTTGATGTTGTTCAGGGCCTTGTTGATGTTGGTGATGCAGTGCCTGGTTATGGTTATGTTGTGGAGGCTGGTGTTGTTGTTGTTCAGGGCCATGTTCAGGTTAGTGATGCAGTGCCTGGTTATAGTAATGTTGTGGCTGAGGGTGTGGAGGCTGGTGTTGATGTTGTTCAGGGCCTTGTTGAGGTTGGTGATGCAGTGCCTGGTTATGGTTATGTTGTGGCTGAGGGTGTGGAGGTTGGTGTTGATGTTGTTCAGGGCCTTGTTGAGGTTGGTGATGCAGTGCCTGGTTATGGTTATGGGGTGGCTGAGGGTGTGGAGGCAGGTGTTGTTGTTCAGGGCCTTGTTGAGGTTGGTGATGCAGTGCCTGGTTATGGTTATAACAATAAACACTACAATAAACTGCATGAAAGTGGAAGATCCGAACATCTTCATTATGCGTAATATTCAAACTCCTGTTAATATAATTGATATCAACACGAGTGAGGCAGATTTTGCAAGATAAATTGTCAACATGCCCATGCACTCAGTCCCGGGTTCAGACTCATGGAATTCAATATTTATAATGAAATACTATTCTAAACAAAAAAATTAGTTTAAAAGCATGATGATGTTGCAAAATATCAAAATACTTGGGTCATAGAGATAAGATGGATGATGATGATGTTGCAACACGTCTTCCTACTTGTAACACTGCAACATTGTTCAGATTTTGGACATTTCTTTCTCATTCACTTGTTATCTAATATTTAAATACCGGTTAAAGGGAAGATGCGACGCCGTTGTCATGGAGACATCACCCCTCCTCCTCCTGACTGATGTTTACACATTTACGTCATTCACAGCCGTTCATTCACCGAATTCAAGAAACAACCAGAAAGCAGGTGTTTAACAGTGCCTTAAAATGATCACTGCACACAGTAGTGAATCCATTCGCATGTCAGAGTCCTCACATTCATGAGGGGCCCTGCTTAGTGCATGACGTCACTGGGGTCCTGCTTAGTGCATGACGTCATTGGGATCCTGCTTAGTGCATGACGTCACCTGGGTCCTGCTTAGTTCATGACGTCACTGGGGTCTTGTTTAGTGCATGATGTCACTGGGGTCCTGCTTAGTGCATAACGTCACTGGGGTCCTGCTTAGTGCATGACGTCATTGGGATCCTGCTTAGTGCATGACGTCACCTGGGTCCTGCTTAGTTCATGACGTCACTGGGGTCTGGTTTAGTGCATGATGTCACTGGGGTCCTGCTTTGTGCAGGCCATCACTGAGGTCCTGCTTAGTGCATGACGTCACTGAGGTCCTGCTTAGTGCATGACGTCACTGAGGTCCTGCTTAGTGCATGACGTCTCTTGGGTCCTGCTTAGTGCATGACGTCACTGAGGTCCTGCTTAGGCTATGACGTCTTTTGGGTCCTGCTTAGTGCATGACGTCACTGAGGTCCTGCTTAGTGCATGACGTCACTCTGGTCCTGCTTAGTGAATGACGTGTCACTGGGTTCTTGTTTAGTGCATGACGTCACTGGGGTCCTGCTTATTGCATGACGTCACTGGGATCTTGTTTAGTGCATGACGTTACTGGGATCTTGCTTAGTGCATGACGTCACTGGGATCTTGCTAGTGCATGACGTCACTGGGGCCCTGCTAGTGCATTACGTCACTGGGGTCCTGCTTAGTGCATGACGTCGCTGGGGTCCTCCTTAGCGCGTGACGTCACTGGGTCCTGCTTAGTGCCTGACGTCACTGGGGTCCTGTTTTCTGCATGACATCACTAGGGTCCTGCTTAGTGCGTGACGTCACTGGGATTCTGCTTAGTGCATAACGTCACTGGGGTCCTGCTTAGTGCATGAAGTCTCTGGGGTCTTGCTTAGTGCGTGACGTCGCTGGGCGTCACGCACTAAGTTCCTGTTACATGCATGACCTCACTGGGAATAAATACTCATGTGACCACCTGTTGGCTCTATGCTTAGTGCAATGTGACCACCTTAAGAAAACACTAATAACAAGAAACACCAGTGTGACCAAAACACCAACAACAAGAAACAACTGTTAAAAGTGAGTTTCTGTGACAACCACTGGCTTTAAAACACGGTACACAGTAGCTAAATGTCCCCCACTCTCTATCGCGACGACTACTGCAGTAGACAGTCTGTTAGTTATTCTTGATCATTGCTTAAGTTAATGTGTATAATGAATATTTGATGTAATAATTATTAAAATATAATAACCAACGTTTCTTCGTATAAAAATTTAAAAATCTTATTAAAAAAATAAATAAAATTTTGTGCTAAAATTATTTAAACTTTAAACAAATTTAAAAATAACTCAAATTTTTTTATTTAATTTTATATTTTTAATTATACCTTATATATATATTTTTTAATGTTTCACAATATTTGTATTTATTAACGAATATATATTAATATTTTGCTAATCCTCTCTCACCCACATCCTCGAATTGTCGTGGTTTTCAATACCATTTTTATGACTAACTTTCATATTCAAACTCTTTTTTTTTCATTTTATCAGAAATTTTAAGTTGATACTTTGAATGCATTATCTATATGCCCTTTGTGTACCGTATTCTTAGGTCATTGTCAAAGTTGTCAGTAAGTAAGGATCACTTAGCTGCTGGGTACCATTCCTTCCTCCCCCCCCCCGTCCAATCCCTAATCCTTATCTTGTAATTGGATGCAGTGTCTGGTTATGTTGCAGCTGTGGGTGTGGAGGCCGGTGTTGATGCTGTTCAGGGCCTTGTTGAGGTTGGTGATGCAGTGCCTGGTTATGGTTATGTTGTGGCTGAGGGTGTGGAGGCTGGTGTTGATGTTGTTCAGGGCCTTGTTGAGGTTGGTGATGCAGTGCCTGGTTATGGTTATAACACTAAGCACCTCAATAAGCAGCATGAAAGTGGTAGATCCGGACAACATCTTTATTTGTGACATCCAAACACCTGTAAATATAATTGATATCAACAAGAGCGAGGCAGATTTTGCAAAATAAATTATCAACATGCCCATGCACTCAGCCCCGGGTCCAGACTCATGGAATTCAATATTTATAATGAAATATTTTTCTAAATTATATATTTTAAACTAAAAAATGAATTTAGAAGCATGATGATGTTGCAACATATTCTAATACTTGGTCATAGATATTAGAACCTTGATGATTGATGATGTTGCAACATATTCTATTACTTGGATCATGGAGCTTAGAAGCATGATGATATTGCAACATCTGCTAATACTTGGCCATAGAGTTAGAAAGCATGATGATATTATCATCATGTGACGCCGTTATCATGGAGACATCACCTCTCCTCCTCCTGACTGATGTTTACACATTTACGCCATTCATTCACCGAATTCAAGAAACAACCAGAAAGCATGCATTTAACAGTGCCTTACAATGAGCACTGTTCACATTAGTGAATCCATTTGCATGTCAGAGTCGTCACATTCATGAGGGGGGTCTTGCTTAGTGCATGACGTCACTGTGGTTCTGCTTAGTGCATGACGTCACTGGTCTCCTCTCGCTGTCGGTACTTGGTCACGTGACCCTAAACGTGTCACTGAGTACTGTGAAGTTGTTCTACTTTGCACCATCGTGTTTAACGGAAATAATTCATTAAAATACAGAGCCTGACACCAACCCCATTACATAATACATTGTAACATTACAGCCATTTTCCTTAGGTAGCGTGTCAAGCCGTCCTCCTAATAGAACGTCGCATTTTGACGTATAGTCTACCTAAGACCAAAAATAGTCGTACTGGAGAATGGAAGCGGCTCGCGAAAGTGACGTATTGTCCCGTTTTCTGTTTTGGGTCCTCTGGTAGGTTAGGATAAGGGCACTTTAGTTCTACAGTTTCTTGACGTTTGGAAGCTTTAGGAAGAGTAGCTGAGTGTGTATTGTTCTCAAATTTGTTATGCCTCCAATGTAGGGAAAAAATGGGTATTATTACCTTAATGCCTTAAAACTGTTACATTGTTTAAATTTATACATCTCTGTAAAAATGTATTCAATGTCACTAAACAAAGATTTAGGTAAATGTAAAGAAAAAACTTCGCTGACAGCACTTATTTGGGGCAGCCCAAATCAGTATCAATTTTCCCTTCATCTTCTCCTTCCCTCCCTCTTCCCCTTTCTTACTCTCCCCTTCTCTTCCTCTTTCCTTCTCTTCTCTATATACTTTTGCATTTTTCTCTCCATCAAACAAGAACTGTCAATATAGTTGGGAAAACATTAAATCAGCATTTACGTGAGATGATGTTAGGGTGCCCTTATTACACTGAGTCTCCGTTAAATAACGAACCTAAATAATTAATATAAGTGCAATAGTGTAATTTAGTTTTCTATACTTAGGCTGTTCTCTCCCCTTGTGGCCACCTGCTGACTCTAAGCTTACTGCTCTGTGGCCACTTGCTGACTCTACGCTCACTGTTCTATGGCCATGTTGACTCTAGGCTTACTGCTCTGTGGACACCTACTGACTCTACGCTCACTGCTCTGTGGCCACCTGCTGACTCTACGCTCAATGCTCTGTGGCCACCTGCTGACTCTACTCTCAATGCTCTGTGGCCACCTGCTGACTCTAGGCTTACTGATCTGTGGCCACCTGCTGACTCTAGGCTTACTGCTTTGTGGCCACCTGCTGACTCTACGCTCACTGCTTTGTGGCCACCTGCTGGCTCTAGGTTTACTGCTTTGTGACCATCTGCTGGATCTAGGCTTACTGCTGTGGCCACCTGCTGACTCTAGGCTTACTGTTCTGTGGCCACCTGACCAAAACACTAAACAGCCAGAAACACCTGTTGAATGTACAGTTTCTTTGACAACTACTGGCTTCAGAACACGGTACACAGTAGCTAAATGTCCCCCCCTCACTCCAACAACTGTGACAACCACCGTATTACACATTAGCTATATGATCCCTGCCCACTATAAAGTTTAATGTGTGTAATGTACACTCAAAATTTTAAAAGCTAACTTAAAGAAGTGCCGAGTTTCCGAATTTGAAGACCATAGGACTGGTAAGTCGGGAACAGAAGGATGGGGGAGGATGTAGGAAAACTTGAAAAGGATTAGGGTGTGAGGGAGAGGAGGGGGGTTATAGGTAAGTGGCCCAACCACTTTAAGGTTGATTGTGATGAGAAGTGATAGATGAAAGTGTAGGTGATATATGGTGGTTAGTAGAAGGCTCGTTTCCCCCCCCCCCCCCCCCCCCCCGATCAGCTGGCAGTGAGTAGCCATAAAACAGGTGGTGGTTGATTAAGTAGCTACTCGCCGATTTTCCTGGAGAGCTGTGCTTGTTTTTGTATCAGTTGTTGGTGGTTGAGTGGAGTTATTAAATCCTTAATCGGTGGGTTTCTGGTCGTAGGACTTAGGTGTAGAGTGGGGCTGACGGATGCCATTCATCCTCTTGTGGTAGGTTGCTTAAGATCCTGGGCCTGGGGTAGGCTCTGTCGTGGATGTATCTTCTTACCCTTTGTTGGAGGGACATCCTCCTCGATCTGTGGGGCTGGTCGAGCATAGCGTAATTCGTTGTGTTGAGGACAACAAGAGGTCCTCTCGATTTGGCATGTACATACTTTTCATTTTATATAGCTGTTTGATTGAGAGGCGATTCAGGCGAACCTTCAGTGGGTCGGTCCTCAGTGTGGTTTTAAGGTCTTCTATGCGCACTCTGTCTAAGAGTGATACATTCGCCACAAATCTAAGTGCCCTGTTCTGGACCCGTTGCAATTTCAGCATGTTCGATTTCTTTGCCAGAGTGAGTGGGGTGTACGGGTATTCTAGGGTTGACCGAATGAGCATCTTGTAGAGGTGAAGTTTTACA
Source organism: Procambarus clarkii (assembly GCF_040958095.1). Taxonomy (NCBI): domain Eukaryota; kingdom Metazoa; phylum Arthropoda; class Malacostraca; order Decapoda; family Cambaridae; genus Procambarus; species Procambarus clarkii. The sequence goes on along the minus strand of NC_091208.1, from coordinate 10,460,389 downwards.
TGTTGCGGGACCTAATGAAGCGATATAGCTTGGCTAGTTGGGTCCTGCCAATTGCTGACTTCCTGTTGACATGTTCATTAGAGTTCAGAAGCCTTCCTATGTTATATCCCAGGATCGTGGTTGAGTTTTGTACCCTTGTCAGCGTGCCTCCAATGTTGATAGCTCCCAGGGAGCTAACCCAGCAGCTTATCGAGCAAAGTTGGATTTTGCTGGGGTTGGTCACGATTTTCCACTCCCTCTCCCAAGTTGCAGTGGCGGCTAGTTCCTCCTTGACCTTCCTTATCATCAAGTCGTGTTTTGTATTTTGTCCTGCAGGCATCGACGTGACAACGTGAATGACATCGTCTGCGAATTGGGTGATAATTGTGTCAATGTGGATGGGGCATGTCAAATCATTCACGAAAAGGTTAAAGAGCACGGGGCTGATGCATGACCCGTGGGGGACCCCTGCTATAGGTGTGAATGCAGCTGCTGTTTTAGTGTTGAACATTGGGATGATCCTCCTGTTTTTTAGGAATTTGTTAATCAATCTCAGGAGGGTCCAGTTGTGGTGAGGCAGGTTGGTCAGCTTGAAGAGGAGACCGTCGTGCCAGAGGCTGTCAAATGCCTTGTGTACATCTCTTGTTGCTATTATTGCCGTATGTTTTTGCTTACGAACGCTGTCGGCTGCGTCGTAGATTTCGTTTATTGCATATTGCGACCTCTGGTACCTGAAACCGACCTGTTTTTCTGTGAAGAGGTGGTGGTATTACATATAGTAATTAATTCTGTTAGACATGATCTTCTCAAACCATTTACCTGTCGTTTCTAGCAAGGAGATCGGCCGGTAGTTCACAGGGAAGTATCTGCTCTTGCCTGGCTTGGGAATGAAAACCATCTTTGCGGTCTTAAGTACAGTGGGTAGGTGCCCGGATGCCAGTGTGGGACATTTGGGGCTTGACTCTATTTATTTAAATATTAATGTAATGAAAATCAATTACGAAGGACCACCCACTTTTATAGTAAAGAGGGAAACTAATAAAATGTGATCATTAGAAATTTCTAGATGAACCAGTAACTATGGATAAATACTAGAGAATATAATCACTTGTATAATTATGGGCTGTATATAATTTCACTGAATCAAAGCCTCAAACACCTACATTGGGGGTTATTACTAGAACTTCATATATGTCTAGGAACTAGTGTGGTTCGTACACCAGTTCATTATGCAATAAACTAATCCTATGACCAATTATAGAATCAATAAAACAATCACCAATAAGAACATAGATTATGAACATGAGAAATTAATGATTATAATAAACACATGTTAATCCAGAAAACAGTGATCCGCAAGAATAATATACTACAGATAATGTAATTTAAGGAATACGGAGAAGAGTCTTAGCTTGAAGACGTTTTCCAAGACATCGGTTATGATTCATCCTCGGAATCTCCTGAACTCATCATGGAACACTGGGAGATGATTAACACATGAAATGACAGCTCGGGGAATTCTTCACACACGCTGCAAATCAAAATATATTCAGTAGCAACATATTAGGCTGCTAAATATCTATGTTCAAGAAATTAAAATGGAGAGAGGAAACAGATAATAACCTGTGTTTTATTTTAGTCGCTCGGTGTGACGGCAAGCTACCCGGCTATAACCTATCCATAATGATGCATCAAAAGGGAATAAAGGTACTTAGCTAATAGGGCACTGTGTAAGTTGAGGCTTGCCGAAGCTCGCGTCCTAGGTTCTGGCATCGTAACAACGAACACGTGGTGTCGAGCCTAGCCTAGATGTTGACGCGCTTCTCTGGCCGGTCACGTTGGCTACACGGAACCAATTAACAGGTTCCCGGCTGAACGTCAAGTTAATTCTCGTTGACAATCCAACACGAAGTATCCTGTGACACTAAAAACCAGCTAAGTTGCTATATTCTGCAACTAATCTTCACACCTCACAGTGGCGACTTTCCTCCTCTCGCTCTCGGTGGCGTCCTCCAGCAACACGGCTCCTTGGATAATGGCGTCTCCTCTACCCCGCTCCGCGTCCCGCATTTGATACACAAATTATTTACTACGAATAATATCATTTCTCGCAGTTGCGATTGAAATGCTCGGATAAGAACGGGTTTATTATTCAGAGGAGTTAAATATTATTATTTGCTCGTTTTACGATGGTAAACAAGCAATGGAGATGAATTAAAGTCTCTCCAGGGCATTCACGCGTGACGTTAAATTTATTAAAAGATAACAGTTGTAACTATAAACGCTCTATTTGGCATTAGTTAGGGATCAGTTTATCTGTAAATAATTATCACACAGAACACCGTTGTTTTATAAAGAATCAAACTCAATTCTCTGACACTCTGGATATAGATGTGTTTATTATAATGGAATCTGACGCAATACTGGCGTCTGGTGACGTAAGAATTCTAGCCTTATTGTACAGATGTAATTATTAGTACATGTGAACTCTACGTTTGGTTAATTTTAATTACTACAGTGATTAGTAGATTTAGTAATAATTAATAATAATATAACAGTGTTGTATTAAGTTGGAAATTTCCAACATAACTCCGGGGGGAGATTTATCGGGTCGCAGTGTAATGTGGAGTACTGACACACCCACCCCGAAGTTGGTATTAATATTAGTATGTTAGTATGTTAGTACACACATAACGAATGTCCCGTATTTGTCAAGGACATACAAGAAACTTAAGTCTTGCTGATTTCATGTTAAATGGAACATGTTATTAAGAATTACCTAAAGTTGATAATTAAGAAAGCTTACAATAGACTCTGGGACTGGTGTCGCTATGACATGTAATGTGTATGTTACAAAGTCTCAAAGTCTGCATACTCTCAGATACTCTAGATAAATAATGTTATTTATAGCCTATACAACAATTAAAGATTTAAATCACACAATTCAAACAACAGAGAATATACTGTGACGAGAATGTCCTGGGTCATAGTGACTTGTAATGGTTTGTTACTTGACACCACACCACAGTATCATCATGGCTGCTTAAATTGGATGTAAAGGGATTTACTCTTGGTCAGAGCTGTAATAGTTTTGTAGTCTCCGCTTACATTGTTGAGCAGCAGTTCTAGTGGGACGGTTGCTCAGAGGATCAGAATTACTGTCCTCGGAAACTACTGGAGAAACTGGTTCTGGCTGATACTCTCGTTCTGCCAATTCGAGAGGAACCAGCTTCTCTAAAGTTTTTAGAGTAGTGTTGCCTCGGCATAAAACTTTCACTACTCTCAGGACACCTTGATGATCTGGATGAATGGCAACAATTTTGTCTATGGGCCACTCTGACCTTGGTCCATCACTGTCGACTAGTACTAGGTCCCCTGGTTTGAGTTGCACTTTATTATAAGGACTCGAAGCTCCGTAGTGGTACTCTCGTAGAGCTGTGAGGTACTCTCGAGTCCACACCTCATTCCACCTGTTAATAACCCTTGAGAGATGCTGGTAGCTTTCCACCAAGTCACCTATAGTTACATGTGACGGGTCTACGGGGTCCTCTTCGGCTAAAGACATGAGAGGGCTCAGTAGACCTCCATGTATCAAGTGTGAGGGACTCAGAGGTTCTCTCTGGGAGAAATCATCAGACAGGTCTGTTAACGGGCGGTTATTGACTCGCGCCTCGATTTCCACAACAATGGTTTGGAGTTCGGAGTAACTGACCTTTTCTCTGTGTAAAGTTTTTCTTAAACACTCCTTGACTGTGCCTATCATTCGCTCATAGAACCCACCTTGCCAAGGGGCTCTTGGTGCTATAAATTTCCAGTGACATTGTCGTCTCTGCAGGACTGACTGTACTTCTGGATGATTCCAGACTTCTCGCAGACAAGCTTCTCCTGCCACAAAATTGGAACCATTGTCCGATATCATTAGTTTGGGACAAGATCTGCGAGCTGCAAATCTGCGGAAGGCCTGGATGAAGGCTTCAGCACTCATATCTGAAGTCACTTCTAAATGTACGCCTCTGGTTGTAGCACACGTAAAGAGACAAATGTATGCTTTCACTGGTATCTTGTCTGGGTTGCCAGTGAGAAGTAAGGCTCCTGTGTAATCAACACCAGTGGTTTCAAAAGGACGAAGATGAACCACTCTTTCTTCAGGGAGTGGTGGAGGTCCTGGGTAAGGACATACTCTAGCATCGTATCTTTTACAGATCACACAGAATTTAATTATTGACTTGACTGTCTGACGACCTTGAGGAAGCCAGTACTTTTGTCTAAGGTCGGTGAGAGTATCTAACACTCCACCATGTAAAGTACCATATTGATGGTGATGTAAAACAAGAAGTTTAGTGATGATGTGGTGACGCGGTAGAAGAATTGGATTCTTTGTGTCTAGATCAATTTTTGCATGAAGCAAACGTCCTCCACATCTTAGTATATTATGAGTGTTGGCATCATACCAGATACCTAGAGACTTAGTTAATATATCTGGAAGATTTTCATACTCGCTTCCATAGGTCTCTTGTTGTGCACGTTTGATCCAGTAGAGGATAGGATTGGGAAACTTATGTCGAATTCCTATCTTAGCAAGAAAATCAAACACATGTGCAGTCACTCTTAATAACTTACTTAAGTTAGAATAATTGTGAGGATCAATGGCTAAGATTCGTTGAAGTTCTGGTTCTTTCATGGGAGTGGTGATATTGGTCACTATGACTTGTGGCTTTTGTTTGGGCCACTGACCACCAACAAGCCATGAAGGTCCATTGAACCACAGTGAAGACTTGATAAGTTGTTTTAGTGTTAATCCTCGAGATAAATAATCTGCAGGATTGTCCTTAGTAGGAACATGTCTGAATTTATATCCAGCAGATAACTCATGAATTTCCCTAACACGATTACTGACGTAGGGAGTCTTGTTGTTGTTGTTTCTTACCCATTGTAAGACTGCCTCGTTGTCTGACCACACAACAATCTCACCAAAGTGGATATTATTGAGTGTCTTTGTCAGGCAATGAGCCAATCTTACTCCCACCAGCAATGCAGTCAACTCCATTTGAGGTAAAGATCTCTTCTTAATGGGAGAAACTCTTGCTTTAGATGTGAGCAAAATTGATTGTGCACCATTAACTAAGTAGGCTACAGCGCCATATGCTTTGCCAGAGGCATCGCAGAAAACGTGCAAATTGACGGGTAAGTTTGGTCCTGAAGCATTACGAGGAAATTTCAAAACACCTAACTGATTAAAATCCGTTGAGAGTATCTGCCATTTAGCTTGTAACTCACTTGGTAACGGATCATCCCATCCCATATGTTTCTGCCAGCACTCCTGCATTAGGAGTTTGCCCCTTATTAATATAGGACTAAGTAAGCCTAAAGGGTCAAATGGTTGACTGGCAAACGAGAGCAATGTTCTCATGGTAAGGGTTGAGTTATCGGTTTGTACTGACTTGACATTCATCTCGTCAGTACCGGTGTTCCATTCCACGCCTAGAACCTTTAATTGATTGGGTACCTGATAACCTGGAAATTCTTTCTCGATTACCTGGTTTAGTAATTCATTATTTGAGGCCCATGACTGTAGTGGCATATTGGCCCCTAATAGCTCACGGTTAGCCTCATGGTAGATTTCTACCAAATTAGTTTGATCATTAGTTGTTCCATGGAAATTGTCGACATACAAGTTGTCGCTAATGTCTGCCTTATAAGGGCTATTTGACTTCCTCAAATGTGCGTCTAATGTTGCTTGCAAAAGAAATGGGGAAGACGTCGCTCCGAATAATACTGAGGCAAAACGATATGTGATGATATCACTGTTAGGATCCAGTGGATCCTTAATCCAGAGAAACTTTGTGTAGTTTCGATCTTCCTCCTGCAAACCTACTCGGAGGAAAGCTTTGCTGATATCAGCAGTATAGGCGAAAACACCAGTGCGGAATCGTAACAGCACATCATGTAGCCTTTGTGTTACGCTAGGTCCCGTTTGGAGACATTCATTTAAAGACACACTGCTTGGCTTTGCTTTAGCACTACAGTTAAAGAAAATACGAATAGGTGTTGTCAATCAGTCTTTCACCACAGCGTGATGAGGTAAATAATGACCTAATTTTCGGTCATCGTTATCAACAACTTCAATAAATTTACTGTTAAGTTGTTGTTGGATGAGTTGATGATACATGTTCAGTTTGTCTGGCTGCTTCTGTAGTCGTGCTAATTGAGACTGCAATTGTGAGGCTGCCATAAAATAATTAACTGGAAGTTGTGGATGATTCAACTTCCATGGGAGTCTTACCCAGTATTGTTTATTTTTATAGACAACTGTATCCAGATATTGCTGGTAAGTCCACATATCATCAGAGCTTGGTTGTTCAGGGATAATACCTAAAGTGTCTAAATCCCACAGACGATGTACAGGTGGATCAGACTCAATATCTTCAGATATTTCTCTGAAACGTAGGGGTGACTGTTCCAAGCCTAGTCACGCCACTATTATGCTATTAGATTGTTGGTTTGTTGACGCTGGATTTTGTCGGAAAAGCACCGGCCCAGTAAGCAATTTGCCTCCAGCAGATGACAACAAATTCATTCCGTGTTGTCTGGTGCATCCAGTTATAAATTTGTAATAATGATCCGCGCCTATAAGTATTCCAACATCAGTGAGGCAGTCAGAATTTATTTTGTAATCTGCTAGCCTCATGCGGTTTCGTTTAAGATGTTTCGCAGTGCGAGCTAACCCTGTGACCTGCAGGTCTGTAGGAAGTTTATCTACTACTACCGCTTGTATTGGACTAGTGGAAGATCCAAGTCTCACCAATACCTTAACTACTTGGTATTCACGAGGTCCACTATTGGTCAAGAAACCAGAAATATTTAACCTCACACTTTTGGCAGGTTTTAAATTTAACTGCTCTACTAACTGTTGTGTAATGAAGGTTTTCTGTGATCCTTGATCAAAAAGACCTCTGGTGTTAACTCTAGATCTCCTGTTTATTAGTCTAAGTTGAGCTGTGGGTAGAGTGGTATTATTGCCTGACTCAGTAGCAAGTACATTTATTTCTTGATGCACTTTGCAATATTGCACTGTGGTAGAATTTGTGGAATTCTCCCCAGTGGTCATGGTTGGTGTAGAAGATTTTCTACATAAGGCGTAGTGATGTACACCTTGGTTGCATCTATTGCAGGAACGCAGCTGCACTACACATTTTTTGGGATCATGAGAGCCCATGCACCTGGTGCACTTGTGTATTTCTTGCAACCTTTTAATCCTAGTATTATAAGTAGGATAAACAGAGCATTGGTAGGTGGTATGTCCTTGATTGCAGAACAGACACCTTCTCTCTTTGTTTGACTTGGTCTCTTTAGTAGACAAGTCATTGGTTATCTCAGGAGACACCGAATAAGTACCTACATTTCCACTTCTTTTCCCAGTGGATGGAGTAGTCTTGGATTTATATTTACTAGACTTATTCAAAGTCGGTTTGGGTTTGACTGAAGTGTCAGTATTAGTTGGTTTAGACTCAGGTTTAATTTTATCATGAGTCTTCAACCTGTTAACCGTTATTCTCAATCCCTCGAATATTTGGTCAAGAGTGAGAAACTCGGTGTTATAGTGTGAGCAGAGCTCTGTTAAGACATTTCGAGGTAATTTCCTCTGCAAAAGTAACTTGATTGACCATTCTGAAGCTGGAATATCAACTTTAGTACCTAAGGCCTTTACTACAGACTCTACTTCTAGTCTGAAGCTTTGAAGTGACTCTGGTCTACTATTTGGTGCATTCAGATCTAGCAATTGGTAATAGAGGGTAGCAAAACTCAACTCTTTGTTGCAATAGTTCAACTTCAACAGTTTTATAGCTTCCTCATAATTACTCTCATCGAGAGTTAGGTTATGTATGACCTTTTTAGCCTCTCCTTTGAGAAGACTAAGTAGGTATGAGAATTTAGAAACCTTGTCAAGAGACGGTTTCTTATGTATATGAACTTCAAATGAAGTCCAAAAATTATCCCAATTTTCTGTATCTAATCCTGAAAATGTAGGTAAGTCTAAAGTAGGTAAACGAACCTCTGGTAGTTGGTTACTGAATTGAGACCCTGTGTTACTGGTATTGGATTTAGATTGTTTTGCTAGTTTAGATAGCATGTAAAGTTTATCTTGAGTCTCATCTTCATACTGGGAGATATCGTCTATAATTTGACTTACTTCATCAGGATAAGTTTCTATGGTATTCAGTAGAGTAATATAAGACTGACTTGTAGACTTAACTTGATCAAATTTCAGATCAGCTACTCTTACTGATGTCTCTAAGTGATAAGAGTCAATGGGAGTTTCTTTAGATAAGCCCTCAGCCTTGTTAATTAGTCTGGTCAAATGACCTTTAAGGCTAATATAGGTTCTCCTTAATTGTTCAGGAGTAGCCATGTTGGGCTTGGGTACAAACTTCATGGGATTAGTATGAGTATTACTAATGAAGCTTGGGTACTTGTTCATTAGTTGACAAGTAACATTAAATGTAGCCTAATTTAATGTGGCTAATTTATACTCTACCTCACTTGAGGTTAAATGTACCTACCTAACAACAAGTAGCTAGATATTTTGTGCACTGTCTGAACTTCACCATTAGTTCTCGTCCGGTTAGCTCTTCTATATCACCATCAGAGGTAATGGGGATCATCCAGCAATACACAAAATAGATACACAAATAATGAGTACAAGAGAAATATTATGGAGACACTTCAATCAGAGTTATCTCAAAATTTAATCCCACCCTGGATAGGGTCAGCACAAATAGTATAATACATACACTACTGACTAGCTTAAGTCTAGTCGTGATAATTCCTACCTAAGAACTATAAATTTATTTAGTCTGGGCTTGTACCAAATTCAGCACAATCTCAGCCTAAATTCTACCTAATAAGATTTGTAAAGATTATTGTGGTGCAGTAAGGTGAATATAATTGTGCTGTATTTTTGTTTTGTTTTTTTGTTTTTATAGTTTATAAGTGTGCACTTGCACACACAAGTGAAAACAATTATGTACAGTTAAGTTTGGCTTGTTAGCCACAGCCGTTTGTGATAGTTGATGGTGTTGATCAACTTGTCAACCACATGCAACCTAGACTCACCTGACAAGTGTACACCATCTGTGGCCAGGTTTTGTCTATAAGGTCTGGCTGTAAATTGGATAAAAGTGGCATCCAGTCTCACTCGTTTTTTCAGCCTGAAATTTATGTACTTAGCAGCTCTCTGGTAGTATTCTGGGGTTACTCCCCAACGATTATCTTGACTTGGTTGGCGAGGTTCCACTAACGTGAATACTACCGAATTACTGATGAGCTTGAAAGAAGAAATTATGGCTTTAAGGTACTTGATCACCTCAGCTGGATGACGAGTAGGATAGATGTCATTACCACCTAAGTATATAATGGTTAGATGGTGAGGCCACTCTAATGCAGGTGTTAGTGTAGAATTGTTATAAAGTTATGAGCTGTTGCTCCTGGTGACCTAAAGATTCTTACTTCTGTATGAGGTATAGGTCTAAGTGTTGTGGGTAATTGACTGTGTCCCACTAGTGCTACCTTATACATGAGGTGAAAGTAGCAATGAATTGGTGTGACTTAGACTAACTTATGTGTTACACTGTTGGTAGACACAACTAATTAAATGGCTAGTTTAAACTACGTCACACAAGGATTAGTTATTACTAATTAGTATTTATAATTATAATTTATGTTTATCCGGTTCGATAAGGACCATAATGTGGGACATTTGGGGCTTGACTCTATTTATTTAAATATAAATGTAATGAAAATCAATTACGAAGGACCACCCGCTTTTATAGTAAAGAGGGAAACTAATAAAATGTGATCATTAGAAATTTCTAGATGAACCAGTAACTATGGATAAATACTAGAGAATATAATCACTTGTATAATTAATGGGCTGTATATAATTTCACTGAATCAAAGCTTCAAACACCTACATTGGGGGGTTATTACTAGAACTTCATATATGTCTAGGAACTAGTGTGGTTCGTACACCAGTTTATTATGCAATAAACTAATCCTATGACCAATTATAGAATCAATAAAACAATCACCAATAAGAACATAGATTATGAACATGAGAAATTAATGATTATAATAAACACATGTGAATCCAGAAAACAGTGGTCCGCAAGAATAATATACTACAGATAATGTAATTTAAGGAATACGGAGAAGAGTCTTAGCTTGAAGACGTTTTCCAAGACATCGGTTATGATTCATCCTCGGAATCTCCTGAACTCATCATGGAACACTGGGAGATGATTAACACGTGAAATGACAGCTCGGGGAATTCTTCACACACGCTGCAAATCAAAATATATTCAGTAGCAACATATTAGGCTGCTAAATATCTATGTTCATGAAATTAAAATGGAGAGAGGAAACAGATAATAACCTGTGTTTTATTTTAGTCGCTCGGCGTGACGGCAAGCTACCCGGCTATAACCTATCCATAATGATGCATCAAAAGGGAATAAAGGTACTTAGCTAATAGGGCACTGTGTAAGTTGAGGCTTGCCGAAGCTCGCGTCCTAGATTCTGGCGTCGTAACAACGAACACGTGGTGTCGAGCCTAGCCTAGATGTTGACGCGCTTCTCTGGCCGGTCACGTTGGCTACACGGAACCAATTAACAGGTTCCTGGCTGAACGTCAAGTTAATTCTCGTTGACAATCCAACACGAAGTATCCTGTGACACTAAAAACCAGATAAGTTGCTATATTCTGCAACTAATCTTCACACCTCACAGTGGCGACTTTCCTCCTCTCGCTCTCGGTGGCGTCCTCCAGCAAGACGGCTCCTCGGGTAATGGCGTCTCCTCTGCCCCGCTCCGCGTCCCGCATTTGATACACAAATTATTTACTACGAATAATATCATTTCTCGCAGTTGCGATTGAAATGCTCGGATAAGGACGGGTTTATTATTCAGAGGAGTTAAATATTATTATTTGCTCGTTTTATGATGGTAAACAAGCAATGGAGATGAATTAAAGTCTCTCCAGGGCATCCACACGTGACTTTAAATTTATTACCAGATAACAGTTGTAACTATAAACGCTCTATTTGGCATTAGTTAGGGATCAGTTTATCTGTAAATAATTATCACACAGAACACCGTTGTTTTATAGAGAATCAAACTCAATTCTCTGACACTCTGGATATAGATGTGTTTATTATAATGGAATCTGACGCAATACTGGCGTCTGGTGACATAAGAATTCTAGCCTTATTGTACAGATGTAATTATTAGTACATGTGAACTCTACGTTTGGTTAATTTTAATTACTACAGTGATTAGTAGATTTAGTAATAATTAATAATAATACAACAGTGTTGTATTATGTTGGAAATTTCCAACAGCCTGGATGGCATTATATATGTTAAGAAGGCTTTGGATGTAGTTAACGGGCAGGAACTTTAGTTGGATGAGGGTAATACTAGTATGCCACGGAGCTCTAAGAGGTGCAAGCATGTAAAATTTCTTAATATATAAACAACATTTTATAACAAAAAATTAAATAGTAAAGTCTTGTGTAAAATTTATAAATTATCTAAAAATTTTAAACGCCTATTACCTTTTTTTATTTTAAATTAATATTTAAATTGTAATTTTAAAATATTTTCTTGTCACAAACTAATTATATTCAGGAACTGATAATAATTATTAATATTTTTTTCTACCTCCACCCCCGCCACCACCCACAAAAATAACACACATTCATATGGTCGTTTGTTCATGGTTTTCTATACCAATTTATTGGGTAACTTATATATTCTCAACTTTTTGTTTCATTCCTCCAGAAATTGTGCGTTGATATTTTGAATACATTATTAATATGCCCTGTGTGCACCGTATTCTTTGGCCACTGTCACAGTCATCAGTAAGTGGGGATCACTTAGCGACTGGACACCATTCCTTCCTTCCCCCGCCCCGACCCATCTTCCCAGACCTATCCCAAAACCTTATCCTGTAACTGGATGTAGTGCCCGCAACCAGACCATCACCTCTGGTGTTAGTCTGGTTGAGTGCAGAAATATTGAGATATTACTATTGAAATGTAGAAATAATCAGAAAGCAGGTGTTTAACAGTGCCTTACAACGATCCATTTAATGTCAGAGTCCTCACATTCACGAGGGGGGTCCTGCTTAGTGCATGACGTCACTCGTGGTCCTGCTTAGTTCATGACGTCACTGTGGTCCTGCTTAGTGCATGACGTCACTAGGGTCCTGCTTAGTGCATGACGTCACTAGGGTCCTGCTTAGTGCATGACGTCACTGGGGTCCTGCTTAGTGCATGATGTCACTAGGGGTCCTGCTTAGTGCATAACGTCACGGGAGGTCCTGCTTAGTGCATAAGTCACTGGGTGTCCTGCTTAATACATGATGTCACTGGGGTCCTGCTTAGTGCATAACGTCACTGGGATTAATTACACTGTGATAACCTGCTGGTTCTATGCTTAGTGATCTGTGGCCACCTGACCAAAACACAAACAACAAGAAACACCAGCATGACCAAAACACTAACAACAAGAAACACCAGCGTGACCAAAACACAAACAATAAGAAACACCAGCGTGACCAAAACATCAACAACATGAAACACCAGCGTGACCAAAACACCAACAACAAGAAACACCAGCGTGACCAAAACACCAACAACAAGAAACACCAGCGTGACCAAAACACCAACAACAAGAAACACCAGCGTGACCAAAACACCAACAACAAGAAACACCAGCGTGACCAAAACACCAACAACAAGAAACACAAGCGTGACCAAAACACCAACAACAAGAAACACAAGCGTGACCAAAACACCAAGAACAAGAAACACCAGCGTGACCAAAACACCAACAACAAGAAACACCAGCGTGACCAAAACACCAAGAACAAGAAACACCAGCGTGACCAAAACACCAACAACAAGAAACACCAGCGTGACCAAAACACCTACAACAAGAAACACCAGCGTGACCAAAACACCAACAACAAGAAACACCAGCGTGACCAAAACACCAACAACAAGAAACACCAGCGTGACCAAAACACCAACAACAAGAAACACCAGCGTGACCAAAACACCAACAACAAGAAACACCAGCGTGACCAAAACACCAACAACAAGAAACACCAGCGTGACCAAAACACCAACAAGAAACACCAGCGTGACCAAAACACTAACGACAAGCTGCCTCGTATGGGCCAATAGCAGCTGCCTCGTATGGACCAATAGGAGCTGCCTCGTATGGACCAGGAGTAGCTGCCTCGTATGGACCAATTGGCCTTCTGCAGTTACCTTTGTTCTTATGTTCTTATGAACACCTGGTGATGTTTCAAAGTTGTTTGGAACAGTATCAGTTCTTCATTTATGAGGAATTGGGCTGTTAAGGTATACTGAAATCGCTTTTGTGTATAAGGGGGGGATATACCTACGGCTAGAAGCGGATATACTCAGCTTTTCGGTGTATATATACACTGTTATATTAACCCTGGATATATGTATACCTTATAGGTAGGTAAGTTAGATTATGTGGTTTTCTAATAACCCTCCAGAGGTTGATAGGTCTTAATAACCCTTTAGAGGTTGATAGGCCTTAATACCCCTTCAGAGGTTGATAGGCCTTAATAACCCTCCAGAGGTTGATAGGTCTTAATTACCCTCCTGAGGTGGATAAGTCTTAATAATCCTCCAGAGGTTGATGGACCTTAATAACCCTCCAGAGGTTGATAGGCCTTAATAACCCTCCAGAGGTTGATAGGTCTTAATAACCCTCCAGAGGTTGATAGGTCTTAATAACCCTCCAGAGGTTGATAGGCCTTAATAACCCTCCAGAGGTTGATAGGCCTTAATAACCCTCCAGAGGTTGATAGACCTTAATAACCCTCCAGAGGTTGATAGGTCTTAATAACCCTCCAGAGGTTGATAAGTCTTAACAATACTCCAGAGGTTGATGGACCTTAATAACCCTCCAGAGGTTGATAGGCCTTAATACCCTCCAGAGGTTGATAGGTCTTATTAATCCTCCAGAGGTTGATGGACCTTAATAACCCTCCAGAGGTTGATAGGCCTTAATAACCCTCCAGAGGTTGATAGGTCTTAATAACCCTCCAGAGTTTGATAGGTCTTAATAACCCTCCAGAGGTTGATAAGTCTTAATAACCCTCCAGAGGTTGATCGGTCTTTAATTACCCTCCAGAGGTTGATAGGCCTTAATAACCCTCCAGAGGTTGATAGGCCTTAATAACCCTCCAGAGGTTGATAGGCCTTAATAACCCTCCAGAGGTTGATAGGCCTTAATAACCCTCCAGAGGTTGATAGGCCTTAATAACCCTACAGAGGTTGATAGGCCTTAATAACCCTCCAGAGGTTGATAGGTCTTAATAACCCTCCAGAGGTTGATAGTTCTTAATAACCCTTCAGAGGTTGATAGGTCTTAATAACCCTTCAGAGGTTGATAGGCCTTAATAACCCTCCAGAGGTTGATAGGCTTTAATAACCCTCCAGAGGTTGATGGGCCTTAAGGCTAACAGCAAACTGGCTGGTTGGTCACTAAACTATTTGTAGTGGTCTTAATGACCCTCCAAAGGTTAATTGCTGCCTAAGCCTATTTTTAAATTGTACAATGGAGTTGAACTCTACGACCTTTTCATCTTGTTCTCTCTAATGTTCTCCTGTTATGCTAAATTAGGTTGTTATCTCATTTTGATGGTTTGATTCAGTCGCCAGAATTCATCTATGTTTTGTTAAATTATTAATCGTGTTTATTGTATATATTTCTTCGTTTTCCGAATTGTTACTTCCCTGAAGTATTTTCTATGTTGCTAACATGTCTCCTCCTCCAATGGGAGCTCAATCCGTGTGTAATGAACACCAATCAAGGTAATTCACAGATAATAATCTTTAACTACATATTTCCATTTAATTGCTTGTTTAAACTCTCTGTTTCTCTCTTTATCTGTGTTTCTTTGCCTCTATATCTCTCTCTCTCTCTCTAGCTACTTGCGGTGGACGGTAGAGCGTCATGCAGGTCGGCGTTCAATCCCCTACGGTCCTAAAGTGGTTGGGCACCATTCCTTTCCCCCGTCCCATCCCAAATCATTATCCTGACCCCTTTCTCAGTGCTATATAGTCGTAAGGGTACTTTCTCCTCATACTTCTCTTCTCCCTCCCTCAATGGTGAGACATAGTATTCTAGGTTCTTCTATGTTATTCTTATCGGTGATTATATCAAGATAACCTTAAGATAACCTGGTATTAACACATATGCTGTAGCCAGCAGTTCGGTTAAGGAATCCGAACCCCCAAACGAACTCGCTGTTCACCGCTTATCCGGCCTTTTAGGAAAAGGCCAGAGAGAAATTTTCCGGTTAAAGAAATTACTGAAAAATTCAAGAAGCGAAAAAAAATGAATTCTCTTTGAAAATTTGATAATTATGAATATAATTTAAGACACCTCATAAAAATTATTTTGTTGATAGGCCTTAAAGTAATCATTAAGAAAGTAATTATCAAAATAATGTACCAAGGCGATAAGCCTATGTAGCACCTTAGAGACTATGCGACCATATGAGTGTTGAAGAATGAGCAAAATATTTATATATATTAGTTCCTTAACAACAATATGAGGCAACTAGAAATATATTAATACATAAATTTAGAAAAAAAAATAATACTTTAAAATTTAGTTAAGTTTTTAAAATTGTTTTATAATTTATGAATGTATGCCAAAAAATTAACTACGTAAATTTTACATAAAATCATATAATTTATATAAAAAAACTCATGGTAACTTTAATCTTAATATAAAAAAGTCAAATTTTTGAGTATATATTATATACATTAAATTATGCAGTGAATACTACAGTAATCGTTGCACTTGGTTGAGTGTGGGATACTTAGGTACTGTGTACCGTGTTCTGAGGTCAGTAGTTGTCACAAAAACTCATCTTCCACAGGTATTTCTTGTTGTTGGTGTTTTGTTCAGGTGTTCACAGCGTATGTAATCCCAGTGACGTCATGCACTAAGCAGGATCCCAGTGACGTCATGCACAAAGCAGGACCCCAGTGACGTCATGCATTAAGCAGGACCCCCAGTGACCTCATGCACAAAGCAGGATCCCAGTGACGTCATGCACTAAGCAGGATCCCAGTGACGTCATGCACAAAGCAGGACCCCAGTGACGTCATGCACTAAGCAGGACCCCCAGTGACCTCATGCACAAAGCAGGATCCCAGTGACGTCATGCACTAAGCAAGACCCCAGTGACGTCGTGCACTAAGCAGGACCCCAGTGACGTCATGCACTCAGTAGGACGCCAGTGACGTCATGCAATAAGCAGAACCACAGTGATATGTTTTTTCCAGGGATATTCCTGCGCGGGCGCTAAGCCTCTGGCTGGCCTACTAAGCCACAGTGACGTAGTGCACTAAGCAGAACCCTAGTGACATCATGCGCTAAGCAGGACCCCAGTGACGTCATGCACTAAGCAGGAACCCAGTGACGTCATTTACTAAGCAGAAGCCCAGTGACGTCATGCAATAAGCAGGACCCCAGTATCGGCATGCACTAAGCAGGACCCCAATGACGTCATGCGCTAAGCAGGACCCCAGTGACGTTATGCACTAAGCAGAATCCCAGTGACGCCATGCGTTAAGCAGAACCCCAGTGACGTCATGCGCTAAGCAGGACCCCAGTGACGTCACGCACTAAGCAGAATCCCAGTGACGTCATGCACTAAGCAGGACCCCTCATGAATGTGAGTCTCTGCCATGCGAATGGATTCACTACTTTGTGCAGTGATTATTGTAAGGCACTATTAAACACCTGCTTTCTGGTTGTTTCTTGAATTCGGTGAATGAACGGGGTTGAATGCCGTAAATGTGAAAACATCAGTCAGGAGGAGGAGGGGTGATGTCTCTATGACAACGGCGTCGCAATCTTCCTTTTAACCGGTATTTAGATACTACGTAACAAGTGAATGAGAAAGAAATGTCCAAAATCTGAACAATGTTGCAGTGTAACATGTATGAAGACGTGTTGCAACATCATGTTTCTAAACTCTATGACCAAGTATTATGATATGTTACATCATTATCATGCTTTTAAACTCATTTTTTTTTTTAGAATATAGTTTAGAATAGTATTTCATTATAAATATTGAATTCCATGAGTCTGGACCCGGGCTGAGTGCATGGGCATGTTGACAATTTCTCTTGCAAAATCTGCCTCGCTCGTGTTGATATCAATTATATTAACAGGAGTTTGGATATTAAGCATAATGAAGACGTTCGGATCTTCCACTTTCATGCAGTTTATTGTAGTGTTTATTGTTATAACAATAACCAGGCACTGCATCACCAACATCAACAAGGCCCTGAACAACATCAACACCAGCCTCCACACCCTCAGCCACAACATAACCATAACCAGGCACTGCATCACCAACCTCAACAAGGCCCTGAACAACATCAACACCAGCCTCCACACACTCAGCCACAACATAACCATAACCAGCCACTGCATCACCAACCTCAACAAGGCCCTGAACAATATCAACACCAGCCTCCACACCCTCAGCCACAACATAACCATAACCAGGCACTGCATCACCAACCTCAACAAGGCCCTGAACAACATCAACACCAGCCTCCACACCCTCAGCCACAACATAACCATAACCAGGCACTGCATCACCAACCTCAACAAGGCCCTGAACAATATCAACACCAGCCTCCACGCCCTCAGCCACAACACAACCATAACCAGGCACTGCATCCAATTACAGGATAAGGATTAGGGACTTGATTGGGGAAGGGGGGGGAGGAAGGAATGGTGCCAATTAGCTAAGTGATCCTCACTTACCGACAACTGTGACAATGGCCTTAGAATACGGTACACAAAGAGAATATTAATAAGGTATTCAGTGTATCAACAAAAAATTTCTTTAGGAATGAAACATACAAAATATTGAATATAAGAGTTAATCTTAAAAAAAAAGTATAGAAAAACCAAGACTATGCGACCATGAGAGTGTTGAAGAATGAGCAAAATATTTATATATATTAGTTCCTTAACAACAGTATGAGGCAACTAGAAATATATTAATACATAAATTTAGAAAACATAATAGTACTTTAAAATTTAGTTAAGTTTTTAAAATGGTTTTATAATTTATGAATGTATGCAAAAATATTAACTACGTAAATTTTACATAAAATCATATAATGTATATAAAAGAAACTCATAGTAACTTTAATCTTAATATGAAAAAGTCAAATTTTTGAGTATATATTATATACATTAAATTATGCAGTGACTACAGTAATCGTTGCACTTGGTTGAGTGTGGGATACTTAGGTACTGTGTACCGTGTTCTGAGGCCAGTAGTTGTCACAGAAACTCATCTTCCACAGGTATTTCTTGTTGTTGGTGTTTTGTTCAGGTGGGCACAGTGTACATAATCCCAGTGACGTCATGCACTAAGCAGGACCCCAGTGACGTAATGCACTAAGCAGGACCCCAGTGACGGCATGCACTAAGCAGGACCCCAGTGACGTCATGCACTAAGCAGGACCCCAGTGACGTCATGCACTAAGCAAGACCCCAGTGACGTCATGCACTAAGCAGGTCCTCATGAATGTGTGGACTCTTGACATGAGAATGGATTAACTACTGTGTACAGTGATCATTGTAAGGCACTGTTAATTAAACACCTGTTTTCTGGTTGTTTCTTGAAATTGGTGAATGAACGGCGGTGATTGGCGTAATTGTGTAAACATCAGTCAGGAGGAGGAGGGGTGATGTCTCCATGACAACGGCGTCGCATCTTCCCTTTAACTTGTATTTAAATACTACATAACAAGTGAATGAGAAAGAAATGTGCAAAATCTGAACAATGTTGAAGTGTAACAAGTAGGAAGACGTATTGCAACATCATCATGATTCTTAACTTTCTTACCCAAGTATTAGGATATGTTGCAACATCATCAATGGTTCGAAACCCCTTTATTAGTTTAGAATATAGTTTAGAAAAATATTTCTTAATAAATATTGAATTCCATGAATCTGGGGCTGAGTGCATGGGTATGTTGTCAATTTCTCTTGCAAAATCTGCCTCGCTCGTGTTTATACAAATTACATTTACAGGAATTTGGATATCACGCAGAAATTTTCACCGGATCTTCCACTTTCATGATATTTATTGTTGTCCTTATTGTTATAACCATAACCAGGCACTGCATCACCAACCTCAATAAGGCCCTGAACAACATCAACACCAGCCTCCACACCCTCCGCCACAACATAACCAGGCACTGCATCACCAACCTCAACAAGGCCCTGAACAACATCACCACCAGCCTCCACACCCTCAGCCACAACATAACCATAACCTGGCACTGCATCCAAATGCAGGATAAGGATTAGGGATTGTACGGGGCGGAGGAAGGAATGGTGCCCAGCAGCTTAGTGATCCTTACTTACTGACAACTTTGATAATGGCCTAAGAATACGGTACACAAAGGAGATATTAATAAGGCATTCAAAATATCAACATAAAATTTCTGGTAAAATGAAACAAAAAATTTTGAATTTAAAAGTTATTCATTAAAGAGGTATACAAATCCACGACAATTCGGCGATGTGGGTGTGAGAAGATGAGCAAAATATTATTGTTTATTAGTTACTAACTACCATTATTTTGTATTTAGAAAAGTTATGATATACAAGTTTTATTACTAGTATGAAGTTAAAAAAAAATTGCTATTTACTGTTAAAAATTTTAAAATTTAACAAAATTTAAGCACAAATATTTACTGCTTAAATTTTTCCTAAAATTATTTAATTCATATAAAAAGATATTTTATTAACTTACATCGGGCCGATAAGTTAATCAAAATTTTGAGTGTACATTATTCATAATAAGCTATTCAGTGATTAGGGATCATTTACGCTGTCTACAACAGCAATCATAGCAGTTGTTAGAGAGTGGGGGACATTTTGCTACTCTGCTATGAGGTTAGAGGTTGTCACAGAAACTCACTTTTCAACAGATGTTTCTTGTAAGTGTTTTGGTCACGCTGGTGTTTCTTGTTGTTGGTGTTTTGGTCACGCTGGTGTTTCTTGTTGTTAGTGTTTTGGTCACGCTGGTGTTTCTTGTTGTTAGTGTTTTGGTCACGCTGGTGTTTCTTGTTAGTGTTTTGGTCACGCTGGTGTTTCTTGTTGTTAGTGTTTTGGTCACGCTGGTGTTTCTTGTTGTTGGTGTTTTGGTCACGCTGGTGTGTCTTGTTGTTAGTGTTTTGGTCACGCTTTCGTTTCTTTTTAATGTTTTGGTCACGCTGGTGTTTCTTGTTGTTGGTGTTTTGGTTACGCTGGTGTTTCTTGTTGTTGGTGTTTTGGTCACGCTGGTGTTTCTTGTTGTTGGTGTTTTGGTCACGCTGGTGTTTCTTGTTGTTAGTGTTTTGGTCACGCTGGTGTTTCTTGTTGTTAGTGTTTTGGTCACGCTGGTGTTTCTTGTTGTTAGTGTTTTGGTCACGCTGGTGTTTCTTGTTGTTAGTGTTTTGGTCACGCTGGTGTTTCTTGTTGTTAGTGTTTTGGTCACGCTGGTGTTTCTTGTTGTTGGTGTTTTGGTCACGCTGCTGTTTCTTGTTGTTAGTGTTTTGGTCACGCTTTCGTTTCTTTTTAATGTTTTGGTCACGCTGGTGTTTCTTGTTGTTGGTGTTTTGGTCACGCTGGTGTTTCTTGTTGTTGGTGTTTTGGTCACGCTGGTGTTTCTTGTTGTTGGTGTTTTGGTCACGCTTTCGTTTCTTTTTAATGTTTTGGTCACGCTGGTGTTTCTTGTTGTTGGTGTTTTGGTCACTTTGGTGTTTCTTGTTGTTGGTGTTTTGGTCACGCTGGTGTTTCTTGTTGTTGGTGTTTTGGTCACGCTGGTGTTTCATGTTGTTGATGTTTTGGTCACGCTGGTGTTTCTTGTTGTTTGTGTTTTGGTCACGCTGGTGTTTCTTGTTGTTGGTGTTTTGGTCACGCTGGTGTTTCTTGTTGTTGGTGTTTTGGTCACGCTGGTGTTTCTTGTTGTTTGTGTTTTGGTCACGCTGGTGTTTCTTGTTGTTTGTGTTTTGGTCAGGTGGCCACAGATCACTAAGCATAGAACCAGCAGGTTATCACAGTGTAATTAATCCCAGTGACGTTATGCACTAAGCAGGACCCCAGTGACATCATGTATTAAGCAGGACACCCAGTGATTTATGCACTAAGCAGGACCTCCCGTGACGTTATGCACTAAGCAGGACCCCTAGTGACATCATGCACTAAGCAGGACCCCAGTGACGTCATGCACTAAGCAGGACCCCAGTGACGTCATGCACTAAGCAGGACCCTAGTGACGTCATGCACTAAGCAGGACCACAGTGACGTCATGAACTAAGCAGGACCACGAGTGACGTCATGCACTAAGCAGGACCCCCTCGTGAATGTGAGGACTCTGACATTAAATGTATCGTTGTAAAGCACTGTTAAACACCTGCTTTCTGATTATTTCTACATTTCAATAGTAATATCTCAATATTTCTGCACTCAACCAGACTAACACCAGAGGTGATGGTCTGGTTGCGGGCACTACATCCAGTTACAGGATAAGGTTTTGGGATAGGTCTGGGAAGGTGGGTCGGGGCGGGGGAAGGAAGGAATGGTGTCCAGTCGCTAAGTGATCCCCACTTACTGATGACTGTGACAGTGGCCAAAGAATACGGTGCACACAGGGCATATTAATAATGTATTCAAAATATAAACGCACAATTTCTGGAGGAATGAAACAAAAAGTTGAGAATATATAAGTTACCCAATAAATTGGTATAGAAAACCATGAACAAACGACCATATGTATGTGTGTTAGAGTTTTTGTGGGTGGTGGCGGGGGTGGAGGTAGAAAAAAATATTAATAATTATTATCAGTTCCTGAATATAATTAGTTTGTGACAAGAAGATATTTTAAAATTACAATTTAAATATTAATTTAAAATAAAAAAAAGGTAATAGGCTTTTAATATTTTTAGATAATTTATAAATTTTACACAAGACTTTACTATTTAATTTTTTGTTATAAAATGTTGTTTATATATTAAGAAATTTTGCATGCTTGCACTTCTTAGAGCTCCGTGGCATACTAGTATTACCCTCATCCAACTAAAGTTCCTGCCCGTTAACTACATCCAAAGCCTTCTTAACATATATAATGCCATCCTGGCTGTTGGAAATTTCCAACATAATACAACACTGTTGTATTATTATTAATTATTACTAAATCTACTAATCACTGTAGTAATTAAAATTAACCAAACGTAGAGTTCACATGTACTAATAATTACATCTGTACAATAAGGCTAGAATTCTTATGTCACCAGACGCCAGTATTGCGTCAGATTCCATTATAATAAACACATCTATATCCAGAGTGTCAGAGAATTGAGTTTGATTCTCTATAAAACAACGGTGTTCTGTGTGATAATTATTTACAGATAAACTGATCCCTAACTAATGCCAAATAGAGCGTTTATAGTTACAACTGTTATCTGGTAATAAATTTAACGTCACGCGTGAATGCCCTGGAGAGACTTTAATTCATCTCCATTGCTTGTTTATCATCATAAAACGAGCAAATAATAATATTTAACTCCTCTGAATAATAAACCCGTCCTTATCTGAGCATTTCAATCGCAACTGCGAGAAATGATATTATTCGTAGTAAATGATTTGTGTATCAAATGCGGGACGCGGAGCGGGGCAGAGGAGACGCCATTACCCGAGGAGCCGTCTTGCTGGAGGACGCCACCGAGAGCGGGAGGAGGAAAGTCGCCACTGTGAGGTGTGAAGATTAGTTGCAGAATATAGCAACTTATCTGGTTTTTAGTGTCACAGGATACTTCGTGTTGGATTGTCAACGAGAATTAACTTGACGTTCAGCCGGGAGCCTGTTAATTGGTTCCGTGTAGCCAACGTGACCGGCCAGAGAAGCGCGTCAACATCTAGGCTAGGCTCGACACCACGTGTTCGTTGTTACGACGCCAGAACCTAGGACGCGAGCTTCGGCAAGCCTCAACTTACAACGTGCCCTATTAGCTAAGTACCTTTATTCCCTTTTGATGCATCATTATGGATAGGTTATAGCCGGGTAGCTTGCCGTCACGCCGAGCGACTAAAATAAAACACAGGTTATTATCTGTTTCCTCTCTCCATTTTAATTTCTTGAACATAGATATTTAGAAGCCTAATATGTTGCTACTGAATATATTTTGATTTGCAGCGTGTGTGAAGAATTCCCCGAGCTGTCATTTCATGTGTTAATCATCTCCCAGTGTTCCATGATGAGTTCAGGAGATTCCGAGGATGAATCATAACCGATGTCTTGGAAAACGTCTTCAAGCTAAGACTCTTCTCCGTATTCCTTAAATTACATTATCTGTAGTATATTATTCTTGCGGACCACTGTTTTCTGGATTCACATGTGTTTATTATAATCATTAATTTCTCATGTTCATAATCTATGTTCTTATTGGTGATTGTTTTATTGATTCTATAATTGGTCATAGGATTAGTTTATTGCATAATAAACTGGTGTACGAACCACACTAGTTCCTAGACATATATGAAGTTCTAGTAATAACCCCCCAATGTAGGTGTTTGAGGCTTTGATTCAGTGAAATTATATACAGCCCTTAATTATACAAGTGATTATATTCTCTAGTATTTATCCATAGTTACTGGTTCATCTAGAAATTTCTAATGATCACATTTTATTAGTTTCCCTCTTTACTATAAAAGTGGGTGGTCCTTCGTAATTGATTTTCATTACATTAATATTTAAATAAATAGAGTCAAGCCCCAAATGTCCCACACTGGCATCCGGGCACCTACCCACTGTACTTAAGACCGCAAAGATGGTTTTCATTCCCAAGCCAGGCAAGAGCAGATACTTCCCTGTGAACTACCGGCCGATCTCCTTGCTAGAAACGACAGGTAAATGCTTTGAGAAGATCATGTCTAACAGAATTAATTACTATATGTAATACCACCACCTCTTCACAGAAAAACAGGTCGGTTTCAGGTACCAGAGGTCGCAATATGCAATAAACGAAATCTACGACGCAGCCGACAGCGTTCGTAAGCAAAAACATACGGCAATAATAGCAACAAGAGATGTACACAAGGCATTTGACAGCCTCTGGCACGACGGTCTCCTCTTCAAGCTGACCAACCTGCCTCACCACAACTGGACCCTCCTGAGATTGATTAACAAATTCCTAAAAAACAGGAGGATCATCCCAATGTTCAACACTAAAACAGCAGCTGCATTCACACCTATAGCAGGGGTCCCCCACGGGTCATGCATCAGCCCCGTGCTCTTTGACCTTTTCGTGAATGATTTGCCATGCCCCATCCACATTGACACAATTATCACCCAATTCGCAGACGATGTCATTCACGTTGTCACGTCGATGCCTGCAGGACAAAATACAAAACACGACTTGATAATAAGGAAGGTCAAGGAGGAACTAGCCGCCACTGCAACTTGGGAGAGGGAGTGGAAAATCGTGACCAGCCCCAGCAAAATCCAACTTTGCTCGATAAGCTGCTGGGTTAGCTCCCTGGGAGCTATCAACATTGGAGGCACGCTGACAAGGGTACAAAACTCAACCACGATCCTGGGATATAACATAGGAAGGCTTCTGAACTCTAATGAACATATCAACAGGAAGTCAGCAATTGGCAGGACCCAACTAGCCAAGCTATATCGCTTCATCAGGTCCCGCAACATGTAAAACTTCACCTCTACAAGATGCTCATTCGGTCAACCCTAGAATACCCGTACACCCCACTCACTCTGGCAAAGAAATCGAACATGCTGAAACTGCAACGGGTCCAGAACAGGGCACTTAGATTTGTGGCAAATGTATCACTCTTAGACAGAGTGCGCATAGAAGACCTTAAAACCACACTGAGGACCGACCCACTGAACGTTCGCCTGAATCGCCTCTCAATCAAACAGCTATATACAATGAAAAGTATGTGCATGCCAAATCGAGAGGACCCCTTGTTGTCCTCAACACAACGAATTACGCTATGCTCGACCAGCCCCACAGATCGAGGAGGATGTCCCTCCAACAAAGGGTAAGAAGATACATCCACGACAGAGCCTACCCCAGGCCCTGGATCTTAAGCAACCTACCACAAGAGGATGAATGGCATCCGCCAGCCCCACTCTACACCTAAGTCCTACGACCTGAAACCCATCGATTAAGGATTTAATAACTCCACTCAACCACCAACAACTGATACAAAAACAAGCACAGCTCTCCAGGAAAATCGGCGAGTAGCTACTTAATCAACCACCACCTGTTTTATGGCTACTCACTGCCAGATGATCAGGGGGGGGGGGGGGAAAACGAGCCTTCTACAAACCACCATATATCACCTACACTTTCATCTATCACTTCTCATCACAATCAACCTTAAAGTGGTTGGGCCACTTACCTATAACCCCCCTCCTCTCCCTCACACCCTAATCCTTTTCAAGTTTTCCTACATCCTCCCCCATCCTTCTGTTCCCGACTTACCAGTCCTATGGTCTTCAAATTCGGAAACTCGGCACTTCTTTAAGTTAGCTTTTAAAATTTTGAGTGTACATTACACACATAAAACTTTATAGTGGGCAGGGATCATATAGCTAATGTGTAATACGGTGGTTGTCACAGTTGTTGGAGTGAGAGGGGGGACATTTAGCTACTGTGTACCGTGTTCTGAAGCCAGTAGTTGTCAAAGAAACTATACATTCAACAGGTGTTTCTGGCTGTTTAGTGTTTTGGTCAGGTGGCCACAGAACAGTAAGCCTAGAGTCAGCAGGT
Source organism: Procambarus clarkii (assembly GCF_040958095.1). Lineage (NCBI taxonomy): Eukaryota > Metazoa > Arthropoda > Malacostraca > Decapoda > Cambaridae > Procambarus > Procambarus clarkii. The sequence goes on along the minus strand of NC_091208.1, from coordinate 10,434,477 downwards.
GGCCACAGCAGTAAGCCTAGATCCAGCAGATGGTCACAAAGCAGTAAACCTAGAGCCAGCAGGTGGCCACAAAGCAGTGAGCGTAGAGTCAGCAGGTGGCCACAAAGCAGTAAGCCTAGAGTCAGCAGGTGGCCACAGAGCAGTAAGCCTAGAGTCAGCAGGTGGCCACAGAGCATTGAGAGTAGAGTCAGCAGGTGGCCACAGAGCATTGAGCGTAGAGTCAGCAGGTGGCCACAGAGCAGTGAGCGTAGAGTCAGCAGATGTCCACAGAGCAGTAAGCCTAGAGTCAACATGGCCATAGAACAGTGAGCGTAGAGCCAGCAAGTGGCCACAGAGCAGTAAGCTTAGAGTCAGCAGGTGGCCACAAGGGGAGAGAACAGCCTAAGTATAGAAAGCTAAATTACACTATTGCACTTATATTAATTATTTAGGTTCGTTATTTAACGGAGACTCAGTGTAATAAGGGCACCCTAACATCATCTCACGTAAATGCTGATTTAATGTTTTCCCAACTATATTGACAGTTCTTGTTTGAGGGAGAGAAAAATGCAAAAGTATATAGAGAAGAGAAGGAAAGAGGAAGAGAAGGGGAGAGTAAGAAAGGGGAAGAGGGAGGGAAGGAGAAGATGAAGGGAAAATTTATACTGATTTGGGCTGCCCCAAATAAGTGCTGTCAGCGAAGTTTTTTCTTTACATTTACCTAAATCTTTGTTTAGTGACATTGAATACATTTTTACAGCGATGTATAAATTTAAACAATGTAACAGTTTTAAGGCATTAAGGTAATAATACCCATTTTTTCCCTACATTGGAGGCATAACAAATTTGAGAACAATACACACTCAGCTACTCTTCCTAACGCTTCCAAACGTCAAGAAACTGTAGAACTAAAGTGCCCTTATCCTAACCTACCAGAGGACCCAAAACAGAAAACGGGACAATACGTCACTTTCGCGAGCCGCTTCCATTCTCCAGTACGACTATTTTTGGTCTTAGGTAGACTATACGTCAAAATGAGATGTTCTATTAGGAGGACGGCTTGACACGCTACCTAAGGAAAATGGCTGTAATGTTACAATGTAATGGGGTTGGTGTCAGGCTCAGTATTTTAATGAATTATTTCCGTTAAACACGATGGTGCAAAGTAGAACAACTTCACAGTACTCAGTGACACGTTTAGGGTCACGTGACCAAGTACCGACAGCGAGAGGAGACCAGTGACGTCATGCACTAAGCAGAACCACAGTAACGTCATGCACTAAGCAAGACCCCCCCTCATGAATGTGACGACTCTGACATGCAAATGGATTCACTAATGTGAACAGTGCTCATTGTAAGGCACTGTTAAATGCATGCTTTCTGGTTGTTTCTTGAATTCGGTGAATGAATGGCGTAAATGTGTAATTATCAGTCAGGAGGAGGAGAGGTGATGTCTCCATGATAACGGCGTCGCATGATGATAATATCATCATGCTTTCTAACTCTATGGCCAAGTATTAGCAGATGTTGCAATATCATCATGCTTCTAAGCTCCATGATCCAAGTAATAGAATATGTTGCAACATCATCAATCATCAAGGTTCTAATATCTATGACCAAGTATTAGAATATGTTGCAACATCATCATGCTTCTAAATTCATTTTTTAGTTTAAAATATATAGTTTAGAAAAATATTTCATTATAATTATTGAATTCCATGAGTCTGGACCCGGGGCTGAGTGCATGGGCATGTTGATAATTTATCTTGCAAAATCTGCCTCGCTCTTGTTGATATCAATTATATTTACAGGTGTTTGGATGTCACAAATAAAGATGTTGTCCGGATCTACCACTTTCATGCTGTTTATTGAGGTGCTTAGTGTTATAACCATAACCAGGCACTGCATCACCAACCTCAACAAGGCCCTGAACAACATCAACACCAGCCTCCACACCCTCAGCCACAACATAACCATAACCAGGCACTGCATCACCAACCTCAACAAGGCCCTGAACAACATCAACACCAGCCTCCACACCCTCAGCCACAACATAACCATAACCAGGCACTGCATCACCAACCCCAACAAGGCCCTGAACAACATCAACACCAGCCTCCACACCCTCAGCCACAACATAACCATAACCAGGCACTGCATCACCAACCTCAACAAGGCCCTGAACAACATCAACACCAGCCTCCACACCCTCAGCCACAACATAACCATAACCAGGCACTGCATCACCAACCTCAACAAGGCCCTGAACAGCATCAACACCGGCCTCCACACCCTCAGCTACAACATAACCATAACCAGACACTGCATCCAATTACAAGATAAGGATTAGGGATTGGACGGGGGGGGGGGGAGGAAGGAATGGTACCCAGCAGCTAAGTGATCCTTACTTACTGACAACTTTGACAATGACCTAAGAATACGGTACACAAAGGGCATATAGATAATGCATTCAAAGTATCAACATAAAATTTCTGATAAAATGAAAAAAAAGAATTTGAATATTAAAGTTAATCATAAAAATGGTATTGAAAACCACGACAATTCGAGGATGTGGGTGAGAGAGGATTAGCAAGATATTAATATATATTCGTTAATAAATACAAATATTGTGAAACTTTAAAAAATATATATATAAGTTATAATTAAAAATATAAAATTAAATAAAAAAAATTGAGTTATTTTTAATTTGTTTAAAGTTTAAATAATTTTAGCACAAAATTTTATTATTTATTTTTTTAATAAGATTTTTAAATTTTTATACGAAGAAACTTCGGTTAATATATTTTAATAATTATTACATCAAATATTCATTATACACATTAACTTAAGCAATGATTAAGAATAACTAACAGACTGTCTACTGCAGTAGTCGTCGCGATAGAGAGTGGGGGACATTTAGCTACTGTGTACCGTGTTCTAAAGCCAGTGGTTGTCACAGAAACTCACTTTTAACAGTTGTTTCTTGTTGTTGGTGTTTTGGTCACACTGGTGTTTCTTGTTATTAGTGTTTTGTTAAGGTGGTCACATTGCACTAAGCATAGAGCCAACAGGTGGTCACATGAGTATTTATTCCCAGTGAGGCCATGCATGTAACAGGAACTTAGTGCGTGACGCCCAGCGACGTCACGCACTAAGCAAGACCCCAGAGACTTCATGCACTAAGCAGGACCCCAGTGACGTTATGCACTAAGCAGAATCCCAGTGACGTCACGCACTAAGCAGGACCCTAGTGATGTCATGCAGAAAACAGGACCCCAGTGACGTCAGGCACTAAGCAGGACCCAGTGACGTCACGCGCTAAGGAGGACCCCAGCGACGTCATGCACTAAGCAGGACCCCAGTGACATAATGCACTAGCAGGATTCCAGTGACGTCATGCACTAGCAAGATCCCAGTGCCGTCATGCACTAAGCAAGATCCCAGTAACGTCATGCACTAAACAAGATCCCAGTGACGTCATGCAATAAGCAGGACCCCAGTGACGTCATGCACTAAACAAGAACCCAGTGACACGTCATTCACTAAGCAGGACCAGAGTGACGTCATGCACTAAGCAGGAACTCAGTGACGTCATGCACTAAGCAGGACTCAAGAGACGTCATGCACTAAGCAGGACCTCAGTGACGTCATGCACTAAGCAGGACCTCAGTGATGGCCTGCACAAAGCAGGACCCCAGTGACATCATGCACTAAACAAGACCCCAGTGACGTCATGAACTAAGGAGGACCCAGGCGACGTCATGCACTAAGCAGGATCCCAATGACGTCATGCACTAAGCAGGACCCCAGTGACGTTATGCACTAAGCAGGACCCCAGTGACATCATGCACTAAACAAGACCCCAGTGACGTCATGAACTAAGCAGGACCCAGGTGACGTCATGCACTAAGCAGGATCCCAATGACGTCATGCACTAAGCAGGACCCCAGTGACGTCATGCACTAAGCAGGGCCCCTCATGAATGTGAGGACTCTGACATGTGAATTGATTCACTACTGTGTGCAGTGATCATTTTAAGGCACTGTTAAACACCTGCTTTCTGGTTGTTTCTTGAATTCGGTGAATGAACGGCTGTGAATGACATAAATGTGTAAACATCAGTCAGGAGGAGGAGGGGTGATGTCTCCATGACAACGGCATCGCATCTTCCCTTTAACCGGTATTTAAATATTAGATAACAAGTGAATGAGAAAGAAATGTCCAAAATCTGAACAATGTTGCAGTGTTACAAGTAGGAAGACGTGTTGCAACATCATCATCATCCATCTTATCTCTATGACCCAAGTATTTTGATATTTTGCAACATCATCATGCTTTTAAACTCATTTTTTTGTTTAGAATATAGTTTAGAATAGTATTTCATTATAAATATTGAATTCCATGAGTCTGGACCCGGGACTGAGTGAATGGGCATGTTGACAATTTATGTTGCAAAATCTGCCTCACTCGTGTTGATATCAATTATATTAACAGGAGTTTGGATATTACGCATAATGAAGATGTTCGGATCTTCCACTTTCATGCAGTTTATTGTAGTGTTTATTGTTATAACCATAACCAGGCACTGCATCACCAACCTCAACAAGGCCCTGAACAACATCAACACCGGCCTCCACACACCCTCAGCCACAACATAACCATAACCAGGCACTGCATCACCAACCTCAACAAGGCCCTGAACAACATCAACACCAGCCTCCACACCCTCAGCCACAACATAACCATAACCAGGCACTGCATCACCAACCTCAACAAGGCCCTGAACAACATCAACACCTGCCTCCACACCCTCAGCCACCACATAACCATAACCAGCCACTGCATCACCAACCTCAACAAGGCCCTGAACAACATCAACACCAACCTCCACACCCTCAGCCACAACATAACCATAACCAGGCACTGCATCACCAACCTCAACAAGGCCCTGAACAACATCAACACCAGCCTCCACACCCTCAGCCACAACATTATTATAACCAGGCACTGCATCACTAACCTGAACATGGCCCTGAACAACAACAACACCAGCCTCCACAACATAACCATAACCAGGCACTGCATCACCAACATCAACAAGGCCCTGAACAACATCAACACCAGCCTCCACACCCTCAGCCACAACATAACCATAACCAGGCACTGCATCACCAACCTCAACAAGGCCCTGAACAACATCAACACCAGCCTCCACACCCTCAGCCACAACATAACCATAACCAGGCACTGCATCACCAACCTCAACAAGGCCCTGAACAACATCAACACCAGCCTCCACACCCTCAGCCACAACATAACCATAACCAGGCACTGCATCACCAACCTCAACAAGGCCCTGAACAATATCAACACCAGATTCCACACCCTCAGCCACAACATAACCAGGCACTGCATTACCAACCTCAACAAGGCCCTGAACAACATCAACACCAGCCTCCACACCCTCAGCCACAACATAACCATAACCAGGCACTGCATCACCAATCTCAACAAGGCCCTGAACAACATCAACACCAGCCTCCACACCCTCAGCCACAACATAACCATAACCAGGCACTGCATCCAATTACAGGATAAGGATTAGGGACTTGACTGGGGAAGGGTGGGGGGGGGGAGGAAGGAATGGTGCCAATTAGCTAAGTGATGCTTACTTACTGACAACTGTGACAATCGCCTTAGAATACGGTACACAAAGAGAATATTAATAAGGTATTCAGTGTATCAACACAAAATTTCTTTAGGAATGAAACATACAAAATATACGAGTAAATATTTTAAATATAAGAGTTAATCTTAAAAAAAAAGTATAGAAAACCAAGACTATGCGACCATGTGAGTGTTGAAGAATGAGCAAAATATTTATATATATTATTTCCTTAACAACAATATGAGGCAACTAGAAATTTATCAATACGCAAATTTAGAAAACATAATATCACTTAAAAATTTAGTTAAGTTTTTAAAATTGTTTTATAAATTATGATTTTTTGCAAAAAAATTAACTACGTAAATTTTTTATAAAATCATATAATTTATATAACAGAAACTCATGGTAACTTCAATCATTACATAAAAAAATTAAAATTTTGAGTATAGATTATATACATTAAATTATGCAGTCAATACTACAGTAATTGTCGCACTTGGTAGAGTGGGGGATACTTAGGTACTGTGTACCGTGTGCAGGCGATGAGTTCCAATAACGTGGCTGAAGTATGTTGACCAGACCACACACTAGAAGTTGAAGGGACGACGACGTTTCGGTCCGTCCTGGACCATTCTCAAGTCGATTGTGATGAGGAGTTAGAGACAGGCAATAAATAGGCATTAGAGAGCTGAGGAGGAGAGTAAGGTATAGGGGATAGTAGTAATAATGAGAACTGCGGAAGGCCTATTGGCCCATACGAGGCAGCTCCTATTATAACCACCGAAGGAGATAGTAATAGGAAAAAGAAGAGGATAGCAAGGGAGCGTAGGAGAAGACAATGAACAGAAAAAGGGGAGAAGAGAGAAAGAAAAGGAAAGAGGAAGAAAGATAAATGGAAGGGGTAAGCTTATGTTAAGTCACGTTTGTTAGAAAGATTAGAGCATTTGAGTATATACTGTGAAAGGGAAGAGTCCACAGCAACAAAGCCAGGACTCAAGTTCATGTTGGGTACATTGTGTATAAGAGCCGATTCTACAAGACGGCGTCTGTATAGAATTAGGAAAGATTATTTTGGAGGAAGACCAATCAATGGGATGATTAGAATCCCAGAATCAGAATCAGAATAATACAGGAGAAGATGCCCATAGGGGCGAGCTTGGAAGTGGGGACAGAAGAAGATAAGGGGGGGTGAGAGGAAGAAGATTTGTAAGAGAAAAAGTGCCAGGGCTAAACCCAGCTGCGTGTCGTTAGGTTGCGGCTTTCGAGGCAGGGACTCAGTCGGGTGTTTTCAGTGACAACATCGGGACATCACAAACTCACAACATCACAGTGATTGGCTCAAGAGCGAATCCCTCACATGGCAGAAGAGAGCATTGTTAGTGTCTGCAGACTTAACACTTCTCCTGTGTTCTTTAAGTCTGTCATTCAGTGTTCGGCCAGTTTCGCCAAAGTATTGGAGAGGACAAGATGAACAGGAAATAGAGTAGACACCAGCAGCATTAGAAGCAGGAGGAGCAGTGTGAACTAGATTGATACGAAGTGTGTTAGTTTGTCGAAAGGCGAGTTTAATGTCAAGAGGACGAAAGGTATTGGAACAGTTTTGAGTTCAGATATGAAGGGAAGGCATAGCACAGTGCTACTAGTGTTGGAAGCAGGTTTAGGATTTATCTACAAATCATTCTCTCGCCTTGGTTATCCTTTGCATTTCATCAACTGAGCCTACTCTCAAGCTAAACGAAATTTCTTTCATCCTAAACCAATTTCTCTTGCAAAATCTGCCTCGCTCGTGTTTATATAAATTACATATACAGGAATTTGGATATCACGCAGAAATTTGTCCGGATCTTCCACTTTCATGATGTTTATTGTAGTCCTTATTGTTATGCCCGAAATGCCCGCATTCATGCCCGAAACGCTTTGCGTAATAGTGGCTTTAGGCATTGTATGTACTAGCTATACCTATAAGTTAAACAATCCTTGTAAATATTTATTGTATGTATGTACCTTACCTAAATAAAATTGTATTGTATTGTATTATAACAATAACCAGGCACTGCATCACCAACCTGAACAAGGCCCTGAACAACATCAACACCAGCCTCCACACCCTCAGAAACATCATAACCATAACCAGGCACTGCATCACCAACCTCAACAAAGCCCTGAACAACATCAACACCAGCCTCCACACCCTCAGCCACAACATAACCATAACCAGGCACTGCATCACCAACCTCAACAAAGCCCTGAACAACATCAACACCAGCCTCCACACCCTCAGCCACAACATAACCATAACCTGGCACTGCATCCAAATGCAGGATAAGGATTAGGGATTGTATGGGGCGGAGGAAGGAATAGTGCCCAGCAGCTAAGTGATCCTTACTTACTGACAACTTTGATAATGGCCTAAGAATACGGTACACAAAGGGGATATTAATAAGGCATTCAAAATAGCAACATAAAATTTCTGGTAAAATGAAACAAAAAATTTTGAATTTAAAAGTTAATCATTAAAGAGGTATAGAAAACAACGACAATTCGGTGATGTGGGTGTGAGAAGATGAGCAAAATTTTATTGTTTATTAGTTACTAACTACAATTATTTTGTATTTAGAAATGTTTCGATATACAAGTTTTATTATTAGTTTGAAGTAAAAAAAAAAAATAGCAATTTACTGTTAAAAATTTTAAAATTTAACAAAATTTTAGCACAAATATTTACTGTCTTAATTTTTACTAAATTTATTTAATTTATATAAAAAGAAATTTTGTTAAGTTACAGCTGGTCGATGAGTTAATAAAACATTTGAGTGTACATTATACACAATAAACTATGCAGTGATTAGGGATCATTTACGCTGTCTACTACAGCATCGCAGTTGTTAGAGAGTGGGGGACATTTTCCTACTGTGTACTGTGTTTTGAGGTCAGAGGTTGTCACAGAAACTCACTTTTCAACAGGTGTTTCTTGTAAGTGTTTTGGTCACGCTGGTGTTTCTTGTTGTTGGTGTTTTGGTCACGCTGGTGTTTCTTGTTGGTGATGTTTTGGTCACGCTGGTGTTTCTTGTTGGTGATGTTTTGGTCACGCTGGTGTTTCTTGTTGTTGGTGTTTTGGTCACGCTAGTGTTTCTTGTTGTTAGTGTTTTGGTCACGCTGGTGTTTCTTGTTGTTGGTGTTTTGGTCACGCTGGTGTTTCTTGTTGTTGGTGTTTTGGTCACGCTGGTGTTTCTTGTTGTTGGTGTTTTGGTCACGCTGGTGTTTCTTATTTTTGGTGTTTTGGTCACGCTGGTGTTTCTTGTTGTTGGTGTTTTGGTCACGCTGGTGTTTCTTGTTGTTAGTGTTTTGGTCAAGCTGGTGTTTCTTGTTGTTGGTGTTTTGGTCACGCTGGTGTTTCTTGTTGTTGGTGTTTTGGTCACGCTGGTGTTTCTTGTTGTTAGTGTTTTGGTCAAGCTGGTGTTTCTTGTTGTTGATGTTTTGGTCAGGTGGCCACAGATCACTAAGCATAGAACCAGCAGGTTGTCACAGTGTAATTAATCCCAGTGACGTTATGCACTAAGCAGGACCCCAGTGACGTCATGTATTAAGCAGGACCCCCCAGTGACTTTTGCACTAAGCAGGACCTCCAGTGACGTTATGCACTAAGCAGGACCCCAAGTGACATCATGCACTAAGCAGGATCCCAGTGACGTCATGCACTAAGCAGGATCCCAGTGACGTCATGCACTAAGCAGGACCCCAGTGACGTCATGCACTAAGCAGGACCCCGTGACGTCATGCACTAAGCAGGACCATGAGTGACGTCATGCACTAAGCAGGACCCCAGTGACGTCATGCACTATGCAGGACCCCCTCGTGAATGTGAGGACTTTGACATGGAATGGATTGTTGTAAGGCACTGTTAAACACCTACTTTCTGGTTATTTCTACATTTCAATAGTGATATCTCAATATTTCTGCACTCAACCAGACTAACACCAGAGTTGATGGTCTGGTTGCGGGTAGGTCTGGGAAGGTGGGTCGGGGCGGGGGAAGGAAGGAATGGTGTCCAGTCGCTAAGTGATCCCCACTTACTGACGACTGTGACAGTGGTCTAAGAATACGGTGCACAAAGGGGATATTAATAAGGTATTCAAAATGTCAACGCACAATTTCTGGTGGAATGAAACATAAAAAAAAACGTGAATATAAAAATTACCCATTAAATCGGTATAGAAAACCACGACCAAACGACCATGTGTGTGTACTCACCTAGTTGTACTCACCTAGTTGTGTTTGCGGGGGTTGAGCTCTGGCTCTTTGGTCCCGCCTCTCAACCGTCAATCAACAGGTGTACAGATTCCTGAGCCTATCGGGCTCTGTCATATCTACACTTGAAACTGTGTATGGAGTGAGCCTCCACCACATCACCCCCTAATGCATTCCATTTGTCAACCACTCTGACACTAAAAAAGTTCTTTCTAATATCTCTGTGGCTCATTTGGGCACTCAGTTTCCACCTGTGTCCCCTTGTGCGTGTTCCCCTTGTGTTAAATAGACTGTCTTTGTCTACCCTATCAATCCCCTTCAGAATCTTGAATGTGGTGATCATGTCCCCCCTAACTCTTCTGTCTTCCAGCGAAGTGAGGTTTAATTCCCGTAGTCTCTCCTCGTAGCTCATACCTCTCAGCTCGGGTATTAGTCTGGTGGCAAACCTTTGAACCTTTTCCAGTTTAGTCTTATCCTTGACTAGATATGGACTCCATGCTGGGGCTGCATACTCCAGGATTGGCCTGACATATGTGGTATACAAAGTTCTGAATGATTCTTTACACAAGTTTCTGAATGCCGTTCGTATGTTGGCCAGCCTGGCATATGCCGCTGATGTTATCCGCTATGTGTGTGTGTGTGTGTGTGTGTTTTTGTAATTTTTTTGTGGTTTGGTGGGGTGAGAGGTAGAGCAGGATATTAATAATTATTTCCTCTATTATATAATAAGCTCTTATCAAGAAAATATTCTTATATTACAATTTGATGAACAAAATAAAATTTAAAAAAATATATTAAATATTTTTCTAAATTTATAAGAATTTAGTAAATTCAAACATAAAATTATATATATATATATATATATTTTTAAAAGTGTTATTTTTATAAAAATAAACTTCCAAAAATAAAACCTTAAAGTTAAGCCTACCAAATTTTGAGGGTACATTACACACATAATACTTTACGGTGGGCAAGAATCATATAGCTACTGCATAATACGGTGATCGTCACAGTTGTTAGAGTGATGGGGACATTTAGCTACTTTGTACCATGTTCTGAAACTAGTAATTGTCAAAGAAACTTTTCAACAGGTGTTTCTTATTGTTAGTGTTTTGGTCAGGAGACCACAGAGCAGTAAGCCTAGAGTCAGCAGGTGGCCACAGAGCACTAAGCCTAGAGTCAGCAGGTGGCCACAGATCACTAAGCCTAGAGTCAGCAGGTGGCCACAGAGCACTAAGCCTAGAGTCAGCAGGTGGCCACAGAGCACTAAGCCTAGAGTCAGCAGGTGGCCACAGAGCACTAAGCCTAAAGTCAGCAGGTGGCCACAGATGTTGGAAATTTCCAACACTAATACAATACAGTTGTATTATTATTAATTATTACTAAAATCTACTAATTACTGTAGTAACTAAAATTAACCAACAGTAGAGTTCACATGAACTAATAATTGTATCTGTACAATAATGCTAGAATTCTTACGTAACCAGACACCAGTATTGCGTCAGATTCTACCAAAATAAACACATTTATATCCAGTGTGTTAGAGAATTGAGTTTGATTCTCTAAAAACAACAGTATTCTGTGTGATAATTATTTACCGATAACCTGATTCCCAAATAATGCCAAATCGAGCGTTTCTAGTTACAACTGTTATCTGGTAATAAATTTAACGTCATGCGTGAATGTCATGGAGAGAATTAAAATCATCTCCATCTCTCGTTTATCATCGTAAAACGCGAAAGTAATAATATTTATCTCCCCAGAATAATAACCCAGTCTTTATCACAGCATTTTAGCCACAACTGCGAGAAATAATATTATTCGTGGTGAATAATTTGTATGGCGAATGCGGGACGCGGGCAGGGAGAGACGCCATTAAGGAGAGAACGTGTGTAGGCGTCGCTGTGAGAGGAAGGCGCCTGAGTGCGGCGTGAAGACTTGTTGTGGAATTGAGCAACTCGTTTGGTCAGTGTTTAGGATACGTTGTGCTGAATCGTCAGCAAGATTTAACCTGACATTCAGCCCGGAACTTGTCAATTTGTTCTGCGTAATCCATCGTGACCGGCCAGAGAAGCGCGTCGACATCTAGGCCAAGCTAGCCACCACGTGTTCGCCATTGTGACGCTAGAGCCTGGGACGCAAGTTTCGGCAAGCTTCAACTTATACAGTGCCCTATTAGCTAAGTACACATATAACTCCCTTTTGATGCATCATTAGAGATTGTATATAGCAGGGTAGCTTGTCGTCACGCCGAGCGACATAAATGAATCACATGTTAGTATATTTTATTACTCTCCATTCCCAATTTCTTGAATATAGATATTTAGCAGCCTAATATGTTGCTATGTAATATATCTTAATTTACAGCTTGCGTGTGAGGAATTCCCCGAGCTGTTACTTTACCCGTGTTATTCATCTCCCAGTGTTTTACGAAGAATTCCAGACATTCCGAGGATGATTCGTGACTGATGTCTTCGAAAACGTCTTCAAGCTTAGACTTTTTCGTATTTCTTTATTATTCAAATTATCTGAACTTGATTTTCATTACAGAGTACTGTGCACTGGAAGTAACACATGTTTATTATAATTATTAATTTCTGATATTTATGATCTATATTTTTATTGGTGACAAATTTACTATTGATTCTCTAATTGGTCATAAGATTAGGTTATTACACAATGAACTGGTGTACGAACCACACTAGTTCCTAGACATATATGAAGTTCTAGCAATAACCCCCCAATGTAGGTGTTTGAGGCTTTGATTCAATTAAATTATTTATACAGCCCATTAATTATTCAAGTGATTATAATTTCTAGTATTTATCCATAGTTACTGGTTCCTCTAGGAATTTCAAATGATCACATTTTTATTAGTTTCCCTCTTTACTATAAAAGCGGGTGGTCCTTCGTAATTGATTTCATTACTTTAATAATTAAATAAATAGAGTCAAGCCCCAAATATCCCACATTATGGTCCTTATCGAACCGGATAAACATAAATTATAACTATAAATACTAATTAGTAATAACTAATCACTGTGTGATGTAGTCTAGACTAACCATTAATTAATTGTGTCTACCAACAGCATAACATAGGTTAGCCTAAGTCACACCAATTCATTGCTACTTTCACCTCGTGTATAAGTGGGACACAGTCAGTTACCCACAACACTTAGACCTATACCTCATACTGAAGTAAGAATCTTTAGGTCACCAGGAGCAACAGCTCATAACTTTTATAATACATAATTGTTTTCACTTGTGTGTGCAAGTGCACACTTATAAACAATAAAATCCCCCCCCCCCAAAAAAAAAATACAGCACAATTATATTCACATTACTGCACCACAATAATCTTTACCAATCTTATAAGGTAGAATTTAGGCTGTGATTGTGCTGAATTTGGCACAAGCCCAGACTAAATAAATTTGTAGTTTCTTAGGTAGGAATTATCACGACTAGACTTAAGCTAGTCAGTAGTGTATGTATTATACCATTTGTGCTGACCCTATCCAGGGTGGGATTAAACTTTGAGATAACTCTGATTGGAGTGTCTAAATAATATTTCATCTTGTACTCATTATTTTGTGTGTGCCTATTTTGAGTATTGCTGGATGATCACCATTACATCTAATGGTGATATAGAAGAGCTAACCGGACGAAAGTTAATGGTGAAGTTCGAGCACTGCTCAAAATAGTTAGCTATCTCTTGTTAGGTAGGTAAAATTATAGTCTATTCAAGTATATTAGGCTACTATCATTGATATTGATCTCCACTGAATGGGTCAATATCCCAGTTATCTCAGTAATAAATATTTGCTGACAAACCAGCCTTTACCCAACAAAATGGAAACGGCTACCAAAATGAAAAGGACCCTTATCGGTCTGAAAGGTCATTTGACCCGACAGATTAATAAATGCCAAAATCTGTCACAACAGTCAACTGTTGACTACTTTGAATTAGAAGATTTACTACAAGTTGCTGAAAGCAAATTTGCCCATATTAAGCAACACATGAGTCTGTATTTGACAGAACTTCACTCAACTTCTGTAGATAGTAGTGAACTTGAGGATGCTATAAATGACTTAGACCAGTATGAAGAAGATATACAGGCTAAGCTTCTACCTTTTAAGAAGCAAATTGCTAAAAACAAATTGACAGTAGCTTCTGCTGCACGTACAGATCCTGAGGTCAAATTACCTCAAATCAATATACCCACATTCTCTGGTAATGAGAACGAAAGTTGTGATGATTTCTGGAGTAAATTCGTAGATGCAGTAGACTCTAAAGTTAACATTCCTCAAACAACCAAATTCACTTATTTACAAGGCTTGTTACGAAATGAAGCCTTGAAAGTAATCTCTAATATAACACTGACCAGTGATGGTTACACCCTAGCTGTTCAATTGCTCAAAACCAACTACGATAACACGGAGAGAACTATTACTGTCTTAGTTCAAAAATTGCTAGATTTACCCCTCTGCTAATAATTCCACAGATTCTCTCCAAACTTTCAGACTAGAGTTAGAGTCTTTACTCAAGGCCTTAAGCCTTAAGGTCCAAATTCAGTCAGCTGAATGGATGACCAAAGTAGTTGTTAGGCGAAAATTGCCAAGAGAAACCTTAGATAAATTGTGTACTATGTACAATAAGACTTTTTTGACCTTGAAAGAAATCGCAGAAGGTTTACATACCTTAATCGAAAGACAAAGAGCCAACCAAGAAGGGGAGAATGTTTCAAACTTCTCTACTAACTCCCATCGTAACTCAGCTCATATTGACACTTCAGTCAAACCCAAACAGACTTTGAATAAGTCTAATAAGTATAAATCTAGGACTGCTCCATCCACTGGAACAAGGAGAGGTAATGTAGGTACTTATTCGGTGTCTCCTTCTGAGATAACCAATGACTTGTCTACTAAAGAGACCAAGTCAACCAAAGAAAGAAGGTGTCTGTTTTGTAATCAAGGACATGCCACCTACCAATGCTCTGTTTATCCTAATTATAATACTAGGATTAAACGGTTACAAGAAATACACAGGTGCACCAGGTGCATGGGCTCTCATGATCCCAAAAAATGTGTAGTGCAACGACGTTCATGCAGTAGATGCAACCAAGGTGTACATCACTACTCCTTATGTAGAAAAACTTCTACCCAATCCATGATAACTGGGGAGAATTCCACGAATTCTACCACAGTACAATATTGCAAAGTGCATCAAGAAATAAATGTACTTGCTACTGAGTCAGGCAATAATACCACTCTGCCTACAGCTCAACTTAGACTAATGAACAGGAAATCTAGAGTTAACACTAGAGGTCTTTTTGATCAAGGATCACAGAAAACCTTCATTACACAACAGTTAGTAGATCAGTTAAAATTAAAACCTGCCAAAAGTGTGAGGTTAAATATTTCTGGTTTCTTGACTAATAGTGGACCTCGTGAATACCAAGTAGTTCAGGTATTAGTGAGACTTGGATCTTCAACTAGTCCAATACAAGTGGTAGTAGTAGATAAACTTCCTAGAGACCTGCAGGTCACAGGATTAGCTCGCACTGCGAAATATCTTACACGAAACCGCATGAGGCTAGCAGACTACAAAATAAATTCTGACTGCCTCACTGATGTTGGAATACTTATAGGCGCGGATCATTATTATAAATTTATAACGGGATGCACCAGACAACAAGGAATGAATGTGTTGTCATCTGCTGGAGGCAAGTTGCTTACTGGACCGGTGCTTTTCCAACAAAATCCAGCGTCTACAAACCAACAATCTAACAACATAATAGTAGCGTGAATAGGCTTGGAACAGTCACCCCTACATTTCAGAGAAATATCTGAAGATATTGAGTCTGATCCACCTGTACATCGTCTGTGGGATTTAGACACTTTAGGTATTATCCCTGAACAACCAAGCCCTGATGATATGTGGACTTACCAGCAATATCTGGATACAGTTGTCTATAAAGATAAACAATACTGGGTAAGACTCCCATGGAAGTTGAATCATCCACAACTTCCAGTTAATTATTTTATGGCAGCTTCACAATTGCAGTCTCAATTAACACGACTACAAAAGCAGCCAGACAAACTGAACATGTATCATCAACTAATCCAACAACAACTCAACAGTAAATTCATCGAGGTTGTTGATAGTGATGACCGGAAAATAGGTCATTATTTACCCCATCACTCTGTGGTGAAAGATTCATTGACAACACCTATCCATATTGTCTTCAACTGTAGTGCTAAAGTGAAGCTAAGCAGTGTGTCTTTGAATGAATGTCTCCAAACAGGACCTAGCCTAACTCAAAGGCTAGATGATGTGCTATTACGATTCTGCACTGGTGTTTTTGCTTATACTGCTGATATCAGTAAAGCTTTCCTCCGAGTAGGTTTACAGGAGGAGGATCGTAATTACACTAAGTTTCTCTGGATTAAGGACCCACTGGATCCTAACAGTGATATCATCACATATCGTTTTGCCTCAGTATTATTCGGAGCGATGTCTTCCCCGTTTCTATTGCAAGCAACATTAGACACACATTTGAGGAAGTCAAATAGCCCTTATAAGGCAGAAATTAGTGACAACTTGTATGTCGACAATTTCCAGGGAACTACAAATGATCAATCCAATTTGGTAGAAATCTACCATGAGGCTAACCGTGAGTTATTAGGAGCCAATATGCCACTCCAATCATGGGCCTCAAATAATGAATCATTAAACCAGATAATCGAGAAAGAATTTCCAGGTTATCAGATACCCAATCAATTAAAGGTTCTAGGTGTGGAATAAAACACAAGTACTGACAAGATGAATGTCAAGTCAGTACAAACCGATAACTCATCCCTTACCATGAGAACATTGCTCTCGTTTGTCAGTCAACCATTTGACCCTTTAGGCTTACTTAGTCCTATATTAATAAGGGGCAAACTCTTAATGCAGGAGTGCTGGCAGAAACGTATGGGATGGGATGATCCGTTACCAAGTGAGTTACAAGCTAAATGGCAGATACTCTCAACGGATTTTAATCAGTTAGGTGTTTTGAAATTTCCTCGTAATGCTTCAGGACCAAACTTGCCCAAAAATTTGCACGTTTTCTGCGATGCCTCTGGCAAAGCGTATGGCGGTGTAGCCTACTTAGTTAATAATGCACAATCAATTTTGCTCACATCTAAAGCAAGAGTTGCTCCCATTAAGAAGAGATCTTTACCTCAAATGGAGTTGACTGCATTGCTGGTGGGAGTAAGATTGGCTCATTGCCTGACCAAAACACTCAATAATATCCACTTTGGTGAGATTGTCGTGTGGTCAGACAGTGAGGCAGTCTTACAATGGGTAATAAACAACAATAATAAAACTCCCTACGTCAGTAATCGTGTTAGGGAAATTCATGAGTTATCTGCTGGATATAAATTCAGACATGTTCCTACTAAGGACAATCCTGCAGATTATTTATCTCGAGGATTAACACTAAAACAACTTATCAAGTCTTCGCTGTGGTTCAATGGACCTTCATGGCTTGTTGGTGGTCAGTGGCCCAAACAAAAGCCACAAGTCATAGTGACCAATATCACCACTCCCATGAAAGAACCAGAACCTCAACGAATCTTAGCTATTGATCCTCACAATTATTCCAACTTAAGTAAGTTATTAAGAGTAACAGCACATGTGTTTGACTTTCTTGCTAAGATAGGAATCTGACATAAGTTTCCCAATCCTATCCTCTACTGGATCAAACGTGCACAACAAGAGACATATGGAAGCGAATATGAAAATCTTCCAGATAAATTAACTAAGTCTCTAGGTATCTGGTATGATGCCAACACTCATAATATACTAAGGTGTGGAGGACGTTTGCTTCATGCAAAAATTGATCTGGACACAAAGAATCCAATTCTTCTACCACGTCACCACATCCTTACCAAACTTCTAGTTTTACATCACTATCAATATGGTACTTTACATGGTGGAGTGTTAGATACTCTCACCGACCTTAGACAGAAATACTGGCTTCCTCAAGGTCGTCAGACAGTCAAGTCAATTATTAAATTCTGTGTAATCTGCAAAAGATACGATGCTAGAGTATGTCCTTACCCAGGACCTCCACCACTCCCTGAAGAAAGAGTGGTTCATCTTCGTCCTTCTGAAACCACTGGTGTTGATTACACAGGAGCCATGCTTCTCACTGGCAACCCAGATAAGATACCAGTGAAAGCTTACATATGCCTCTTTACGTGTGCTACTACCAGAGGCATACATTTAGAAGTGACTTCAGATATGAGTGCTGAAGCCTTCATCCAAGCCTTCCGCAGATTTGCAGCTCGCAGATCTTGTCCCAAACTAATGATATCGGACAATGGTTCCAATTTTGTGGCAGGAGAAGCTTGTCTGCGAGAAGTATGGAATATTCCAGAAGTACAGTCAGTCCTGCAGAGACGACAATGTCACTGGAAATTTATAGCTCCAAGAGCCCCTTGGCAAGGTGGGTTCTACGAACGAATGATAGGCACAGTCAAGAAGTGTTTAAGAAAAACCTTACATCGACGGAAAATTAGTTACTCCGAACTCTAAACAATTGTTGTGGAAATCGAAGCGCGAGTCAATAACCGCCCATTAACATACCTGTCCGATGATTTCTCACAGAGAGAACCTCTGAGTCCCTCACACTTGATACATGGAGGCCTGCTGAGTCCTCTCATACCTTTAGCAGAAGAGGACCCCGTCGACCCTTCACATGTAACCAGGAGTGACTTGGTAGAAAGTTACCAACATCTCTCAAGAGTCATTGAAAGGTGGAATGAGGTGTGGACTCGAGAGTACCTCACAGCTCTACGAGAGTACCACTACGGAGCTTCGAGTCCTTATAATAAAGTACAACTTAAACCAGGGGACCTAGTATTGGTTGACAGTGATGGACCAAGGTCAGAGTGGCCCATAGGCAAAATTGTTACCATCCATCCAGATCATCAAGGTATCCTGAGAGTAGTGAAAGTTTTATGCCAAGGCAACACTACCCTAAAAACTTTAGAGAAGTTGGTACCTCTCGAATTAACATAACGAGAGTGTTTGCCAGAACCAGCTTCACCAGTAGTTTCCGAGGACAGCGATTCTGATCCACCGAGCAACCGCCCCACTAGAGCTAAATAAATAAATAAATATAAATAAATATGTTTATTCAGGTAAGGTACATACATACAAGTGATGTTACATTAATGGATTGATATATAGATAGAGCTAGTACATACAATGCCTAAAGCCACTATTACGCAATGCGTTTCGGGCAAGAAAAACATTAATATCTAGAACTAGAGCTGCTCAACAATGCAAGCGGAGACTATAAGCCTATTACAGCTCTGACCAAGAGCAAATCCCAATTTAAGTAATCATGATGATACTGTGGTGTGATGTCAAGTAACAACTCATTACAAGTCACTATGACCCAGGACATTTTCATCACAGTAGATTTTCACATTTTCATCACAGTTATTTAAATTGTGTGATTTAAATTCTTAATTGTTGTATAGGCTATAAATAACATTATTTGTCTAGAGTATCTGAGAGTTTACTAGACTTTGAGACTTAGTAACATAAACATTACATGTCATAGCGACACCAGTCACAGAGTTTATTGTAGGCTTTCTTAGTTATTAGCTTTAGGTAATTCATAATAACATGTTTCATTTAACATGAAAACTGCAAGACTTAAGTTTCTTGTATGTCCTTGACAAATACGGGACATCCGTTATGTGTGTACTAACATACTAACATACTAACATACTAATATTAATATTAACTTCGGGATGGGTATGTCAGTACTAAACATTACACTGCGACCCGATAAATCTCCCCCTGGAGTTATGTTGGAAATTTCCAACACTAATACAATACAGTTGTATTATTATTAATTATTACTAAAATCTACTAATTACTGTAGTAACTAAAATTAACCAACAGTAGAGTTCACATGAACTAATAATTGTATCTGTACAATAATGCTAGAATTCTTACGTAACCAGACACCAGTATTGCGTCAGATTCTACCAAAATAAACACATTTATATCCAGTGTGTTAGAGAATTGAGTTTGATTCTCTAAAAACAACAGTATTTTGTGTGATAATTATTTACCGATAACCTGACTCCCAAATAATGCCAAATCGAGCGTTTCTAGTTACAACTGTTATCTGGTAATAAATTTAACGTCACGCGTGAATGTCATGGAGAGAATTAAAATCATCTCCATCTCTCGTTTACCATCGTAAAACGCGAAAGTAATAATATTTAACTCCCCAGAATAATAACCCAGTCTTTATCAAAGCATTTTAGCCACAACTGCGAGAAATAATATTATTCGTGGTGAATAATTTGTATGGCGAATGCGGGACGCGGGCAGGGAGAGACGCCATTAAGGAGAGAATGTGTGTAGGCGTCGCTGTGAGAGGAAGGCGCCTGAGTGCGGCGTGAAGACTTGTGGAATTGAGCAGCTCGTTTGGTCAGTGTTTAGGATATGTTGTGCTGAATCGTCAGCAAGATTTAACCTGACATTCAGCCCGGAACTTGTCAATTTGTTCTGCGTAATCCATCGTGACCGGCCAGAGAAGCGCGTCGACATCTAGGCCAAGCTAGCCACCACGTGTTCGCCATTGTGACGCTAGAGCCTGGGACGCGAGTTTCGGCAAGCTTCAACTTATACAGTGCCCTATTAGCTAAGTACACATATAACTCCCTTTTGATGCATCATTTGAGATTGTATATAGCAGGGTAGCTTGTCGTCACGCCGAGCGACATAAATGAATCACATGTTAGTATATTTTATTACTCTCCATTCCCAATTTCTTGAATATAGATATTTAGCAGCCTAATATGTTGCTACGTAATATATCTTAATTTTCAGCTTGTGTGTGAGGAATTCCCCGAGCTGTTACTTTACCCGTGTTATTCATCTCCCAGTGTTTTACGAAGAATTCCAGACATTCCGAGGATGATTCGTGACTGATGTCTTCGAAAACGTCTTCAAGCTAAGACTTTTACGTATTTCTTTATTATTCGAATTATCTGAACTTGATTTTCATTACAGAGTACTGTGCACTGGAAGTAACACATGTTTATTATAATTAATAATTTCTGATATTTATGATCTATATTCTTATTGGTGACAAATTTACTATTGATTCTCTAATTGGTCATAAGATTAGGTTATTACACAATGAATTGGTGTACGAACCACACTAGTTCCTAGACATATATGAAGTTCTAGCAATAACCCCCCAATGTAGGTGTTTGAGGCTTTGATTCAATTAAATTATTTATACAGCCCATTAATTATTCAAGTGATTATAATTTCTAGTATTTATCCATAGTTACTGGTTCCTCTAGGAATTTCAAATGATCACATTTTTATTAGTTTCCCTCTTTACTATAAAAGCGGGTGGTCCTTCGTAATTGATTTCATTACCTTAATAATTAAATAAATAGAGTCAAGCCCCAAATATCCCACAACAGATCACTAAGCCTAGAGTCAGCAGGTGGCCACAGAGCACTAAGCCTAGAGTCAGTAGGTGGCCACAGATCACTAAGCCTAGAGTCAGCAGGTGGCCACAGAACGCTGCATAAAACCAACAGGTGGCCACAAGGAGTGAGAACAGCCTAGATATGTAGTGCTAAATTACACTATCGCTCTTATATTAATAACTAAGGTTCGTCATTTTACAGAGACTCAGCGTAATAAGGGCACCCTAACATCATTTCATGTTACATTTCATCATTACATTTTTTTTTTTTTTTTTTTTTTTCCCTATTTTATAGCTTATTTCTACCTTGTAATCTGCCTTTCTTTCCTTGTTTTTCCTGCATTCAGCTTTTTTTAATGCAGTCAAGTATAGACCCAGAACTTAATCTCTTATCCACTATCTATGACAATAATCACTTTAATGATCTAAATTGCAGATATTTTGCAGCACATGATGTAAACAATGTAGTAACTCATAATCACAATATCTCTGTAATCAATTTGAATGTTAGATCCCTAGGTAAACACTTCGATGATGTTAGTGCCTTGATTGAAGCTATTGACAACAAATTCTCTTTTATTATACTTACTGAAACATGGTTGAAAGAGAATACCACTCAACTCTTTAACATGCCTAACTACTCAGCAATTCACAACTGTCGTCAACTTCAGAGAGGTGGTGGCACTGCTCTTTACTACCACCAAGAACTAACATGCTTAAAAGAAATTAGAACTAGAGACTGCTATGGGGAGTATATCTTCGCCAGCTTCAGAGTCAAGGGTGCCGAGTCTGTCCTGTCTGTGGGTGCAGTTTATAGAATTCCTAACACTGATGTGTCCGAATTCAACTCAAACCTTAGAAATCTAATACTTGATAACAGACTGAACAAAAACCACCTAATTATTGCAGGGGACTTTAATATTGACCTCTGCGAGCCAGAACACCCTACTGCTGTTAGCTTCCTCAACTGTATGAACTCCTGCTTCCTCATACCCTTAATCACTAGACCTACTAGAATCACTGATAGCACTGCCACGACTCTAGATCACATCTGGACAAACATAACCTCTCCGCTTACTTCAGGTATAATCACCGATAGCACTACAGACCACTACCCCACATTTCTCTTAACTAACATTAGCAAACCACCTCTTGAATCAAGAGAGATACGTTTTAGACTACACAATGAAACTGCTATAGACAATTTTATAACTGCTACTGATAATGTCAACTGGGAGTCCGAGTTAGGTAACATAGAGGACATCAACCTAGCAGTTCAATCTTTTCTTCAAAAAACTCTTAGCCTTTATAATACCCACTGTCCTATGCTTACAAAACAAGTCACAACCAAAAGGCTTAACAATCCCTGGCTTACAAATGGAATACTTAATCTATTAATAAAAAACATGACCTAGAGAAGAAGTATAGGTTAGGAATTGTCTCCAAAGAATTCTCAAAGAATTACTCATTATTGCTATCTAAGATAATTAGACGAGCCAAAACTAAATACTACGAAGATAAATTAACCCAAATAAAGAGCAACATTAAACAAACTTGGAGAACAATTTCACAAATATTGGGATCAAAGAAGTCTATAATTAACAAACCAACACTCCTGTCTAATAACGATGGTCAGCTTTCAGCCTCGGATTCTGCTATTGAGTTCAATAGGTTCTTCTCTTCCATTGGTTCATCCCTTGCTAATGATATTCCATCTTCCAGTACTGACATTAAGGACTATCTTACAGGTAACTATCCACAGTCTCTGTACCTAAAGCCTATTAATTCCACTGACGTCAATGAGATAATCCTTTCCCTTAAAACCAAGTCTGGTGCCCTTGAGGAGATACCAACTTTAATCTACAAAAAAGCCTCCAGATCTTTAGCCCCTGCTATTGCTTTGCTCTTCAACAAGTCACTTGAACTCCAAACCTTTCCAGATATTCTAAAAAAAGCGAGAGTAACGCCTGTCCACAAATGTGGTGATCTCACAGATGTTAACAACTACAGACCTATATCAATCCTGCCAAACTTGTCAAAAATTTTTGAAAAACTAATCTATAAGCAGCTTTACTCATATCTAGCCAAACTCAATATACTTAGCCCTTGCCAATATGGCTTCAGGCCCAAAAAAAGCACTAACGATGCACTTATTAGTATGCTTAACTCGATTCATACAGCTCTTGATCAAAATGAGTTCCCTGTTGGGTTATTTGTGGACCTGCGTAAAGCTTTCGATACTGTCAACCACCAAAACCTTCTTCTTAAATTACATCATTATGGTGTCAGAGGACACTCCCTACAATACCTCAAATCCTACCTTACTGACAGGCTCCAATGTGTTTCTGTGAATAATACAATTTCTCCCACACTACCCATCAACATTGGTGTTCCCCAGGGCAGCATACTTGGCCCTCTCCTCTTTCTCATCTACATTAATGACCTTCCAAATGCCTCCCAACACCTCAAACCAATTCTAATTGCTGATGACACAACCTTCATTTACTCCAGTCCTGATCCCTTTGCTCTAAATGCCACAGTAAATACTGAGCTTAATAAAGTCCATCTGTGGCTAACTGCCAACAAACTCACCCTTAACATTGACAAAACTTTCTATATTCTGTTTGGCAATAAATCCTCTAATCAAATAAATCTCAAAATAAATAATACCCAAATTTGTAACAAATTAGATGGCAAATTCCTTGGCATTCTCATTGACCACAAGCTGAATTTCCAGGGACACATTCTAAACATATCAAAAAAAGTTTCAAAAACTGTGGGCATTCTTTCTAAGATCAGATATTATGTACCACGCCCTGCCCTGGTGACTCTCTATTACTCCCTTATCTATCCATATCTCAACTATGGTATTTGTGCTTGGGGCTCTACTACCCAAAATCACTTACGTCCTCTAATTACTCAACACAAAGCTGCTATTAGGACAATATCCAATTCTGGCCCCAGACATCACTCGGTACCCCTACTCAAATCTCTGAATATGTTAGACATTAAGTCACTGCACATTCTCTCATGTGTATTATACATATATAAAACGCTAAACTATAATGCCAATCCTGATCTCAAAAGCTTCATAGAAGGTTGTAACAGAACCCATGAGCACCACACCAGAAATAAATACAGTTTTGATATTCCTAGAGTACGACTAAATCAAACCAGAAATGCTCTACAAATCAAGGGGCCCAGAATGTGGAATGACCTTCCCAACCATGTTAAAGACTGTACCTCTCTCATCCAGTTTAAGTTAAAAACGAAGCTATACCAAATAAATTCCATGTAACCCACCTTACCCCCCTGTTGTCAACCCATGTATATTTTTTGTTTTTTTTGTTTTTCAAATCAACGCTGTTTGAATGTAATTTTCTGTAATAATTTGTAATTGTAGTTGTGCTGCTTTTTCAACAATGTTCCTTCCTCTTTTACCTCTATTTTTTATATGTACTCATCACATCTTTTCTTTTTACCCATTAGTTTTAAGCTGTAGTCATTAATGTTTTTCCTGCCCGAAACGCTTTGCGTAATAGTGGCTTTAGGCATTGTATGTACTAGCTCTATCTATAAAGCCAACAAACTTTGTAAATCTCTTTATGTATGTACCTTACCTAAATAAAGATTATTATTATTATTATTATTATTATGTAAATGCTGATTTAATGTTTTCCCAACTATATTGACAGCTCTTGTTGAAAATGGAGAGAAAATGCAAAAGTATGTAAAGAAGAGAGGGAAAGAGGAAGAGAAGGGGAGAGTAAGAAAGGGGAAGAGGGAGGGAAGGAGAAGATGAAGGGAAAATTGATACTGATTTGGGCTGCCCCAAATAAGTGCTTTCAGCGAAGTTTTCTCTTTACATTTACCTAAATCTTTGTTTAGTGACAGTGAATACATTTTTACAGCGATGTATAAATTTAAACAATGTAACAGTTTTAAGGCATTAAGGTAATAATACCCATTTTTTCCCTACATTGGAGGCATAACAAATTTGAGAACAATACACACTCAGCTACTCTTCCTAACGCTTCCAAACGTCAAGAAACTGTAGAACTAAAGTGCCCTTATCCTAACCTACTATAAGACGCAAAACAGAAAACGGGACAATACGTCACTTTCGCGAGCCGCTTCCATTCTCCAGTACGACTATTTTTGGTCTTAGGTAGACTATACGTCAAAATGCGACGTTCTATTAGGAGGACGAGTTGACACGCTACCCAAGGAAAATGGCTGTAATGTTACAATGTATTATGTAATGAGGTTGGTGTCAGGCTCAGTATTTTAACGAATTATTTCCGTTAAACACGACGGTGCAAAGTAGAACAACTTCACAGTACTCAGTGACACATTTAGGGTCACGTGACCAAGTACCGACAGTGAGAGGAGACCAGTGACGTCATGCACAAAGCAGAACAACAGTGACGTCATGCACTAAGCAGGACCCCCTCATGAATGTGACGACTCTGACATGCAAATGGATTCACTAATGTGAACAGTGATCATTGTAAGGCACTGTTAAATGCCTGCTTTCTGGTTGTTTCTTGAATTCGGTGAATGAATGGCGTAAATGTGTAAACATCAGTCAGGAGGAGGAGGGTGATGTCTCCATGACAACGGCGTCGCATCTTCCCTTTAACCGGTATATAAATAGTACAAAACAAAGGAATGAGAAAGAAATGACAATAAACTGAACAATGTTGCAGTGGAACAAGTAGGAAGACGTGTTAAAATATCATCATGCTTTCTAACTCTATAGCCAAGTATTAGCAGATGTTGCAATATCATCATGATTCTAAACTCTATGACCCAGGTATTAGGATATGTTCCAACATTATCATGCTTCTAAGCTCCATGATCCAAGTATTAGAATATGTTGCAACATCATCAATCATCAAGGTTCTAATATCTATGACCAAGTATTAGAATATGTTGCAACATCATGCTTCTAAACTCATTTTTTGTTTAAAATATATAGTTTAGAAAAATATTTCATTATAAATATTGAATTCCATAAGTCTGGAACCGGGGCTGAGTGCATGGGCATGTTGACAATTTCTCTTGCAAAATCTGCCACGCTCGTGTTGATATCAGTTATATTTACAGGTGTTTGGATGTCACAAATAAAGATGTTGTCCGGATCTACCACTTTCATGCTGTTTATTGAGGTGCTTAGTGTTATAACCATAACCAGGCACTGCATCACCAACCTCAACAAGGCCCTGAACAACATCACCACCAGCCTCCACATCCTCAGCCACAACATAACCATAACCAGGCACTGCATCACCAACCTCAACAAGGCCCTGAACAACATCAACACCAGCCTCCACATCCTCAGCTACACCATAACCATAACCAGGCACTGCATCCAATTGCAGGATAAGGATTAGGGATTGGACGGGGGGAGGAAAGAATGGTGCCCAGCAGCTAAGTGATCCTTACTTACTGACAACTTTGACAATGACCTAAGAATATGGTACACAAAGGGCATATAGATAAGGCATTCATAGTATCAACATAAAATTTCTGATAAAATGAAAAAAAAAAGAATTTGAATATTAAAGTTAGTCATAAAAATGATATTGAAAACCACGACAATTCGAGGATGTGGGTGAGAGAGGATTAGCAAGATATTAATATATATTCGTTAATAAATACAAATGTTGTGCAACTTAAAAAAAATACATACAAATTATAATTAGAAATATAAAATTAAATAAAACAGCTAAAATTATTTTTTAATTTGTTTAAAGTTTAAATAATTTTAGCACAAAATTTTATGAATAATTTTTTTAATAAGGTTTTTAAATTTATATACGAAGAAACTTCGGTTATGTTAATTTAATTATTATTATATCAAATTTTAAGTACTCATTGTACACATTAACTTCAGCAGTGATTAGGAATAACTAAGAGACTGTCTACTGCAGTAGTCGTCGCGATAGAGAGTGGGGGACATTTAGCTACTGTGTACCGTGTTCTAAAGCCAGTGGTTGTCACAGAAACTCACTTTTTAACAGTTGTTTCTTGTTATTGGTGTTTTGGTCACACTGGTGTTTCTTGTTATTAGTGTTTTGTTAAGGTGGTCACATTGCAATAAGCATAGAGCCAACAGGTGGTCACATGAGTATCTATTCCCAGTGAGGTCATGCATGTAACAGGAACTTAGTGCGTGACGCCTAGCGAATGTCACGCACTAAGCAAGACCCCAGAGACTTCATGCACTAAGCAGGACCCCAGTGACGTTATGCAGAAAACAGGACCCCAGTGACGTCATGCACTAAGCAGGACCCCAGTGACGTCACGCGCTAAGGAGGACCCTAGTGACGTCATGCACTAAGCAGGACCCCAGTGACGTCATGCACTAAGCAGGACCCCAGTAACGTCATGCACTAGCAAGACCCCAGTGACGTCATGCACTAAGCAAGATCCCAGTAACGTCATGCACTAAACAAGATCCCAGTTACGTCATGCACTAAGCAGGACAACAGTGACGTCATGCACTAAACAAGAACCCAGTGACGTCATTCACTAAGCAGGACCAGAGTGACGTCATGCACTAAGCAGGACCTCAGTGACGTCATGCACTAAGCAGGACCCAAGAGACGTCATGCACTAAGCAGGACCTCAGTGACGTCATGCACTAAGCAGGACCCCAGTGACATCATGCACTAAGCAGGACCCCAGTGACATCATCCACTAAACAAGACCCCAGTGACGTCATGAACTAAGCAGGACCCAGGTGACGTCATGCACTAAGCAGGATCCCAATGACGTCATGCACTAAGCAGGACCCCAGTGACGTCATGCACTAAGCAGGACCCTGGTGACGTCATACACTAAGCAGGACCCCAGTGACGTCATGCACTAAGCAGGACCCCTCATGAATGTGAGGACTCTGACATGCGAATGGATTCATTACTGTGTGTGGTGATCATTTTAAGGCACTGTTAAACACCTGCTTTCTGGTTGTTTCTTGAATTCGGTGAATGAACGGCGGTGAATGGCGTAAATGTGTAAACATCAGTCAGGAGGAGGAGGGGTGATGTCTCCATGACAACGGCGTCGCAATCTTCCCTTTAACAGGTATTTAAATACTACATAACAAGTGAATGAGAAAGAAATGCCCAAAATCTGAACAATGTTGCAGTGTAACAAGTAGGAAGACGGGTTGCAACATCATTATGCTTCTTAACTCTATGACCCAAGTATTAGGATATGTTGCAACATCATCATGCTTCTAAACTCCTTCTCTAGTTTAGAATATAGTTTAGAAAATATTTCATTATAAATATTGAATTCCATGAGTCTGGACCCGGGGCTGAGTGCATGGGCATGTTGACAATTTCTCTTGCAAAATCTGCCTCGCTCGTGTTGATATCAATTATATTTACAGGAGTTTGGATATCACGCATAATGAAGATGTTCGGATCTTCCACTTTCATACAGTTTATTGTAGTGTTTATTGTTATAACCATAACCAGGCACTGCATCACCAACCTCAACAAGGCCCTGAACAACATCAACACCAGCCTCCACACCCTCAGCCACAACATAACCATAACCAGGCACTGCATCACCAACCTCAGCAAGGCCCTGAACAACATCAACACCAGCCTCCACACCCTCAGCCACAACATAACCATAACCAGGCACTGCATCACCAACCTCAATAAGGCCCTGAACAACAGCAACACCAGCCTCCACACCCTCAGCCACAACATAACCATAACCAGGCACTGCATCACCAACCTCAGCAAGGCCCTGAACAACATCAACACCAGCCTCCACACCCTCAGCCACAACATAACCATAACCAGGCACTGCATCACCAACCTCAGCAAGGCCCTGAACAACATCAACACCAGCCTCCACATCCTCACCATAACCATAACCAGACACAGCAACCAATTGCAGGATTAGGATTTCGGATAGGACAGGAAAGGGAGGGGAGTGGAAGGAATGGTGCCTAGTAGCTAAATGATCCCCAACTGACGACTGTACTCACCTAATTGTGCTTGCAGGGGTTGAGCTTTGGCTCTTTGGTCCCGCCTCTCAACTGTGAATCAACTGGTGTACAGATTCCTGAGCCTACTGGGCTTTATCATATATACATTTGAAACTGTGTATGGAGTCAGCCTCCACTACATCACTTCCTAATGCATTCCATTTATTAACTACTCTGACACTGAAAAAATTCGTTCTAACGTCTCTGTGGCTCATCTGGGTACTACGTTTACACCTGTGTCCCCTTGTTCGTGTCCCACGCGTGCTGAAGAGTTTGTCTTTGTCCACCCTGTCAATTCCCCCTGACAATTTTGTAGGTGTTTGTAGGTGGTTATCATGTCTCCCTTTACTCTTCTGTTTTCCAGGGATGTGAGGTTCAGCTCCTTTAGCCTTTTCTCGTAGCTCATTCCTCTCAGTTCCGGGACGAGCCTGGTGGCATACCGCTGAATCTTCTCTAACTTTGTCTTGTGTTTAACTAGGTATGGACTCCAGGCTGGAGCTGCATACTGCAGGATTGGTCTTACATAAGTGGTATAAGTGGTACAACTGTGCAAACTGGAACTAGCAGGTCCATTGTTCATCACAATGAAATATGTGAAGTAAAACATGTGTATGGGGCAAGTAACAAAGTCAGTAGACTAACAGATGTTGTCACAGCTCGTATAAGACTTGGCTACAAGTATCTCTGGCAGTTCGGCTTGTATAGGGATCTAGATGAAGTAAAGTGTAAAGTGTGTGGACAAAAACAGGGACACACACTCGAACACTATATCTTCGATTGTAGTACAATTGAGCCATTTAGAGATAAATCAACAATCAAAATCAAATAAGTGGTATACAGGGTCCTGAACGATTCCTTACACAAATTTCTAAAGGCAGTTCTTATGTTGGCCAGTCTAGCATATGCTGTCGTGACGCTGAACCCCGGTTCACTCCGAACACAGCGATTACACAACACATAACACCTTGCCTCAGCAACCGTTACTACCACCGTGTACTCCTACACACACCAGACCCTTGAGGCGTACCACTAGGTTTGTACTGAAACACAATGAATGAACATACGGAAGGTATTTAAAGGCCGTCGGATTTTGTCATTTAATTACAAAGAATAGACTCTGACAAATAATACTATATTAATTAACATACTCTATTAGGTCAATACACTTCCAATACCCATAGACCACTTGACCTCCGCGATCACCACCCACACTCGTAACTTCCGCCTAAGTCCCTAATACGGAATGATTACTACAACGCTCCACACCCGGTTAATCTTACATTCAATACTCACATACTGCAGACTTAACTTGGTCACTAAGATCACAACAGGCTCTCGCATAGCTGTCTGCTACACTTCGCTGCTGCCACAACCGGAGACCTCCGAGGACTTGCTAGTTCCACTTCCACAACCAGACTGACTCCAGTCAGCCATCTACCTCAACCAATTCACCCCACCTCTCAAGGAAGGTATAATCCGATTAACCTTATCCCTAGAGAGGTAATCTTGTTCCTAGAAGCCTGACGAAGAATAATTCCTCTTTCCAGGAATTAATCATTTGGCTAAACAGCTTCGGTCTTAATCCATTGACCTTTCTTAGATATGTGATCCATAGTCTGTCTACTTACATGTACTTCCAATCATCATTCGTTAAGTGTTGTAGTAATGATCCTCTAGCTAATAATTCCTACTAACTTGTGGATTACAACACCACTCCCCTCCTTAAACACGCATATGTCCCCATATGCATCATTGCAATGGTTCCATTAGTGTAAGGACCTGGAGGATGCACCCACCATATGTGTACAACTAAAAAATCATCCAATAAGTTCATCATACACACGATGAAATAAATTAAAATTTTCCCCGACATGACTCACAACACTTAACCAACATATACATTATATTCACATCATAGCACAGGTAAAATAGTCTGTAATAATTTTTCCCATCTCCAACCATGCACATATACCTAAACTGCTGACATATAATTACATACAAACATAACCATAAAATTACATGGACCAGAATGCTGGCACTTAAACAGAAATGACACTAGTCATTAATATATACAAAACACATATATATCTAAGGTTCTTCATCCTTAGTAATAAGTTAATAATAATTTAACATCTTGCCCTGTACTGTTGACATAAGGCTTACAATGATCACACAATGTTTCACTGGCCTCCTCCACAATTGGCAGCATCACTTCTCTTGTCTTCGTGTCCCATGGTTGCTAGGTCATAGATCCTCCATGACCCAGACAAAACCCAGGCTGTCCAGCCTGGTGAATGTTGTCAATGTCCCATCGTTGCTCTGAGCTAACGTGATCCTGGCCTCCAGAGCAACGGAGATTCCTACCCCAGGGTCATGTTCCCTCGGGTCTGTGCTGACGTCTCGTTCCAGGGCACCAATCCTAGAACGCTGTAGATACCTCACAGCTCTCTGGTCTAGGCCCATCCGCCCAGAGTGTGTCCACCTGTATTCACACCTTCCCGACCGCTGTACCTGCAAAATATTCCCTCGGAGCCCCCTGGCTCGATCCCATTATTACATAACCCCCTCGGCTCCTTACTCTCTCCCCGTATATAGCCTGAGCGCAGCTGCAAAACCATTGCAGCTGGCCCTTATCCCTGCTTTGATGTCAGGGGGCGAATTTCGCCTATAACGTCACGTTGGCTTCACTTCCGCCCCCTTTTTTTTCTAGAATAACTGAGTGTAGCCTCATAGCTTCCCTTCTACTCTACCTGAAGCTCTGTGACATGATCCCGGGGGACCTTCTCAAGCCTAACACTCAGTAATGGTGCCGATGAGGTAATATACAGTATATACATACACATACATTATCACAATAAATACCTCATTAAAATAATTTCACACTTATGTCACTAAAACATCATACTGCCACTGGCTCGCCTCTAGCGAGATTCCTGTAACAACTTAATAAGAAATTAGTATATCTACTTCGCTCGTCCACTGCAACCACCAACACCTGAAATTTTGAAATTCTACATTATAATCTTATCCATAAGACTTACCCACTCCGACACACCATCACCTCTGGTCAACCCAACCACTGATGACCTCATTATAACACCACGTCTCTCAACAGCCAGGCTCTGCGTCCTGACGCACCTGACCTCATTACACCAATACTCACCGTACCCACCACAACCTGGCCTCCTGTGCCGCTATGTACTCCACAACACCACACTCCATACCAGGCGTCCAAACGCCCCAACACTACACCACACACTACACATGCTACTCTACACAACACTCTGCACGCTACCCCACACTCTACAAAAACTACCATGCTACTACCATGAATACTTGATCTGCACCACTACACACCACACTCAACACACTACCCCTCACTCTACAAAAACTACCATGCCCATGCACCACTCAACACCACACTCTACACACTACCCCACACTCTACACACTACCCCACACTCTACAAAAACTACCATGGCCATGCACTACTCTACAGTACATACTATGCTCCTTCTGTGTTCATGACCCCACGAGAGCGGGTCGGATAGCGATGTGTCACCGTCGCCTGTGGACCTTGTCCTCGGTCCTGCGAAGGCTGCTCTGTGTTATCTACCCTTGATTGCCAACTCCTCGTACCCCTACCTATGTTCTCAGCCGCTGGTGTGCTCTCCCCTGGCACACTCCCCGTAGGGTATGGCTCCTCACTTGCCTGACCGGTCAGTGTATAGACGCGGTCTGGGTGACAGGAGAACACATGCCCTGTGTTTAGCACCTTAACCTTCACTTCTGCATTCTTTTTGCTAATTACCCGACATGGCCCCACAAACTTGGGTGCCAACTTACCTTCTGCCTGAGCGTGCATCTGCTTCACGAATACCCTATCACCTTCATTGATCACCTTTGCTTGGACCTTGTTCCGCGCATTATAATATGCCTCTGCTACCTCTGTCGACTTTCTTAAATGTAGTTTCACCAAGTCAAATGCCTTGGTTGCTCGCCTACAGACAACACTTTTGAAGTCTAACGCATAGCATGGCGGTTGCTTGCTTGTGAACGTCGTGAACGGAAGTCGGGGATCGAACCCATGCAACAAAAAATGCGGGGTTTCTCCCACCGACCTATTGAACGCCGTGTTGAGCGCCGACTCCACCATCGACAAACTCTGATCCCATGCAAGCACATCATCAGCAGCCAAATGCCGCAGAATACTGATTACTTCAGCATTGTGTCTTTCAACCAAACCATTCGCCGATGGTCGATATGCCAGCACTGGAGTATGTTTGAATTAATACACACTCGCGATGCTTTGAAATACTTGATTGATAAACTCTGACCCTTGGTCTGACACAACTTGTTGAGGAGCCCCAAACCTGGTTAACACACTTTCCACCATGGCCTGGGTCACATCCTCTGCCGACTTAGAACGGAGTGCACTCACCACAGTGAACCGTGTGAGTGCATCCACTGCTACAAATATGTACCTCGCCCCTGAATGAGCTTGTGGTAGCGGCCCAATGAGATCTATGTGTACTCTCTCGAAGGGAGTACTCACCTCCGGCCACCTACGCAAAGGTTCCGCCCCCAACCTATGTGCCTTGTACCTCAGACAACTGTCACAAGAGGCTACATAGACCTTGATATCTTTACCCATGGATGGCCAATAGAACCTTTGACGTGCCCTCTGCAACGTCTTGGACTCCCCTCCATGGCCTGCTGCTGGGATGTTATGACACAGATACATTGCAGTCCTCTGGAACTCCGGTGTCAAGACTGCCTGGTATACTGGTTCAGACCGTATACCCGAAACCCTACCAAGATGATACAACACCTCATCTTCAACCACAAACTCATCCACTGGGGCTGGAAGTGACTTCCTCAACTCCGCACGCTGACCCCTCAAAAACTTCCTTACCTCCCCCCACAGGGGGTGACCTTCCTGACTCCGTATCAACTCCCTCACATTCCACGACACATCTTCCTCCCCCCTTTCACTCACCACTGCTACATTGTGACACCTTGACAACGCGTCAGCGACCACATTGCTTTTCCCTGGTACATGTTTAAAGTTTGTAATGTTAAACTCTGAGAGCGAGGTAACCCACCGTGCCAGCCGCTGACAAGGCTCCTTGGACTCGAACACATACTTAAGGGGTTTGTGATCGCTTCTGAGCCAAATTTCATGTCCAAGCAAGATGTACCGGTTTCGTTGTAATATGAATGTGATCGCTAGCGCTTCCCTCTCAATCGTACTATAGTTCCTCTCTGCAGGACATAGTACTCGTGAACAAAATGCAATGGGACGCTCCCGTCCTCGCTCATCCACCTGAGCTACCACACCACCTATCGCTGCGCCAGAAGCATCCGCATACACCAGAAACGGTTTGCTAAAATCTGGGTGCGCCAAGATACTGCGAGAGCTGACAGCAGCCCTCAGTACCTGGAACGCCTGCTGTTGTTCCTTCCCCCACACGAACTCTGCAAGTCCACTGATCTGATGTAATGGTCTTGCAATTTTTGAAAAATCTTTAATAAATCGCCGATAATAGCTAACCAACCCCAGGAAAGATTTGCACTCTTTCTTGTTCTGTGGAACTGGGAACTCTTGAATATCCCTGGTTTTATCTGGCAATGGACTGATACCCATCCGGCCCACTGTATGACCCAGGAATGTTACCGATTCTCCAAAAAAACTGCATTTTTCGAAATTCACTTTGAGGTTGTGTGACCTCAACCTTAGCAAGAGTTTCCTCAAATTATGCATGTGCTCCTCTAATGACTTTCCCAGCACGATTACGTCATCGAGATACAGCAACGCTGTGGGACCTATCAACCCCGATAACACACTCATCATTAGCCTACTGAACACAGCAGGTGCTGACTTCAACCCGAAAGGAAGTCGTTTATATTGCCAGAGCTCGTTGCACGCACTAAACGCTGTGATTTCCCTCGACTCTTCCTCCAGCGGTATCTGGTGATACCCACTGAGTAGGTCTAATGTGGTAAAATATTGTGTACCCTTCAAGTGTGTCAATGTGTCCTGTATGTTAGGTAATGGGTATGCTTCGTCTTTCGTCAGCTTATTTATTCTGCGGAAATCTACGCATAACCTCACTCCCCCATTCTTTTTCCTGACTACTACGAGAGGGCTGTGCCACGGTGAACTGGATGGTTCAATGATATCATGCTCCCTTAGCTGGCTTATCTCCTCTTTCACCTCCCTCTGGTGTGCCACTGGTATGCTATATGCTCTCGTATATACTGGATGTGCGCCCTCTACGTCAATTCTATGTGCTCCTTGAGTAATGCACCCTGGGGGTTCCCCTCTCAACGCAAAAACATCCGGGAACTCCCTGACTAAGCCCCTTAAGGCTTCCTTAACTTCCCTTTCCATGGACATCCTATCCACTATTCCCATTAATTTATCCATTCTATCCTCATCGCCCTCACTCTGACTTACTGACATGGCTGCAATAATCTCCTCCACAGGGTGCCCCCACGCTACCTGTGTATGCCTACTCAAGGTGACTGGCCACCGAGAGGGATTAAAAACCCTCAAACGAATTACCCCTTCATTTATGTCTTCAATAGTCTCCATTATCACCAACCCTGATGGATTATCCAATGGCTCAATTTGCACAACGTCTACTCCCTTGGCTTTACATGCCATTTTAATCACTATGGATGCTTCTCCCGGAATGGTGACATCCTTGGGTACCGTGACTGCCCACTGTATATTCTGGTCCCCAGCCGAGTTACCACAGTTACCCCTCACTACTGCTACTCCTTCTCTACTCCTCACCTTGTTAACGTCTACCGCTTGACCCCCACATACCAATTTATTCCCCCTTGCGCTGAACGCTATGGTACATGAGTATTTTTCGAGGAAATCAATTCCCAAGATAATGTTGGTATGTTTCAGCCCTATATCCTGTATTACTACAAAACTATGTTTAAACCATCTATCTTCTAGCTGGAAATCCACAGTTGTCTCACCCAACACCCGCAACGCATTATCCTCCACCGCCGTTAATCTCCTGTTGTTAGGTATCAGCCTGACGTCTGATCCTAACACGCTACGACTCATGATGGACACGGAAGCACCGGTGTCCACCAAGGCTGTATAGATAGTGCCCTTTAACCGTAAATGCACCTTTATGGGATGACCCGACCCGACGGTACACAACCACTGTCCGCCACCCCCTACTGTACACACTGGGTAATTAGGCGGAACAAAAAGCTTACACTGCCAGGCCAAGTGACTACCGTCACCACACAGCTTACACACTTTTGTCTGCTTAGGTCGTTCTGGCTCGTGTTTACCTGCAGTGTACCCCGTTCCCCGGGGATACCCTCTACCGGTACCCTGGTTCTGGTGGTACATTCCTGTTGCTCCCTGAGCAGGCGAGTATCGTGGTGGAGCAGGAGTGAACCTGCCTCCACGTGCCCCTTGATTATAGCCTCCTCGCTGCCCACGAGTACCCTGATGGGGTCCCCACGACACCCCACTCGTATTGTGTCCCTGGAACACCCTTGGCTCCCAGCCCTTATTATTGTTACGTCGAGGAGCACCTCGCCCCTTGCCCTTGGAATGTGTGACCCCCGCCGCGGGTCCATCCTCCACTGGCTGAGCTACTGGGGCCCAGAGCTGAGCCTGTCTCTCTTGCGTGTCTGCAAGATTTGCCTGTTCCTTAGGGGACACTTCTTTGAAAATGTCATCCTCTGTCAGTTTATGTGTCGGGCTATTCTCCGCCCAAAACACTGCATGTTTCACCGCTTCCTTAAAAGACTTAGCTTCCCTGCAGTGTAACGCACTTTCCCGCGGTAATGCACCGAAAAAACACTCCGTTGCATAGAATCTCTTACTACCCCCGTGAACTGCGTTTCCGTCCGCTCAATCACATCACCCAAGAGTCTTATTCTATGGCCAAACGCCCTTAATTGTTCCCCTGGTTCTCGTTTAAGTGCCGCTAACTGAGCCTTTAGTTCTACTGCATCGTGCTGTACATCGTAATGATCTATCAGTTCCTGCTTAAACTCGCTATAACTATTTATTTCTCTAATTTCCGCCGAGTTGAGCAGGGTCTTTGCTTCCCCTTTCACCTTGGAATATGCCAATGCAATCTTTGCCTGATCCGACCATGACCCCACACTAGTCGCCTTCTCTAGAGCAAAGAAAAATGTTCTAATATCCGTCAGTAACTGACCTTTCGAATCCCGTTTGGCGCCCCAAAACGTGGGTATGTCTCCATATACCTTAGGTCCTGCATTAGTCGTCTCATGCGTGCTCAACACATTTTTCAACCACTGTGCAACCTGCCCAATTGTCTCTGACGCTGCCGCCTGCGCCGTAAGCAACGCCGCCGTGTTATCACCACTCTCACCCTGACCGACATTACTCGTGGCCTGGCCACTGGCGCCCCTATTACTACCCGTACCCGTCATGGCTACTCGCCCCTTATGTGCTCGTGTATGAACCAGCTTGACGCTTTACCGTACAGTAACCTTACTTGGCCTTATTCCCTTAATCTCACTAGAATCACTTATAATTTTAAGCCTCCATTAACAACGTCACTTATCAGTTATCCACACTACTGTTTCCACCCCTTAGGGGACCTTTCCCTGCCGCACAACGTGGCCACTCCACTTGGCCACACACCTTGGCCCCACACCCCACTATGGCCACTCACTGGCCCACACACCTTCCCTTCCTCACTCCAATATCCACCGTCCTGAACACAACCCGACGTCTACCAATTCCCGAACATTCCCTCACCAACTAAACCAGTAACACACTTCCTTCATCTCTCAAAGTGTTCCAAACCTGTTTGCGCTGCCACCAAATATGTCGTGACGCTGAACCCCGGTTCATTCCGAACACAGCGATTACACAACACATAACACCTTGCCTCAGCAACCGTTACTACCACCGTGTACTCCTACACACACCAGACCCTTGAGGCGTACCACTAGGTTTGTACTGGAACACAATGAATGAACATACGGAAGGTATTTAAAGGCCGTCGGATTTTGTCATTTAATTACAAAGAATAGACTCTGACAAATAATACTATATTAATTAACATACTCTATTAGGTCAATACACTTCCAATACCCATAGACCACTTGACCTCCGCGATCACCACCCACACTCGTAACTTCCGCCTAAGTCCCTAATACGGAATGATTACTACAACGCTCCACACCCGGTTAGTCTTACATTCAATACTCACATACTGCAGACTTAACTTGGTCACTAAGATCACAACAGGCTCTCGCATAGCTGTCTGCTACACTTCGCTGCTGCCACAACCGGAGACCTCCGAGGACTTGCTAGTTCCACTTCCACAACCAGACTGACTCCAGTCAGCCATCTACCTCAACCATTTCACCCCACCTCTCAAGGAAGGTATAATCCGATTAACCTTATCCCTAGAGAGGTAATCTTGTTCCTAGAAGCCTGACGAAGAATAATTCCTCTTTCCAGGAATTAATCATTTGGCTAAACAGCTTCGGTCTTAATCCATTGACCTTTTTTAGATATGTGATCCATAGTCTGTCTACTTACATGTACTTCCAATCATCATTCGTTAAGTGTTGTAGTAATGATCCTCTAGCTAATAATTCCTACTAACTTGTGGATTACAACAATGCCGCTGATGATATCCTTTTGATGTGGGCCTCTGGGGACAGGTTCGGTGTGATATCAACCCCCCAAGTCTTTCTCTCTATTTGACTCTTGCAGGATTTCGGATTTCACCTCCCAAATAATACCTTGTGTTCAGCCTCCTGCTCCTTTCGCCTAATTCCATTACCTTACACTTTCCTGAGTTGAACTTTAGCAGCCATTTTCTAGAGCATTCCTCCAGTTTATCCAGGTCATCCTGTAGTCTCTGTCTATCTTCATCCGTCTTGATTCTTTTCATAATTTATGCATCATCAGCAAACATTGAGAGGAACGAGTCTATACCCTCCGGAAGATCGTTTACATATATTAGAAACAAGATGGGTCCAAGTACTGAGCCCTGTGGGACT
Source organism: Procambarus clarkii (assembly GCF_040958095.1). Lineage (NCBI taxonomy): Eukaryota > Metazoa > Arthropoda > Malacostraca > Decapoda > Cambaridae > Procambarus > Procambarus clarkii. Next base: position 10,395,012 of record NC_091208.1, on the reverse strand, counting down.
CCGCTGGTGACATCTCGCCACTCTGATATCTCCCCCATTCACCGTTACTCGCTGTTACCTGTTGCTTAAGTATTCCCATATCCACTGGAGCACCTTCCCTTTTACTCCTGCCTGTTGCTCCAACTTTTTTAACAGCCTTTTATGGGGTACTGTATCAAAGGCTTTCTGGCAGTCCAGGAAAATGCAGTCGGCCCACCCTTCTCCTTCCTACCTAATTTTTGTTGCCTGGTCATAGAATTCTATTAAACCTGTGAGGCACGATTTACCATCCCTGAACCCATGCCGGTGGTGCGTTACAAAGTTATTTCCCTCCAGGTGCTCTACGAGCCTTTTCTTCACGATCTTCTCCATCACCTTGCATGGTATACAAGTTAGGGAAACTGTGACAGTGGCCTTAGAATTTCGTACATTTCTGATGGAATGAAACAAATAAATCGTGATCATAAAAGTTACCCAATAAATCGATATAGAAAACCACGACCAAACGACCCTGTGAATGATGGATAAAGAACAGGATATTAATAATTATTTCTTCTTATATATAAATATTTTTGTAAATTTTTGTTCTAATATCAGCATTTGTTTACCAATATAAAACTTAAGAAAACAAATGAAACGTTTTTTTTTTTTAATTTTTTAAGATATTTAAAAGTTTTAGCACAAGATTTTTCTTGTTTAAATTTTTTTTAAATATATTATTTATATACAAAGAAACAAACTTGTCGTTCTGTGTTACCGTCACACTCATCACAACACACCAGTGAAATTTTTAAGTGTACATTACAATTGTAAAACTTTCCAGTTAGAAGGGATCATTCGGCTGCTGTGTACAACAATGGTCGTCACACTTGATAGTGAGTGTAGGGACACACCAAAGAGCTAGAGCTCAACCCCCCGCAAGCACCACTAGGTAAGTACTTAGCTACTGTGTACCGTGTTCTGAGGTCAGTGATTGTCACAGAAACCCACCTTTCAACAGCTGTTTCTTGTTGTTAGTGTTTTGGTCACGCTGGTGTTTTTGGTCAGGTGGCCACAGATCAGTAAGCCTGTAAGCTAGAAAGTGGCCAGAGAACAGTTAGCACGGAGCCACCATGTAGCCACATGGCAGTATGGCTATAACCCACTTGTGCTGTTGAACTGGAAGAGAACCGACTAGAAGCTGTTAATGGAAGAGAAGTAGAAACTAATTGCCATATACGAGTATTGCACATATATATTATTAGTTACTGAGATTCTTATTTGAGAAAAACTCAGTTTAATAAAGGTACCCTAACATCAACTTACGTAAATGCTGATTTAATGTTTTCCCAACTATGTTGAAAGCTTATGTTTGATGGGGAGAAAATGCAAAAGTTTGTAAAGAAGAGAGGGAGAGAAGGAAGCGGAGGAGAAGGGGCGAGATGGGGAAAATGAAGATGAAGGGAAAAGGGATCATTTATGATTCGGACTGCCCCAGACAAGTGCTTTCAGTGACATTTACCTACAACTTTGTTTCGTGACATTGTATACATTCTTAAAGTGATGTATAAATTTATTACAATGTAATAGTGTTTTGCCATGGGTAATATAATTGTTGTTTATTAAAGGCTTATGCCTCCACAATCTAGAAAATGTTTATTATTTTTTTAGAAACTTGCCTTAGATCTTGCCTTAAAGAGCTTAATGAAGATGCCAATGGCAAAGATCAAACGGAAGTTTTAAGGCTATAAGGAAATAATATCCATTTTTTCTCTACATTGAAGGCATAACATATTTATAAAGAATACACACTCTGTTACTCTTCCAAAGTCTTCCCAACGTATAGAAACTGTCGTACTAAAGTGTCCTTATCCTAACCTACTATTAAACCCCTAACAGAAAGCGGGACATTACGTCACTTTAGCGGGACGCTTATATTCTCCAGTACGACTACTTTTGGTCTCAGGTAGACTATACGTCAAAATGCGACGTTCTATTAGGAGGACGGCTTGACACGCTACCCAGGGGAAATTGCTGTAATGTTACAGTATATTATGTAATGGGGTTTGTGTCAGTGTCTGTATTTTAATGAATTATTTCCGTTAAACACACCCTTAGCCACAACATAACCATAACCAGGCACTGCATCACCAACCTCAATGAGGCCCTGAACAACATCAACACCAGCCTCCACACCCTCAGCCACAACATAACCATAACCAAGCACTGCATCACCAACCTCAACAAGGACCTGAACAACATCAACACCAGCCTCCACACCCTCAGCCACAACATAACCATAACCAGGCACTACATTACCAACCTCAACAAGGCCCTGAACAACATCAACACCAGCCTCCACACCCTCAGCCACAACATAACCATAACCAGGCACTGCATCACCAACCTCAACAAGGACCTGAACAACATCAACACCAGCCTCCACACCCTCAGCCACAACATAACCATAACCAGACACTGCATCACCAACCTCAACAAGACCCTGAACAACATCAACACTAGCCTCCACACCTTCAGCCACAACATAACCATAACCAGGCACTACATTACCAACCTCAACAAGGCCCTGAACAACATCAACACCAGCCTCCTCACCCTCAGCCACAACATAACCATAACCAGGCACTGCATCACCAACCTCAACAAGGCCCTGAACAACATCAACACCAGCCTCCACACCCTCAGCCACAACATAACCATAACCAGGCACTGCATCACCAACCTCAACAAGACCCTAAACAACATCAACACCAGCCTCCACACCCTCAGCCACAACATAACCATAACCAGGCACTGCATCACTAACCTCAGCAAGGCCCTGAACAACATCAACACCAGCCTCCACACCCTCAGCCACAACATAACCATAACCAGACACTGCATCCAAATGCAGGATAAGGTTTTGGGATAGGACAGGACGGGGAATGAGGGGTCGGGGCGGGGGAAGGAAGGAATGGTGCCCAGTAGCTAAGTGATCCCCACTTACTGACGACTGTGACAGTGGCCTAAGAATACGGTACACAAAGAGGATAAATAATAGGGTATTTAAAGTATCAAAACAAAGTTTCTGGTGGAATGAAACATAAAAAATTATGAACATAATAACTGCCCATTAAATCAGTATTGAAACCCATGACCAAACGACCATATATGTGTGTGTGTGTGTGTGTTTGTTGTTTTGGTATTTTTTTTTTGGGGGGGGGGGGAGAGGTAGAGAAGATATTAAAAATTATAACCTCTTAAATATAATCAGTTCGTGACTGGAAATATTTTAATATTTTGATTTGATTAACAATATAATATTATATACAAAAATTATTATTTTTTTATATTTTTATGACATTTATAAATTTTCACACAAAACTATTTTCTTTATCTTTTGTAAAAATATATAACTTATATATTATAAAACTTCAAGCCAACTACTACTCACGACAAAATTAAAAATTTTGCGTATATATTTCACACATAAAATCTTACGGTGGGTAGGGATCATATAACTACTGTTTATTACGGTGGTCGTCGCAGATGTTAGTGTGTAGGCGACACCTAGCTACTGTGTACCGTGTTCTGAAGCCAGTAATTGTCAAAGAAAATAACCATTCAACAGGTGTTTCTTATTATTAGTGTTTTGGTCAGGTTGCCACAGAGCAGTAAGCCTAGAGGCAGCAGGTGGCCACAGAGCAGTAAACCTAGAGCCAGCAGGTGGCCACAGAGCAGTAAGCCTGGAGTCAACAGGTGGCCACAGAACAGTAAACCTACAGCCAGCAGGTGGCCAGAGAGCAGTAAGCCTAGAGCCAGAAGGTGGCCACAGAACAGTAAGCCTAGAGCCAGAAGATGGCCACAGAGCAGTAAGCCTAGAGGCAGCAGGTGGCCACAGAGTAGTAAACCTAGAGCCAGCAGGTGGCCAGAGAGCAGTAAGCCTAGAGCCAGAAGGTGGCCACAGAACAGTAAGCCTAGAGCCAGAAGATGGCCACAGAGCAGTAAGCCTATAGTTAACAAGTGGCCACAGAGCAGTAAGCCTAGTAGAGCCAGCAGGTGGCCACAGAGCAGTAAGCCTAGAGTCAACAGGTGGCCACAGAGCAGTAAGCCTAGTAAGCACACCCTCAGCCACAACATAAGCATAACCAGGCACTGCATCACCAACCTCAACAAGGCCCTGAAAAACAACATCAGCCTCCACACCCTCAGCCACAACATAACCATAACCAGGCACTGCATCACCAACCTCAACAAGGCCCTGAACAACATCAACACCAGCCTCCACACCCTCAGCCACAACATAACCATAACCAGGCACTGCATCACCAACCTCAACAAGGCCCTGAACAACATCAACACCAGCCTCCACACCCTCAGCCACAACATAACCATAACCAGACACTGCATCACCAACCTCAACAAGGCACTGAACAACAACAACACCAGCCTCCACACCCTCAGCCATAACGTAACTGTAACCAGGCACTGCATACAATTACAGGATAAGGATCAGGGAATGGTCGGGGGGGAGGGGGGTGAGGAAGGAATGGTGCCTCAGTAGCTAAGTGATCCTTGCTCACTCACGACTATGACAGTGGCCTAAAAATACGGTACACAAACGGAATATTAATAAGGTATTCGAAGTATCAACACAAAACATCTGGTGGAATGAAACATAAAAAAATTGAAAATAAAAGTTACCATTAAAGCGGTATAGAAAATGACGACCAACCGGCCCTATGATTGTAGGAGTTAGCGCAGGATATTAATATTTATTACTTCTTGAATACAATTAGTTCTTATTTTAGAAATATGTGTAAATTACAATTTGATTTCCAATATAAAATGAACAAAAATTGTTAGAACCTTTCTTTTTCAAATTTATTAAATTTTAGCACAAAACTAAAGTCTTGCAATTGAAAAAAATTTATTAAAGATATAAATTAAACCTTTAGATTAATAACGACGCGCATACAGACCAGCGGAGAGAAAGCTTGCACCTAGCACTGCCGAGTGGATAAATATTGAGCAGCAACGTGAGCGCTTCCCTCCTTATCTTTAGCGTGGTGTCTGAATAGGCACCATGCTGTTTAGAGTGAAGGTGCGGTTCCGAGAAACCGACACCACATTCAACAAGGCCGAGATCATGGACCTACTGACCTCGACCTCAGGGCTAGCACCAATCGACGTCGTCATGGACGTAAATGGACCCCAAATCCTCTTCAGTAGTGCAGTAGCACTAGAAGCCCTATTCACCACGACAACGACCATTGCACTCGAGGAAAAGGGCTTAACACTCCTGCCTCCCCACCAGTTCCAGGCAGTAAAGACAATATTCATTCACAGAGTGAGTGACATCATCGCCGAACAGCCCATCACTGAGATCGTGAAGAGCATAAACACTCTGAACCGATCCCTCTCAGCCATCTCGGCCCACCTCATCCAGAAGGGTGAGGACGGGAAGCCCACCCTCAAGACTCCGGCAGAAGCTACTCTCGCAGCAGACAACGGCCTCAGATGCTGCGAAGTGGCCTGCACGCCCCACCAGATCTCCAGACAGCGCTATTTCCGCCTACGTCAGTATTTTAGGTGTTATCAATACATCCACTACCTTCAGAAGTGCCCAAACCCGCTGCAGAAATTTCAGCATTTGTGCTGGGGAACACCATCACAGGACCTGCAATGCCACCACCAAACGTTGTCTACTCTGCAACGGTGACCACACAGCCATCTCTCAAGACTGCCCCTTCAGACAGGAAGAAATCAAGAAAATGGTCGACGACAGTCCTCGCAATTCTACCCCAAGATTGAAATCATTCAGTATACAAGAAGAGACCTTCCCAGCACTCCCGACAAGTGGCGCCGCGAGCGGCGCGCAATCAAACTACTGGACCAGCAACTCCAGTGCCAGCCACTCACAGCCTCAGACGACTCCTCTGCACCAAGCCAGCCAGCCATCCTTACTCACGACGCCTTCAGCCACCCCTGATAGCACTGTTGCAGCTTTGATTCACTTCGCAACGGAGCTCTCAGGCGGAGATCTTAAACAACGGTACAGAATTCTGAATGAATTGTACAAAGTGAACCAGCTACCGACCTTCGTTATACCAGAGGACATGTTTCCCACCTGCTCTTCCCAGCCAGAAGCTTCTAACATCACCATCTCTTCAACTGCATTGGCAGATATCCTGTCTGCTGACGCCCACCCTGTGCAACCTGCTACAGACTCTGCAATATCCTTGCACACTGCTACTCCAGACGAACCATCTACTTCTCCAGTGGTACCTGAGACTACACCAGCTTCACTAGAAACTACACCAGCCGCACCTGAGACTACACCAGCTTCACAGGTACCTACACCTGATGCTTCTGCAAACCAACACTTGTCTTCCGATGATGACTCTACTGCCTCGGTTGACGTTGAAGCACAATCACCATCTCCTGCAACAGAGGAGTCTCCAAGAGTCTCCAAGAGTCTCCGCACTATATGATCAACGTGAAAAAAAATACATATGGATCTCCCGAATACAGACGCCTCTCCAGCAAAATACTCAACACAAGGTATGCGGAATGCCTGCTGAATGATCCAGACTCAAAGTACATACTAAGGAACGAAGTAATCTTATTTGAAGGCGACGAAACCACATTGTCAAAGGACCTTTTCCCACCAGACTACGCCGAGTACAAACATCAAATGATTACTCGAAGCAAGAAAAAATAGAAGAAAGAAGAAACACCAAATTGAAGAAGAAGACACCACCTGAAGACAGATTGTTTCCACCTTGAATGTGGAAGCACTGCCACTGCCGCATTCCAGACCCGCCTCCAAGCCTAGCCAGTTGTTGGGTTGTTTCAGCATCGACATATTGCCACGCAGCTGGGTTTAGCCCTGGCACTTTTTCTTCAACTTCAGCATTTCCTCTCACAGACTTCTCTTCAGCTGTCCCCACTTCAAGGCTCGCCCCCATGGGCATCTTCTCCTGTATTATACATTCATTCATTCATTCAATAATGACGGAAAGTGGTGAATTTGTGTTAAATCTTCAATTACACCATATGTTTTTAGTGTACATTATACACATTAAACTTTGCAGTCGGCAGGGATCACTTAGATACTGTGTACTACAGTGGTCGTCACAGTTGTTAGAGAGTAGGGGACACTTCGCTACTGTGTACCGTGTTCTGAGGCCGGTTGTTGACACAGAAACTCAACTTTCAACAGGTGTTTTATGTTGTTGGTATTTTGATCAGGTAGCCACAGAGCAATAAGCCTAGAGTCAACAAGTGGCCACAGAGCAGTAAGCATAGAGCCAATAGGTGGTCACAGAGCAGTAAGCCTAGAGCCAACGGGTGGTCATAGAGCAGTAAGCCTAGAGCCAGCAGGTGGTCACAGAACAGTAAGCCTAGAGCCAGCAGGTGGCCACAGAGCAGTAAGCCTAGAGCCAACGGGTGGTCACAGAGCAGTAAGCCTAGAGCCAGCATGTGGCCACAGAGCAGTAAGACTAGAGCCAGCAGGTGGTCACAGAGCAGTAAGCCTAGAGCCAACAGGTGGCCACAGAGCAGTAAGCCTAGAGCCAGCAGGTGACAACAGAGCACTAAGCCTAGAGCCAACAGGTGGCGACGTTCTATAAGGAGGACGGCTTGACAGGGAAAATTACCCAGGTACCCAGGGAAAATTACTGTAATGTTACAGTGTATTATGTAATGAGGTTGGTGTCAGGCTCTGTATTATAATGAATTATTTCCATTAAACACGATGGTGCAAAGTAGAACAACTTCACAGTACTCAGTGACACATTTAGGGTCACGTGACCAAGTACTGACAGTGAGAGGAGACTAGTGACGTCATGCACTAAGCAGGACCTCAGTGACGTCATGCACTAAGCAGGACCCCAGTGACGTCATACACTAAGCAGGATCCCAGTGACGTCATGCACTAAGCAGGACCCTAGTGACATCATGCACTAAGCAGGACCCCAGTGACGTCATGCACTTCGCAGGACCCAAGTGACGTCATGCACTAAGCAGGGCCCCAGTGACATCATGCACAAAGCAGGACCCAAGTGACGTCATGCACTAAGCAGGGCCTCAGTGACGTCATGCACAAAGCAGGACCCAAGTGACATCATGCGCTAAACAGGACTCCCCAGTAACGTCATGCACTAGGGAAGACTCCAGTGACATTATGCACTAAGCAGGACTCCAGTGACGTCTAGCACTAATTAAGACCTCAGTGACGCCATGCACTAAACAGGACCCAAGTTACGTCATGCACTAAACAGGACCCCCAGTGACGTCATGCACAAAGCAGGACCCAAGTGACGTAATGCACTAAGCAGAAATCCCAGTGACGTCATGTACTAAGGAAGACTCCAGTGACGTCATGCACTAAGCAGGACCCCAGTGCCGTCAAGCACTAAGCAGGACCCTAGTGACGCCATGCACTAAGCCGGACCCCAGAGACGTCATGCACTAAGCAGGACCTCAGTGACGTCATGCACTAAGCAGGACCCCAGTGACGTCATACATTAAGCAAGACCCCAGTGACGTCATGCACTAAGCAGGATCCCAGTGACGTCATGCACAAAGCAGGACCCAAGTGACGTAATGCACTAAGCAGAAATCCCAGTGACGTCATGTACTAAGGAAGACTCCAGTGACGTCATGCACTAAGCAGGACCCCAGTGCCGTCAAGCACTAAGCAGGACCCTAGTGACGCCATGCACTAAGCCGGACCCAAGAGACGTCATGCACTAAGCAGGACCTCAGTGACGTCATGCACTAAGCAGGACCCCAGTGACGTCATACATTAAGCAAGACCCCAGTGACGTCATGCACAAAGCAGGATCCCAGTGACGTCATGCACTAAGCAGGATCCCAGTGACGTCATGCACAACGCAGGACCCAAGTGACGTCATGCACTAAGGAGGGCCCCAGTTTCGTCATGCACAAAGCAGAACCCAAGTCATGCCATGCACAAAGCAGGGCCCCAGTGACGTCATGCACTAAGCAGGACCCAAGTGACGTCATGCACTAAGCAGAACCCCCAGTGACGTCATGCACTAAGGAAGACCCTAGTGACGTCATGCACTAGCAAGACCCCAGTGACGTCAAGCACTAAGCTGGACCCCAGTGACGTCATGCACTAAGCAGGACCCCAGTGACGTCATGCACTAAGCAGGACGCCTCATGAATGTGAGAACTCTGACATGCGAATTGATTCACTACTGTGTGCAGTGATCATTGTAAGGCACTGTTAAACACCTGCTTTCTGATTGTTTCTTGAATTCGGTGAATGAACGGCAGTGAATGGCGTAAATGTGTAAACATCAGTCAGGAGGAGGAGGGGTGATGTCTCCATGACAACGGCGTCGCAATCTTCCCTTTAACCGGTATTTAAATACTACATAACAAGTGAATGAGAAAGAAATGTCCAAAATCTTAACAATCTTGCTGTGTAAGAAGTAGGAAGACGTGTTGCAACATCATCATATTTCCTAACTCTATGACCTAAGTATTAGTATGTTTTGCAACATCATCAATCATCAAGGTTCTAAACTCTATGACCAAGTATTAGAATATGTTGCAATATCATCATGCTTCTAAACTCTATGATCAAATATTAGAGTAAGTTGCAACATCATCATGCTTCTTAACTATATGACCAAGTATTAGGATACGTTGCAACATCATCATGCTTCTAAATTCTATGACCAAGTATTAGAATATGTTGCAACATCATCATGCTTTTAAGTTCTATTACCAATGTGACGGTGTTCCCCAACTTATATTTCTCCCACGCCAGCTGTAAGAGTCATATCTACTTTACCCGAGCGTTCTCTACGTTCTGGGGAACAATTCAACATATGTGGGAGCGTGTAGTGTTCTCGCGTTGGCGAGAAATTCGCAAAAGAAGAGTGTTTTGGCCTGTGGTCTTGGCGCTGTAGGACGCCAATATGGCGCCGGCCCCTCCGTTTTGCCTCCAAAACGGTATGACGTCAGTGGCACCAGATTGGTCAGGAACAGTGACATGGCACAGGGAGCCAATGAGAAACGCCCCTGGCAAGTATGACGTCACGAAGGCAGGGGGGTCCGGTCATCGCGCCGCGGTGGTGCCAGGGTTTGACACGACACGTCGAGGAGGTCGGACGTGCGAGAGAGGTTCCTGTCAGTTTGACAGTCTACCTCATTCCGGTGGATTTTACGCGTCACCCAGTAGTCTGCAAGCACCCAGTGAGGTCTTCCTTTATTCCATGTGTTGGACCAAAGAAGGAATCGACGAGAATTGAGCAGCAAGTGCTCCAGTAACAGGCGCTTTGCAAGTGGTGAAGTCTGTGCAGTGACGTATGGGACGTTTGAGCCAGTTCGCCCGTTTAGTGACGACGTAGCGGCTGGGCCAATCCACCGAGAGTCAGTAAAAGAACAGTTGCGCTCCAGTTTATGAAGAGAGAGTGATCTGTCATGTATTTCTTCGCCTTGTTGTTGATATAGAGAGATAATACTTGAATGTTTTAAGTAAAATACAAAACTACCTTCGCGTTTCCATTATCCCTCCATTGCTTGTTGCTACAGAGTCCATTGAAAGAGTGAGAGTGATAGAGATACATACCTGCCTGATACCAGGTTTATTTAGTGTGCATTCTTGACACTATTACCACAATCCCACGATACCACTGACGTGTTACTGGACACGGGAACACCAGTTGGCGACCTTTCAGTTAGCAGTAGAACCCTCTCTCGGGGCGGACACACAATCAAGAGAGTGGATTGTGTTCCCACTCGCCTTCAGGTTAAAAGGCCGGCCGGAGGTAGACTGGGATACTCTCCAGGACCTAGATTCAGGAAGCTCTGTGTATTTCTTCGTAAGTGGGTTTGCTACGAAGGTTCCTAAGTGCGCCCTAAGAAGATGCTTAGGTGCGATTCAATAAGGTCCACTTAGGAAGAAATTTGTTGGTTCACCTGCGTGCCGATAGAGGTCACTACTGTGTTTCGTTTGGTCAATCAGAGAGCAGCAACATTCTTCATATTGAAGATTTAGCGCTGGTTTATCGGAGCTCTACTGTCTCCTATTTACGTCGAATTTTCTTATATAATTAGTATATTTCGAAGTAAAACAATGTTTTTTCAACTTCTACAGCCAGCACCGACATTGTAGTAAACAAATATGTTACATTTGTTGTTTACCTACGTAATTCTAAGAGATACTGTGTAGCTGTCCTTGTTGCTCGGAAGATGCGCTGACAATTATTGTATATATTTACTGAATTTACCCAAGGGCCACTATCTAATGGCCTCGAAGAGGACAGAAAGCCGGCGGCTTGTTTAAGGGCCCGCCAATTGTCTTAATGATATTTTTTAGCTGGAATTTTGCATTTACGGCTTCAGCGGGTAGGCGGTTCCATGGGTTTATAGCCCTCTTGGTGGGAAAAAAACGTGTTTTCAGTCCTACTTGAGAGAACATACTCTCCAACACTATATCTGTGATTGCCCTGTTATCAGTGACTTCATACCAAATGGTATGAGGTATTTTGAGCTCTGTAATTACTTCATACACTCAGGAATATTGGAAGATATTCTTGTGCTGCACCCAGATTTTGCCAGTGGAGGCTAATAGATCAGCATTAAGTATTTTGTTCTCTCTCCTAATTCCATGTATGACTGGCCATCCTGTGAGGTGAGGATGTTGGATGAGCTTGTAGCTGGTTTTTGATCTGCACTGTGTGGTCCTTTATACAGAATACGGAAGCAGCACATTGCTGTGTATACCTAAACATGTTTAAAAATACATTGTTTGAGAGGAGTCTTGTAGAAACTGGTAAGAGTAATTATAATATAATGTTTCCATGATTCAATGCTTACCTCTTGTGAAAATCGCGAAGAGTTGTTTAGTCAGAGTTGATTTGTTTTTTGTATTGAGGCTGGTATTTTCTAAATTGATTCCATGTACAGTACTGTATGTCTAACCATCCTGTGAGATGGGAGTATTAGATAAACTTATAGCTAGTTTTTTATCTACACAGTAATATTCCATATAGAATAGGGTAGCAGCACATTGCTGTGTATACCTAATCTTCTTAATAAAAATGATCAGTAATAAAGATTTTAAATTATAGTTTGCATTATTACAAATACAGTACTGTATTATCCTTATTAAATCATGTTAACCATGGATCATTAAGATCTCATATTGATATGTAATAGTCATATTTCTTTCGAACTGCTAATCCATGCTAATCATTCATTAAATTGTGCATTATGTCTCAATTTTTCACTTCCTTGGATATACTGTACAGTACAAAAAGATAGGATAAAAATAAACCAGTAATATTTCTTTCATTATATTTTTCATTTAAATAACTCCATCAATATTTTTACAGCTGACAGGATTTGTTTGACCATACAGGTGCATTATTTGTTAAAAAAAAATTTGGTTTATTGTTACACACAATAGTGCTACATAGCCTTCCCAGCTTGGTGCCTTCTTTTAATACTTACTGATTAAAAATAAATAATAAATACATTTTATTCAGGAAAAGTACATACAGTTGATTTGCAAACATAACGTTGGATTTATAGACAGAGCTAGTACATACAATACCTAAAGCCACTAATACTCATAGCATTTCGGCAAGGTGTGGGGGAAAAAACACAGACTAAAACTTAATAGTAATCGGGATTAGGTATAAATTGTGTTGAAAGAAGGAATAAAAAATACAAAAAGGGGGATTAACATAGCATAAATCAGCAATTGCACATGTTGGTGAACAGAGTTGTTTAAAATATAGCAAGACATGGGTTGACATTTAGGAGGTAAGTTAGGTTACATGGAGTTAATTAGGCAGTACTTGGTTTAACTCTTAAACTGGTTGAGAGAGGTACAGCCTTTGACATGATTCGGGAGGTCATTCCACATTCTGGGTCCCTTGATTTGTAGAGCACTTCTAGTTTGGTTACACACAGCCAAATTGTGTAACAGGAAGAGGTCTTGGACACAAATTTGTTCCATGCTAAATGTGGAGGAATCAGCTGAGTATTCCTCAAATAAAATAAGTTGCCTCAGCTTATAAGGTAAATAAAATAAGCATTTCTCAAATAAGTAGCTGCCTCACCTCACTGCCTTACTGCCACATAGCCTTCCAGGCATGGTGCCTTCTTTTGATAATTACTTGTTCCACACCCAAATTGTATAACAGGAAGAGGTCTTGAACTCCTACTTCCCTCTCTCTTTTTTTAATAGTCTATATAGTCATAAATATAGCTTAAAGTATTCAATGAATAAAGTTTTTGACATTTTTACCCTTCTCCTTACCTAACATCATTTGTGCAGCATATTTTTATTTTATGTTTCACCCAGATTTAATTTCAAAATAAAACCAAACTAAATAAATTAGAGATGGGTATGTATAGCTAAGGTACACCCTTACTACTAGGTGAACAGGGGCATTTGGTGATAGTAAATGATCCCATCAGGCAGGGCTCATCACCTCTCATATTTCATGTTCACCAGTGTTTATTTACTTAATAACTACGGGTATAATATGTTGCTATTATAAAACTAATTATACTATCATCAAACACATATTTACTTTAAGTTTCAAGCAGAGAATGCATATATAACTAACACGAAGGACTCCTCTTCACTAGATTCACCAGCTATAATATTTTGGTCATGTTCCAATATCATAAATCGATCCCAGTGTTATGTAGTAGAGACAAAATTACTTATATCCAGTTTACGTAAAGCTACGAGTGGTCGAAACCACACTTAAATCCCGGAATGAACTTACGAAGGTTTCTCCACTTAGGGTAGCTACTTGAATACGAACGTAATTGCCACGAAGGCGCTAAGAGGGAAAACGTTCTCAGCTAAGAGGAAAAACCTTCGTAAGTACCTTCCTGAATCCGGCCCCAGGTGAACAGTGGCACCTCGAGGATGGAGTGAAGACCCGCAGGGCTACAGTGAATAACAGTTACCACTACTACTACTTGGTAGTGGCTGGTGAGAGGTAGAGAAACCCCGACATTGTCAATTTTGACAGGATATAAAGTACAGTTACCTTAACTTATTTACTTACTGGACGAAACCCCGACATTAGCGACCTTGCCAGGATTCGAGGTACGGTTACTTACTGAAGAAAACCCCGAAACCAAGTATTAGGATATTTTGCAACATCATCACGCTTCTAAACTCTATGACCAAGTATTAGAATATGTTGCAACATCATCCTGCTTCTAAACTCTATGACCAAATATTAGGATATGTTGCAACAACATCATTCTTCTAAACTCCTTGACCTAAGTATTATGATATGTTGCAACATCAAGGTTCTAAACTCTATGATCCAAGAATTAGGATATGTTGCAATATCATGTTTCTAAACTCCTTTTTTAGTTTAGAATATAAATTAGAATAATATTTCGTTATAAATATTGAACTCCATGAGTCTGGACACAGGACTGAGTGCATGATCATGTTGACAATTTCTCTTGCAAAATCTGCCTCTCTCGTGTTGATACCAATTATATTTACAGCGGTTTGAATATCACACATAAAGACGTTGTCTGGATCTTCCACTTTCATGCTGTTTATTTTAGTGCTTATTGTTATGACCATAACCAGGCACTGCATCACCAACCACAACAAGGCCCTGAACAACATCAACACCAGCCTCCACACCCTCAGCCACAACATAACCATAACCAGGCACTGCATCACCAACCTCAACAAGGCCCTGAACAACATCAACACCGGCCTCCACACCCTCAGCCACAACATAAGCATAACCAGACAATGCATGCAATTACTGGATGAGGATTAGGACATTGGATGGGGGGAGGAAGGAATGGTGCCCAGCTGTTAAGTTTTCCTTACTAACTGACAACTTTGATAATGGCCTAAGAATACAGTACACAAATGGGATATTAATAAGGCATTCAAAGTATCAACATAAAATTTCGAGTACAATGAAACAAAAAATTTTGAATATAAAAGTTAATCTTTAAAGAGGTATAGAAAACCACGACTATTCGACCATATGGGAGTGAGATGATTAGCATGATATGAATATATATTAGCTGCTGAATACAATTATTGTGTACCTAGAAACACTTTTATATTAAATTTTATTTATTAATATGAAGTTAAAAAAAAATTTGTTAAGAATTTAATTTTTTTTAACACTTTCAAGAATTTTAGCACAAATTTTTTTTTCATAAATTATTTGTAAATAAATTTAACTTATATATAAGAAACTTTCTAATAATACATTCAATGCGTTTTGATACAAAATTTTGAGTGTAATTTATACACATTAAACTATGCAGTGATTAGGAATCATTTAGACCTAGTATTACACTAGTCGTCGCAGTTGTTAGAGAGGGTGACACTTAGCTACTGTGTTACCATGTTCTGAGGTCAGTGGTTGTCACAGAAAGGCACTTTTCAACAGGTGTTTCTTGTTGTTGGTGTTTTGGTCACGCTGGTGTTTCTTGTTGTTGGTGTTTTGGTCACGCTGGTGTTTCTTGTTGTTGGTGTTTTGGTCACGATGGTGTTTCTTGTTGTTAGTGTTTTGTTCACGCTGGTGTTTCTTGTTGTTGGTGTTTTGGTCACGCTGGTGTTTCTTGTTGTTGGTGTTTTGTTCAGATGTCCACATTGCACTAAGCATAGAGCCAGCAGGCGATCACAGAGTACTTAATCCCAGTGAAGTCATGCATTAAGCAGGACTCGTGACATCATCTAGTAAGCACGACCCCAGTGACGTCATGCGCTAAGCAGGACCCCAGTGACGTCATGCACTAAGCAGGACCCCATGGCCGGCACGCACTAAGCAGGACCACTCCTGAGTATGAGGGCTCTGACATGAGAATGGATTGACTTTTGTGTGCAGTGATTATTGTAAGGCACTGTTAAACATCTGCTTTCTGGTTGTTTCTTCAATTCGGTGAATAAACGGCGGTGAATGGCGTAAATGTGTAAACATCAGTCAGGAGGAGGAGGGGCGATGTCTCCTTGACAATAGCGTCGCATCTTGCCTTTAACCTGTATTTAAATATTACATAACGAGTGAATGAGAAAGAAATGTCCAAAATCTGAACAATGTTGCAGTGCAACAAGTAGGAAGACGTGTTGCAACATCATCATGCTTCGAAACTCTTTGACCCAAATATTATGATATGTTGCAACATCATGCATCTAAACTCATTTATCAGTTTACAATATAGTTTAGAAAAATATTTATTATAAATATTGGATTCCATGAGTCTGGACCCGGGACTGAGTGCATGGGCATGTTGACAATTTCTCTTGCAAAATCTGCCACGCTCGTGTTGATATCAATTATGTTTACAAGGGTTTGGATATCACGCATAAAGACGTTGTCTGGATCTACCACTTTCATGCTGTTTATTGTAGTGTTTATTGTTATAATCATAACCAAGCACTGCATTACCAACCTCAACAAGGCCCTGAACAACATCAACACCAGCCTCCACACCCTCAGCCACAACATAACCATAACCAGACACTGCATCACCAACCTCAACAAGGCCCTGAACAACATCAACACCAGCCTCCACACCCTCAGCCACAACATAACAATTAACCAGGCAATCGGTCACCAACCTGAACAAGGTCCTGAACAACATCAATACCAGCCTCGACACCCTCAGCCACAACATTACCATAACCAGGCACCCCATCACCAACCTCAATAAGGCCCTGAACAACATCAACACCAGCCTCCACACTCTCAGCCAGAACATAACCATAACCAGGTACTGCATCACCAACCTCAGCAAGGCCCGGAACAACATCAACACCAGCCCCACACCCTCAGCCACAACATTAGGATAAGGATTAGGGATTGGACGGGGTGTTGGAAATTTCCAACACCGAATAGAACACTGTTGTATTCTCATTACTTATTACTAACTCTACTAATTATTGTAGTAAGTAAAATTAACACCACGTAGAATTCTCATGTACTAATAATTTCATATGTGCAGTAGGTTAGAATTCTCACGTCATCCGACGCCAGTATTGCGTCAGATTTCCTTACAATAAACACATTATATCCAATGTATCTGAGAATTAAATTCGATTCTCTATAACCAAGGCATTCTGTATGATAATTAATTACAGATGAATTGACCTCCAACTAAAAGCCGAATAGAGCGTTGGAGTCATAGCGATTATCTAGTAATAAAAGTTAACGTCACGAGTGAATGCCATGGGGAGACATTAATTCCTCTCCCTTATACGTTTACTATCACTAAATTGGCAAATAATAATATTGTCCTCTTCTAAATAATAAACCCGTCCAGTCTTCAACATTTCAAGCGTAAATGCGAGAAATACTAATATTCATGACAATAATTTGTCTAATGAACGCGAGACGCGGCGTGGGGTGGAGAGGCTTGCCAGTACACGTGGAGGGAAGCTCTGAGGCAGACCTACCCGTATCGTGCTCACGAGGAGACGCCATTACCCAGCCATCCGGGTAGACGTTATCCATCCTCAGATGAAAGTTGCCACTGTGAGGCGTGAACAACCTTGCAGATAATATCTTCAACTGGTGCTGGTGTAACATAAGGAACATTTTTAATCTGGTTCCTGACTACACGTGACCGGCCAGTGAAGCGCGCCATTATCCAGGATAGGCTGAAGCCAGAGCCTGGGACGCGAATTTCGGCAATCTTAAAACTTATACAGTGCCCTTATTAGCTAAGTATCTTCTCTTTATTTGATGCATCCGGTAAAGTGTAGTGTAGTAGCTGGGTGATTGACCATGACGACGTATGCCAACATCAAACTACAGGTTATTACCTATTATCACCTGTAACTCTTAATTTCTTGAACATAGAGATTCAGTAGTTTAATTAGTTGCTACTGTAAATATTTGTTTTGCAGCACGTGAGAAGAATTCTCCCTGCTGCCTTCTCCCATGTTAATCCATCCCATTCGTCAGCCAGCTGAGCCCAAGGGAATTAGAGGAAGCGTCGTGGCTTACATAAAGGAATCATCATTAAGCTAAGATTTCTTTGTATTTATTCATGAAATTTCTGAAATTACTTACATGCAGAATTCCTCTGGATTAACATGTGTTTATTGTGACTATCATTACTATACCTATAATCTACGTTCCCTTTCATGGTAATGACATTAGTTTCACTATAATTCATAGGATTAGATTATTATAATTTGGATTAGTGAACGAACCACACTAATTCCTGGACGTACTGACTTCCAGTAATAACCCCCCAATGTAGGTGTTTGAGGGTTTGATTCACTTAATTATACAGCCCATTAATTATTTCTATGATCATATTCTCTAGTATTTTATCCATAGTTACTGGTTCATCTAGGAATTATTTAATGATCAGAAATTCTCAGTTTCCCTCTTTACTATAAAAGCGGGTGGTCCTTCGTAATTTAATTTACTACATTAATATTTAAATAATCAGATTCAAGCCCCAAATGTCCCACATTATGATCTTTATCGAACCGGATAGGCATTAAATTTATAATTAAAATATTAATCATTAATAACTAATCCTTGTGTGATAGAAGTTAGACTAACTATTTAATTAATTGTGTCAACTAACAGTGTAACACATCAGTTAGCCTAGATCACACTAACATATTGCTACTTTCACCTCATGTATAAGGTTGCTTTAGTGGGTCATAGCCAATTACCCACAACACTTAGACCTATACCTCACACAGAGGTGAGAATCTTTAGGTCACCAGGAGCAACAGCTCATAATTTTTATAATAACCCCACCCTAACACCTGCGTTAGAGTGGCCTCACCATCTAACCATTATATACTTAGGTGGTAATGACATCCACCTCACTCGTCATCCAGCCGAGGTGATCAAACACCTCAAAGCCATAATTTCTTCTTTCAAGCTCATCAGTGAATCGGTAGTATTCACATTAGTGGAACCTCGCCAACCAAGTCAAGATAATCGTTGGGGAGTAACCCCAGAATACTACCTGAGAGCTGCTAAGTACATAAATTTCAGGCTGAAAAAACGAGTGAGATTGGATGCCACATATATCCAATTTACAGCCAGACCTTACAGACAGAACCTGACCAGAGATGGTGTACACTTGTCAGGGGAATCTAGGTTGCATGTGGTTGACAAGTTAATTAACACCATCAACCATCACAAACGGCTGTGGCTAGCAACCCAAACTTAACTGTACATAATTGTTTCACCTGTGTGTGCAAGAGCACTCTTATAAAACAAAAAACCCAAAAATACAGCACAACTATATTCACCTTACTGCACCACAATAATCTTTACCCATGTTATTAGGTAGAATTTAGGCTGAGATTGTGCTGAATTTGGTACAAGCCCAGACTAAATAACTTTATAGTTCTTAGTTAGGAATTATTACGACTAGATCTCAACTAGTCAGTGTTGTATGTATTATATTATTTGTGCTGACCCTATACAGGGTGGGATCAATTTTTGAGATAACTCTGATTGGAGTGTCTCCATAATATTTCTCTTGTATGCATTATTTTGTGTATCTATTTTGTGTATTGCTGGATAATCTCCATTAACTCTGATGGTGATATAGATGAGCTAACCGGTCGAGAACTAATGGTGAAGTTCAGACAGTGCACAAAATATCTAGCTATTTGTTGTTAGGTAGGTAGGTACATTCAACCTCAATTGAGGAAAAATATAAAGTAGCCACCTTAAATTAGGCTACAATTAATGTTACTTATTCACTAATGAACAAGTACCCAAGCTTCATTAGTAATACATATGCTAACACTGTGAAGTTTGAACCTAAGCCCAACATGGCTACTCCTGAGCAATTGAGGAGAACCTACATTGGCCTTAAAGGTCATTTGACCAGGTTAATTAATAAGGCTGAGGGCTTAACTAAAGATACTCCCATTGACTCTTATCACTTAGAGACATCAGTTAGAGTGGCTGATCTGAAATTTGATCAAGTCAGATCTGCAGGTCAATCTTACCTTGATTTGCTAAATACTGTAGAAACCGATCCTGAGGAAGTAAGTCAAATTGTAGACGACATCTCCCAGTATGAAGATGAGACTCAAGATATAATTATCAGGCTATCTAAATTAGCAAAACAATCTAGATCCAATACCAGTAACACTGGGTCTCACTTCAATAATCAATTACCAGAGGTTCGTTTACCTACTCTAGACTTACCTACATTTTCAGGATTAGATACAGAAAATTGGGACAATTTTTGGACTTCCTTTGAAGTTCACATCCATAAGAAGCCGTCTCTAGACAAGGTTTCTAAATTTTCATACCTACTTAGTCTTCTCACAGGAGAGGCTAAAAAGGTCATACATAACCTTACTCTTAATGAGAGTAATTATGAGGAAGCTATAAAACTCCTGAAGTTGAACTATTGCAACAAAGAGTTAAGTATAGCTACCCTCTATTATCAATTGCTAGATCTGAATGCACCAAACAGTAGACCAGAGTCACTTCAGAGCTTCAGACTAGAAGTAGAGTCTCTAGTAAAGGCCTTAGGTACTAAAGTTAATATACCTGCTTCAGAATGGTCTATCAAGCTACTATTACAGAGGAAATTACCTCGAAATGTCTTGACAGAGCTCTGCTCACATTATAATACTGAGTTTCTCACTCTCGACCAAATTTTCGAGGGGTTGAGGATCACAGTTAACAGGTTAAAGACTCATGATAAAATTAAACCTGAGTCTAAACCAACTAGTACTGATATTTCAGTCAAACCTAAACAGACTCAGAGTAAGTCTAATAAATATAAATCCAAACCTACTCCATCCACTGGAAAAAGAAGTGGAAATGTAGGTACATATTCGGTATCTCCTTCGGAGATAACCAAGGACTTGTCTACTAAAGAGACTAAGTCTATTAACCAGGGAAAGTGTCTGTTCTGCAATCAGGAACACACTACTTATCAATGCTCTGTTTATCCTACTTATAATGTTAGGGTTAAAAGGTTACAAGAATTGCACAAGTGCACCAAGTGCATGGGCTCTCATGATCCCAAGAAATGTGCAGTGCAGCTACGTTCCTGCAACCGTTGTAACCAAGGTGTACACCACTACGCCTTATGTAGAAAGTCTTCTACACCAACCATGACCACTGGAGAGAATTCTACAAATTCTACTGCAGTGCAATATTGCCAAGTACATCACGAAGTAAATGTACTTGCTACTGAGTCAGGCAATAATACTACTTTGCCTACAGCTCAACTTAAACTAATAAACCGAAGATCTAGAATTAACACTAGAGGTCTTTTTGACCAAGGTTCACAGAAAACCTTCATTACACAACAGTTGGTAGATGAGTTAAATTTAAAACCTGCCAAAAGTGTGAGGTTAAATATTTCTGGTTTCTTGTCAAATAGTGGACCTCGTGACTACAAGGTAGTTAAAGTATTAGTAAGACACGGATCTTCTACTAGTCCAATCCAAGCGGTAGTAGTGGATAAGATTCCTACAGGTCACAGGATTAGCTCGCACTGCGAGACACCTTAAACGAAACCGCATGAGGCTAGCAGATTATAAAATAAATTCTGACTGCCTCACAAATATTGGAATACTAATAGGCGCGGATCATTATTACAAGTTTATAACTGGATGCACTAGGCAACATGGTATGAATTTGTTGTCGTCCGCAGGAGGCAAATTGCTCACAGGAACAGTGCTTTTCAGACAAGGTCCAGCGTCCACAAACCAACAATCCAATAATGTAATTGTGGCGTGACTAGGCTTAGAACAGTCACCCCTACGTTTCAGGGAAATATCTGAGGATATTGAGTCTGACCCACCAATACATCGTTTGTGGGATTTAGACACCTTAGGCATCATCCCTGAGCAACCAAGTCCTGATGATACGTGGACTTACCAGCAATATCTGGATACAGTTGTCTACTCAAATAAACAATACTGGGTAAGACTCCCATGGAAGTTGGATCATCCACAACTTCCAGTTAATTATTTTATGGCAGCCTCACAATTGCAGTCTCAATTAACACGACTACAGAAGCAGCCAGGCAAACTGAACATGTATCATCAACGTATCCAACAACAACTTAACCATAAGTTCATTGAAGTTGTTGAACACGATGACCGAAAAACAGGTCATTATTTACCTCACCACGCTGTGGTGAAAGACTCATTGACAACACCTATTCGTATTGTCTTTAACTGCAGTACTAAAGTAAAGCCGAGCAGTGTGTCTTTAAATGAATGTCTCCAAACAGGACCTAGCCTAACACAAAGGCTACATGACGTGTTGTTACGATTTCGCACAGGCATTTTTGCCTATACAGCTGACATCAGCAAAGCCTTTCTCCGAGTAGGGTTACAGGAGGAAGATCGTGACTACACAAAATTCCTCTGGTTTAAGGATCCACTGGATCCTAACAGTGAAATAATCACCGACCGTTTTGCCTCAGTATTATTTGGAGCTACGTCCTCACCGTTTCTTTTGCAAGCAACATTAGACACGCATTTGAGGAAATCAAACAGCCCTTATAAGGCAGACATTAGCGACAACTTATATGTCGACAATTTCCAGGGGACAACTAATGATCAAGCTGATCTGGTAGAAATCTACCAAGAGGCTAACCGTGAACTGTTAGGAGCCAATATGCCACTACAGTCATGGGCCTCAAATAATAAACTGCTTAACCAGGTAATCGAGAAAGAATTTCCAGATTATCAGGTACCCAGTCAATTAAAGGTTCTAGGCGTGGAATGGAACACCAGCACTGACGAGATGAATGTCAAGTCAGTGCAAACTGATAATTCAACGCTTACCATGAGAACACTGCTCTCATTTGTCAGTCAACCATTTGACCCTTTAGGCCTACTTAGTCCTATATTAATAAGGGGCAAACTCCTAATGCAGGAGTGCTGGCAGAAACATATGGGATGGGATGATCCGTTATCAAGTAAGTTACAAGCCAAATGGCAAATACTCTCAACGGATTTTAATCAGTTAGGCGTTTTGAAATTTCCTCGTAATGCTTCAGGACCAAACTTACCCACCAATTTGCACGTTTTTTGCGATGCCTCTGGCAAAGCATATGGCGCAGCAGCCTATTTAGTTAATAGTGCACAATCAATTTTACTCACATCTAAAGCAAGAGTTGCTCCCATCAAGAAGAGATCTTTACCTCAGATGGAGTTGACTGCATTGCTAGTGGGAGTAAGATTGGCTCATTGCCTGGCAAAGACACTCAATAATATCCACTTTGGTGAGATTGTAGTGTGGTCAGACAACGAGGCAGTCTTACAATGGGTAAGAAACAATAACAACAAAACTCCCTACGTCAGTAATCGTGTCAGGAAGATTCATGATTTATCTGCTGGATATAAATTTCGACATGTTCCTACTAAGGACAATCCTGCAGATTATTTATCGCGAGGGTTAACATTAAAACAACTTGTCAAGTCTTCGCTGTGGTTCAATGGACCTTCATGGCTTGTTGGTGGTCAGTGGCCCAAACAAAAGCCACAAGTCATAGTGACCAACATCACCACTCCCATGAAAGAACCAGAACCTCAACGAATATTAGCCATTGATCCTCACCATTATTCTAACTTAAGCAAATTGCTACGAGTGACTGCACACGTGTTTGATTTCCTTGCTAAGGTAGGAATTCGACATAAGTTTCCCAATCCTATCCACTATTGGATCAAGCGTGCACAGCAAGAGACATATGGAAGCGAATTTGAGAATCTTCCAGATAAATTAACTAAGTCTAGGCATCTGGTATGATGCCAACACTCATAACATACTACGATGTGGAGGACGTTTGCTACATGCAAAAATTGACTTAGACACTAAGAATCCAATTCTTTTACCTCGTCACCACATCATCACTAAACTTCTTGTCTTACATCACCATCAATATGGTACCTTACATGGTGGAGTTTTAGATACTCTCACCGACCTTAGACAAAAGTACTGGCTTCCTCAAGGTCGTCAGACAGTTAAGACTATTATTAAATCTTGTGTAATCTGAAAGAGATACGACGCTAGAGTATGTCCTTACCCAGGACCTCCACCACTCCCAGAAGAGCGAGTGGTTCATCTTCGTCCTTTCGAAACCACTGGTGTTGATTATACAGGAGCCTTACTCATCACTGGTAACTCAGATAATATACCAGTGAAGGCGTACATTTGTCTCTTTACATGTGCTACAACCAGAGGCGTACACTTAGAGGTCACTCCAGACATGAGTGCTGAAGCCTTCATTCAAGCTTTCCGCAGATTTGCTGCCCGCCGATCGTGTCCTAAATTAATGATATCGGACAACGGTTCTAATTTTGTGGCAGGAGAAAGTTGTTTGTGAGAAGTCTGGAACCACCCAGAAGTACAGTCAGTCCTACAGAGACGACAATGTCACTGAAAATTCATAGCACCGAGAGCCCCTTGGCAAGGTGGGTTCTATGAGCGAATGGTAGGCACAGTCAAGAAGTGTCTAAGGAAAACTTTACACCGACAAAAGGTCGGTTACTCAGAACTCCAAACCATTGTTGTGGAAATCGAGGCGCGAGTCAATAACCGCCCAATCACCTACCTGTCTGATGATTTCACCCAGAGAGAACCTCTGAGCCCCTCACACTTGATCCATGGAGGTCTACTGAGCCCTCTCATCCCTTTAGCCGAAGAGGACCCTGTAGACCCGTCACATGTGACCAGAGGAGACTTGGTGGAAAGCTACCAGCATCTTTCTAGAGTTATTAACAGGTGGAATGAGGTGTGGACTCGAGAGAACCTCACAGCTCTACGAGAGTACCACTACGGAGCTTCGAGTCCTTACAATAAGGTGCAATTAAAACCAGGACACCTAGTACTAGTCGACAGTGATGGACCAAGGTCAGAGTGGCCTATAGGCAAAATTTTTACCATTCATCCAGATCGTCAAGGTGTCCTAAGAGTAGTTAAAGTTTTATGCCGAGGCAACACTACTCTAAAAACTTTAGAGAAGCTGGTTCCCCTTGAACTGACTGAGCAAGAATATCAGCCAGATCCAGTTTCCCCAGTAATTTCCGAGGACAATGATCCTGTTCCTCCAAGCAACCGCCCCACTAGAGATGCTGCTCAACAATGTAGGCGGAATTTGCAAGCCTATTACAACTCTGAGCAAGAGTAATTCCTTTCACATTCCACTTAGATAACTATGATGATGCTGCGATGTGATATCACGTAACAAAACATTACACGTCACTATGACCCAGGATATCCCATCATAGTAGATTCTGTTGTTTAAATTGTGTGAGTTAAAATCTATAAATATTGTGTAGGCTATAAGCAACATGTTTCATTTGACATGTAAATAGCAAGACTCAAGTTCTTGTAAGTCCTTGATAAATCCGGGACGTTCGTTATGTGTGTACTAACATACTAACATATTAACATACTAATGTACTAATCTTAATATCACTTCGGGATAGGTCAGTACTCCACAGTACACTACGACCCTAGAATCCTCCCCCCGGAGTTATGTTGGAAATTTCCAACACCGAATAGAACACTGTTGTATTCTCATTACTTATTACTAACTCTACTAATTATTGTAGTAAGTAAAATTAACACCACGTAGAATTCTCATGTACTAATAATTTCATCTGTGCAGTAGGTTAGAATTCTCACGTCATCCGACGCCAGTATTGCGTCAGATTTCCTTACAATAAACACATTATATCCAATGTATCTGAGAATTAAATTCGATTCTCTATAACCAAGGCATTCTGTATGATAATTAATTACAGATGAATTGACCTCCAACTAAAAGCCGAATAGAGCGTTGGAGTCATAGCGATTATCTAGTAATAAAAGTTAACGTCACGAGTGAATGCCATGGGGAGACATTAATTCCTCTCCCTTATACGTTTACTATCACTAAATTGGCAAATAATAATATTGTCCTCTTCTAAATAATAAACCCGTCCAGTCTTCAACATTTCAAGCGTAAATGCGAGAAATACTAATATTCATGACAATAATTTGTCTAATGAACGCGAGACGCGGCGTGAGGTGGAGAGGCTTGCCAGTACACATGGAGGGAAGCTCTGAGGCAGACCTACCCGTATCGTGCTCACGAGGAGACGCCATTACCCAGCCATCCGGGTAGACGTTATCCATCCTCAGATGAAAGTCACCACTGTGAGGCGTGAACAACCTTGCAGATAATATCTTCAACTGGTGCTGGTGTAACATAAGGAACCTTTTTAATCTGGTTCCTGACTACACGTGACCAGCCAGTGAAGCGCGCCATTATCCAGGATAGGCTGAAGCCAGAGCCTGGGACGCGAATTTCGGCAATCTTAAAACTTATACAGTGCCCTTATTAGCTAAGTATCTTCTCTTTATTTGATGCATCTGGTAAAGTGTAGTGTAGTAGCTGGGTGATTGACCGTGACGACGTATGCCAACATCAAACTACAGGTTATTACCTATTATCACCTGTAACTCTTAATTTCTTGAACATAGAGATTCAGTAGTTTAATTAGTTGCTACTGTAAATATTTGTTTTGCAGCACGTGAGAAGAATTCTCCCTGCTGCCTTCTCCCATGTTAATCCATCCCATTCGTCAGCCAGCTGAGCCCAAGGGAATTAGAGGAAGCGTCGTGGCTTACATAAAGGAATCATCATTAAGCTAAGATTTCTTTGTATTTATTCATGAAATTTCTGAAATTACTTACATGCAGAATTCCTCTGGATTAACATGTGTTTATTGTGACTATCATTACTATACCTATAATCTACGTTCCCTTTCATGGTAATGACATTAGTTTCACTATAATTCATAGGATTAGATTATTATAATTTGGATTAGTGAACGAACCACACTAATTCCTGGACGTACTGACTTCCAGTAATAACCCCCCAATGTAGGTGTTTGAGGGTTTGATTCATTTAATTATACAGCCCATTAATTATTTCTATGATCATATTCTCTAGTATTTTATCCATAGTTACTGGTTCATCTAGGAATTATTTAATGATCAGAAATTCTCAGTTTCCCTCTTTACTATAAAAGCGGGTGGTCTTTCGTAATTTAATTTACTACATTAATATTTAAATAATCAGATTCAAGCCCCAAATGTCCCACACGGGGGATGGAGGGGGGGGGGAATGGAATGGTGCCCAATAGCTAAGTGATCCCCACTTACTGACGAATGTTACAGTGGCCTCAGAATACGGTACACAAACGGGATATTAATAAGGTATTCGAAGTATCAATACAAAATTTCTTGTGGAATGAACATAAATTTTTTTGAATATTTAAGTTACCCATTGAGGCAGTATAAAAAATCACGACAAGACGACCGAATGAGTGTAGGAAGAAGTGCAGGATTTTTATACTTATTACTTCTTAAATACATTTAGTTTTAACTTTATAAAACATGGATATATCACGATTTAATTAGCAATATAAAATGAAAAAAAGCAGTTTGTACTTTTTTTTAAAATCTTTAAATGTTTTAAATTTTAGGAAAAAAATTTACGTCTTAAATTTATAAAAATTATTATGTGTATATAATAACCCCTAATTAGCAAACGTGGTGAATTTTCAATTATATCATATATTTTAAGTGTATGTGTATTGTGACGATAATCTCTTTCAAGAGAGATTGAGCCTGCTCTTCCCTACTTAAAGTTACATCAATTCTACAAGTATAAGTTGCTACATTCAAGATACGTCACCGGTAGCACAAAACGTTTTGACCAAGAGGCAAAACGTACCCAAGAACCCCCCTACTCCACACACCCTCCATGCCGGCTCGTCGTCAACCAGCAAACTACCCATTCCAGCCTGCCTGCTCCTGAGTGGTGACTCGCCGACCGCGCACCTGCACCTCAGCACCATCTACCTGAGTCGACGTCTGAGCCTGACCAGCTGTCAACTTCAGAATATTCTTTGTGCTCTTAGAGTTGACATCTCTCTCTGGCATACTAAGCTCTCTGGCTTTTGTATTCTAAGGCAGGTCTCAGCCAAAGCCAATATTCTCAGCACCATTTCACATTATATTATTTAATCTATTATGTTTTTGCATTTATCTTTGTCATTTTATTGCACTAGTCATTTACCCGAGATTTGTCTTTATTTTCATTTATGTTTAAAGTAAATATATTAAAGTTTCATTGTTCATACTTTGTGTTTTACGTGTTCTTCCCTCTAATTTACCACAGACAACAGGCAAGCAGTCTATCTTTTTTTTGTAAGTGTGACCAGGCATTGACACCTGCCCTTGGAGGACTGCCGAACATCAATACTCCAACACTTTCCCGTCACAGTACATTGTACACATTAAACCTTAAAGTGGGCAGTGATTTGGGATCCCTTAGATACTGTGTACTACAGTGATCGTCACAGTTGTTAGAGTGTGGGGGGACACTTCGTTACTGTGTACAGTGTTCTAAGGCCAGTTGTTGACACAAACTCACCTTCCAACAGGTGTTTGTTGGTGTTTTGGTCACGCTGATGTTTTTTGTTGTTGGTGTTTTGGTCACGCTGGTGTTTCTTGTTGTTAGTGTTTTGGTCACGCTGGTGTTTCTTGTTGTTGATGTTTTGGTCACGCTGGTGTTTCTTGTTGTTGGTGTTTTGGTCACGCTGGTGTTTCTTGTTGTTGGTGTTTTGGTCACGCTGGTGTTTCTTGTTGTTGGTGTTTAGGTCAGGTGGCCACAGTGTACTTAATCCCAGTGAGGTCATGCACTAAGCAGGATCCCATTGACGTCATGCAGTAAGTAGGACCTCAGTGACGTCATGCACTAAGCACGACCTCAGTGACGTCATGCACTAAGCAGGACCCCAGTGTCGTCATGCACTAAGCAGGCCCTCAGTGACGTCATGCACTAAGCAGGTCCCCAGTGACGTCATGCACTAAGTAGGACCTCAATAACGTCATGCAGTAAGCAGGACCCCCCTGACGGCAGGCCATAAGCAAGACCCTAGTGACATCATGCACTAAGAAGGACCCCAGTGATGTCATGCACTAAGCAGGACCTCAGTGACGTCATGCACTAAGCAGGTCCCCAGTGACGTCATGCACTAAGCAGGCCCTCAGTGACGTCATGCACTAGGCAGGACCCCAGTGACGTTACGCACTAAGCAGAACCCCAGTGACTTCATGCACTAAGCAGGACCCCAGTGACGTCATGCACTAAGCAGGACCTCAGTGACGTCATGCACTAATCAGGACCCCAGTGACGTCATGCACTAAGCTGGATCACAGTGACGTCATGCACTAAGCAGGACCCCAGTGACGTCATGCACTAAGCAGGACTCCTCATGAATGTAAGGACTCTGACATGCGAATTGACTCACTACTCTGTACAGTGATCATTCTAAGGCACTGTTAAACACCGGCTTTTTGGTTGTTCACTGAATTCAATAGCAATATCACAATATTTCTGCACTGAACCAGACCATCACCTGAGATATGCTGACGAGCAACACTGACATGATCGACAGATATTGATATACAAGGACATCAGACATAGCTAAAGAACTTTACATCAAACACTCAGTTAGGTATATTCTCTGGTTGACAAGTCTAAGACGTTTACACGAACTTCTTCTTCAACTGATCAATGCAACTGCAGAGCAAGATTACCTAGTTTCCCCTCGACAGGACATCCATCTTCCCTCTCTTCATGCCTCGATGTAATCTATACTTCTTGCAACATTGTAAGAATCAATTGCTTTGAAGTTGAAGAGAAAACATTAATTTAGGGAAGACGGGATTTTTTGTGAAATTACTCATTTATTACTTACATTAATATTATCTAATTCACTAATGAATTAGTGAATTAGTGGACATGAAAACACTCGTTGTCCATCAATCACTTTCAAATCTACTTTGAGGCCCCCCCCCCCCATCCCAGAACACGTCATGTAAAATCTACCATTTATTTCCTTGAGTTTTCTAGGCAGGGGGTCGAGGCTCTCTCTCTCTCTCTCTCTCTCTCTCTCTCCCTCTGCGACCCAACACCATCTCTCAACCACCTCGCTCCTCACACAGATACAGGCGACATTTAGACGATAAATTCTCCCCTAAAAGCCCAGTTACTTAAATGACAAACCAGGCTGTTTGCTTCCTTTGGAGGGCATAAAACCTGACATATATGCCGTTTATGGCGTAAATGTGTAAACATCAGTCAGGAGGAGGAGGGGTGATGTTTCCATGACAACGGCGTCGCCTCTTCCCTTTAACCGGTATTTAAATACTACATAACTAGTGAAGGAGAAAGAAATGTCCAAACTTTAAACAATGTTGCTGTGTAACAAGTAGGAAGACGTGTTGTTACACCATCAAGCTTCTAAAACTCCTTTTTTTTAATTTAGAATATAATTTAGAACAATATTTCTTTACAAATATTGAGTTCCAAGAGTCTGGACATTGGACTGAGTGCATGGGCATGTTGACTATTTCTACTGCATAATCTGCCTCGCTCGTGTTGATATCAGTTATATTTACAGGAGTTTGGATATCACGCATAAAGTTATGTCCGCATCTTCCACTTTCATGTTGTTCATTGTAGTGCTTATTGTTATAACCATAACCAGACACTGCATCACCAACCTCAACAAGGCCCCTGAACAACATCAACACCAGCCTCCACACACTCAGCCACAACATAACCATAACCAGGCACTGCATCACCAACCTCAACAAGGCCCTGAACAACATCAACACCAGCCTCCACACCCTCAGCCACAACATAACCATAACCAGACACTGCATCACCAACCTCAGCAAGGCCCTGAACAATATCAACACCAGCCTCCACACCCTCAGCCACAACATAACCATAACCAGACACTGCATCACCAACCTCAACAAGGGCCTGAACAACATCAACACCAGCTTCCACACCCTCAGCCACAACATAACCATAACCAGACACTGCATCACCAACCTCAACAAGGGCCTGAACAACATCAACACCAGCCTCCACACCCTCAGCCACAACATAACCGTAACCAGGCACTGCATCACCAACCTCAACAAAGCCCTGAACAACATCAACACCAGCCTCCACACCCTCAGCCACAACATAACCATAACCAGACACTGCATCACCAACCTCAACAAGGCCCTGAACAACATCAACACCAGCCTCCACACCCTCAGCCACAACATAACCATAACCAGGCACTGCATCCAATTATAGGATAAGGATTTGGGATTGGACGGGGGAGGGGGGAGGGGGTGGAATGGTGCCCAATAGCTAAGTGATCCACACTTACTGACGACTTTGACAGTGGCTTAAGAATACGGTACACAAAGGGGATATTAATAAGGTATTCAAAGTATCAACACAAAATTTCTGGAGGAATGAAACATAAAAAATTGTGAACATAAATGTTGCCCCATGAAGGCGGTATAGAAAACCTTGAGAAAAATCCGACTTGACGACCTTGTAAGTGAGTTAGTAAAAACAGGATATTAATATTTTTTACTTAGATTAGATTAGATTGGATACAGGAGAAGATGCCCATGGGGCGAGCCTTGAAGTGGGGACAGCTGAAGAGAAGTCTGTGAGAGGAAATGCTGAAGTTGAAGAGAAAAGTGCCAGGGCTAAACCCAGCTGCGTGGCAATATGTCGATGCTGAAACAACCCAACAACAGGCTAGGCTTGGAGGCGGGTCTGGAAGGCGGCAGTGGCAGTGCTTCTATCATTCAAGGTAGAGGCAATCTGGCTTTAGGTGGTGTCTTCATTTTTTTCTTTTTTTCTTTCTTTCTTTCTTTCTTTTTTCTTGCTTCAATGTGGCGGTGCTTCTTCCTTCTTCTTCTTTCTTGCTTCTATTTTTTCTTGCTTCGTGTAATCATTTGATAATTTTTTTTTTGTACTCGGCGTAGTCTGGTGGGAAAAGGTCCTTTGACAATGTGGTTTCGTCGCATTCAAATAAGATTACTTCGTTCCTTAGTTTGTACTTTGAGTCTGGATCATTCAGCAGGCATTCCGCATACCTTGTGTTGAGTATTTTGCTGGAGAGGCGTCTGTATTCGGGAGATCCATATGTAATTTTTTTCACGTTGATCATATAGTGCGGAGACTCTTGGAGACTCTTGGAGACTCCTCTGTTGCAGGAGATGGTGATTGTGCTTCAACGTCAACCGAGGCAGTAGAGTCATCATCGGAAGACAAGTGTTGGTTTACAGAAGCATCAGGTGTAGGTACCTGTGAAGCTGGTGTAGTCTCAGGTGCGGCTGGTGTAGTTTCTGGTGAAGCTGGTGTAGTCTCAGGTACCACTGGAGAAGTTGATGGTTCGTCTGGAGTAGCAGTGTGCAAGGATATTGCAGAATATGTAGCAGGTTGCACAGGGTGGGCGTCAGCAGACAGGATATCTGCCAATGCAGTTGAAGAGATGGTGATGTTAGAGGCAGAAGTGGTATTTGTTGCTGAAGTCGTAGAACTGGCGTTGGCTGAGGCTGTTGTTGTGAAGAGTTCGTCACGAACAGTGAATGTTGGTAAACCAATGTCAGCGTACATGTTGTTTAGAATTCGTACAAATTCCTTGGTGTTCGTGCCTGTAATCATTTCAGCAGTGCGGATTGTTACCAATCGTTCGTTACGCCTCGGAACCCTAACAGCCAGACCGTTAATATCTAGGGATACTACAACTGCTGTTCTCTAGAGCGGGTCACCAGTGTAACCCCCTAATTGGTACAAAGCACTTAGTAAAATTTCTCCTTTAGGACTGACGAAATATACATATAAATTTTAATATATATATTAACAATATAATCAAAATTATGTAAAGTACAGATGGACAAGATCAATTATAAAACAAAATCAGAAATACTGTTTCTCCTAGAATAAGATCTACTAAATGACACAACAGGAACTCTCAGACTTAACTCCCACATGTTACTCCTGGTCCTTTGAAGCTACTGACTCTCGTGCCGTCTCTACCCATAATTCTCTCCCCCTCTGCCTCATCCAGGATGAGGGATGGAAAATGAAGACTTTTTAATATTTAAAACTAATTGAACAACCACTTGTTCTCAAAATACATAAGAATGCAAATAAAATATCATAGTTACTTTTAAAATATATAAGTTACAATGCCACCTGCTTAATTACAGTAAATTAACAAATATATGAATATTAAAAAGTGACATCTGGAACTCCCATAACTGAACATGTCCAGCAATTCTAATTTCCCGAATCTAACAGGTATTAGACGTGTGAAGAGCAACCGCGCTCCTGTCCCCACTGATATTGCCACACCACACGATAATTTACAAAAATATAATATATATTCATACAGGTAATGATGAAATGGAACAAAATAAGTTTATTTAAATTTATATACGTATCCAGCTAGGAGTACGTAACACTTCCACCACCAAGAAAAAAAATGCAATGGATTGAAGATCAATGGCATTTGTTCTGAAGTAAAAATGTATGACACTTGAGATTTATGGTATTAATGACATCAAACATGTAAAAGTAATAAGAACACATTTCTGGACAAAAATGAAAACACTCCAAATATATTCTTACAGGAAACTCAGAAATTTCAGTCTTATGACTATGTTCTACATATGTTTCACTGGAGTATGCAAATTTATCTCTCCAGGGTACTATCTCATTTATTTCACTTTGTTTCAGATCATATTTCACACACCTATCAACAACATTATTATCATTTGTATGAATACAATTGTCAATAAAGGTAGCTGCTTTCACACAGTTATCACGACAATTTATCTTTCTATCTGTTCCTACTATTTCTCTAAGAGCAGTCCCGTATTTCCTTGTGATCCCTTTTCCACATGGTGAATTTTTCCAAGACAGACTCCATTTTCCATTACTCCCTTTTTCTGGAGCTGAACTGCTTAATTGAAGCTGACTGGATGTAAAGTAGATTTGGGACTTCTCCTGGGTATGCGCTGACAAAGACATCTGCTCTTCATCACTCTTGATCCTCAGTGGAACACATACTCTCGCCCAATGGATACTAAAATTAGAGAAATTAGCGTTAAACCTCACAATTATGTATAAAACTTTCCCATTCATAGAACCTTCCGAAACACAACACACCGACTTAGCAAACCTTTGACCTGCAAACCAAGAAATGCAACCTATAATAAGTGCAAAGGCAACCTGATCGAACTGACTCAGATGATCCATAAGGAACACAGAACTCAATTTCCTCATAACTCTGTCATAACGATCAGTGAAAGAAAACAGGCATATGCCTAGGCACCATATCTCAATCATAACTCTCAAGACAAGTTCACACCCCCTGATGGTGGACTTGAACGCAACACACACTTTCATCAACCTTCTAGTCTTCCAAAAGACTAAATAAAACATGCCGAAAACTTGACAACCCTCACCATCACTTCCCATGTGATTTACGTCTGATGACAAACAGTCAACCAGGAGGTTTAAGGGTCTTAACATCTTGAAGATGCACAGCAGATTACCTGGGAAACACCCAAGGACAATCTGAAACCCTTCACAATGATTAACACTAGGTAGGATAACCTTATTCCCCAACTTGAAATACACACCTGGAGCCTCAAACATCTGCTCCCCATTATGATTAAATCCTTCACCATCACTATGACTCTGAAAGTCAACTCCAATATGACTCTGAAAGTCAACACCACACTTGAGTGGAACATATACTTTCATCACTCGTGCATCAAAATAAACTGGATCTGAATATAGAGACACTGCTCTAGTATAACTCACCACTTCCTCAGAACAACTGGATGCACAACCTACTTGAGTAAACTCTCTCTGCTCAACCACAAGGCTGGACAAAGATGTCCCACAGTCCATTACTTCACAAGAAAATGGCTCCTGCAGAATAAAAGTAGATTTCAACATCCTACACACACTCTGACTCATTTTACACAATGAGAAATAATTATTCCACATGGAATAAGAATCACAACCCACAAAACTTCGCAACTTAGATTCAAATGATACTTTACCACTCTCAATGGTTTTACCAAAATTTCCTCCCATGACTTCTG
Organism: Procambarus clarkii; assembly: GCF_040958095.1. Classification (NCBI taxonomy): domain Eukaryota; kingdom Metazoa; phylum Arthropoda; class Malacostraca; order Decapoda; family Cambaridae; genus Procambarus; species Procambarus clarkii. The sequence continues at coordinate 10,360,039 of NC_091208.1, read as the reverse complement.
GAGCTGCTCGGAGTACTGTCTGCTCACAATCAATAATAACACTACCAAGCTGGGTCACATCCTCACAGACAACTGAAGAGGAGGCTCACTGGGTCTCCATCTACTCAACAGAAGCTGATCCTCTGGCTGCTTTCCCACACTCTCCAGAACTGGATCTACAGTACAGACTGTCTCCTTGCTTCTCTCTGAAATCTTAGGGTCAGTTCTACTCAATTCACATAAATTAAGGGAATCTGAAGCGAGCGGGCAAGTAACAGGTAGTTTGACCACTTCCCCTATACTATCACCTTGACTTGGGTGAGGCGGGGCCTCTACAACAGACTTACTTTCGACAACTGATTCTAAACTTGGAGTGAGCGGGAATACTTCTGCCAACCCGACATCTTGTCCTAAACCATTCACTTGGCTGGAATACAATAGAGTCGTGGCTTTTAAGTTTCTCTCAACTCCGGGCACAACGTTCGTAGTGAGCGGGCAAGACAATGGTACATGGACATCCTTTCCCAATTTATTGGAATAAAGCAGTCATAGCATCAGGCTTACTCTCAACAACTAGGTCGGCCACACAGGAATCTGGAACAACCACATCCCACTTCTCCACTGAAGGGGCACTGGTTACTGGAACAAATGCTTGAGTAACAACATTAGAATTGACAACTGGATTTATAATAGTACTGACATTAGCACAGGTAGAATGGACAAAACCATCTACTCCAACAGGTTGTTCATTCATGGAACTAATTTCAGCACAGGCAGAATAATCATGGTCTGCAACTGACTGTTTACAGAAACGGGGATCAATCTCACCCACAACATGATTTATGGCCACATCATTACCCAATATAACTTCCACACCTGGGATGGGCAACTGGGTACTAACACCCACAGTGCATAAACTTGGTGTAATGGTGGATCTGAAATTAATGTCTATTAGAGGTACAGTCTTACATCCTGCAACACTCTGAAGAACTACAAACTTTCCAGTCTCTCTCTTTTCAACATCAGAAAAAATACTGGATGAAATTATGGTTTGGGAAGCACCTGTATCACAAAGAATAACCACTGGCTTCCACTTCCCATTAATACACAAAACTTCACCTGAAGACATATATGGTGAATACTGTTTCGCCCAATTGGGGTTTACAGTTACATGTTTATTAGTAAATCTATTTTGCACACCTCTACAATAAATGAGACCAGTTGGTCGTAACTCAGGGTGCAATATAAAACAGGAATTAATTCCATGGCCTTTTCTCTTACAATGGGAATAGGACCTTACAGTGGACACACCTGTGGAACCAACTGAAGGTTTAGAATTAACCTTATAAATATTTGACATTCCTGACAAGGAAGTAGCAGGATTAGGTTTTGCAAGAGAAGAGCTCATGGGAGTAACTGGAGCACTAGGACTGGATGGATTCTGATAAGGAGTTCGGTGAGCATTATAATTTACTCTACGACTAGACTTAGGTGAAGTGGCCGTAAACTGGGCCTCAGTCAACAACTCATGCTCATCCGCGAGCTTTGACAGCTCATAAATGTCTGTTACATTCTTTTGTTCTGCCATAAAAGTAGACAACTTGTCTGGGAGACATGACAATACTTCTTCCGTGATAAAAAGATTCTTTAGAGCATCATACTCAGTTACTGAAAGTGACTTTAACCATCTGTTGCAAAATGTCGTCTTTTGATGAGTAAAATCAGCTATTGTCTGATCTCTTACCCCCCTTAGGTTCCGAAACTTCTGCCTGTGTGCCTCTGGATTTAATTGATACGCATTTAACATGCTTTTCTTTACAAATTCATAATCAAAGCTATTAGCGTCAGGTAGGGATGTAAAAACCTCAAACTACGCCCTTTAAATTGAGACTGCATGATTGCTACCCATTGATCCCTTGGCCAGTTCATACTGATGGCAATCTTATAAAAATGTGCAAAGAAAACCTCAGGAAAAGTTGGCGGCTTGCACATTGAATGTTGATGGTTCTCGTCGTGTGGTGTTGGCTTGCCTGGCTTCGGTCATCTTCTGTATTTCTTCACGTCTTCGTGGACACTCAGCAGAGACGGCTGTATGGTGACCTTGGCAGAGAAGGCATTGGAGGAAGTCGCTGATGCATTGTTTGAAGTGGTGATTCTCGGCGCACTTGCTGCACCGTTTTTCCTGAGATGGGCATTGTTTAGTGAAGTGCTTATAACTATAGCACTTAAAACATTGTCGTAGCTGGTAGTAATGCTCTCTGGTTATTTGTCGGGGTGTACAAGCGAGGCCGAAGCACCGGAAGCCGTTGGTGTTAGCAGAGATAGCTTCCTCAGGCGAGGTGAAGGTTACCTTCATGGTGGAGAGGTGGCTGTCCTGCACAGGGATGAATTTTACAGTGACTGCAGTCAAGGAAGAGTTATCTTCGGTTATGCTGGTGGCGACGTCGGTGGTAGCTTTTTCGGAGATGAGGGAGTTCACTCTCCTTACAAAAACAGTCCTGGCTGCGAGGTAGTGTCGTGGTGGGGTGAGGAGCATGTGCGCCTCATCGAGAGCAGTGAGGTTGATGGGGTCAAAGAGGCGTTGTATGGCCTCGGCACTGCTGAACAGCAGTTAAGGGAGTCCTTCATCGTCGACTACGACGTCCAGTGGTGCAACGTTGGTTGTTGTGGTGATCAAATCCGATATCTCTGACCGGGTATGGGTCCGGTTCCCTCTAAATCGTACCTTGATTCGGTAGATCATGGTGGCTCTAATCGTTGCTGCCTAATGTTTACCCACACGGCAGTGCTGGGTGTAGGAGAGCCTGATCTAAAGGGTTGAACTTTCCTTAAGAGGTCTCCCGTCTCTTACTGATATAATGCACCGGATCAGGGTGGGGTCTGACCTCCTAAAGAAAAGTACTTTGGTTTGTGTTTTTACTTCGTGAATACAATTAGTTTGTAGTCTATAATAATTTTTTTAAATACGATTCAAATATCAATATAGAAGTAAAAAAAATTTTTTTAATATTTTTTGAAGTTTTTAGTAAATTAATAAACTTTAACGCAAAATTTTACTTTGTTAGTTTTCTGTAAAAAAAATATTATTTATATATAAGAAACTTGCATTAGATTACTACACAAATAATTAGTGCTTAAAATTTTGAGTGTACATAACAGAAAAAAAGTTAATTTCTGGTCATCAGTGAGTAGGGATTACTTAGCTACTGTATTCACCTAGTTGTGCTTGAGTGGTGTAGTTCTGCTCTTTCGGCCCGCCTCTCAACTGTCAATCAACTGTTTCTACTAATAATTTTTTTTCCACACCACACAAACCCCAGGAAGCAGCCCGTTACAGCTGACTAACTCCCAGGCACCTATTTACTGCTAGATAACAGGGACATAGGGTGAAAGATATTCAGCCCATCATTTCTCGCCAGCGCCCGGGATCGCACCCGGGACCACAGGATTATGTGTACAGCGTGCTGTCCGCTCGCCCACCGGCTAACTATGTACTACAGTTGTTGTTAGAGTGATATAACACTTAGCTACTGTGTACCGTGTTCTGAGACCAGTGGTTGTCACAGAAACTCACTTTTCAACAGCTGTTATTGGTATTTTGGTCACGCTGGTGTTTCTTGTTGTTAGTGTTTTGGTCACGCTGGTGTTTCTTGTTGTTGGTGTTTTGGTCACGCTGGTGTTTTTTTGTTGTTGGTGTTTTGGTCACGCTGGTGTTTCTTGTTGTTGGTGTTTTGGTCACGCTGGTGTTTCTTGTTGTTAGTGTTTTGGTCACGCTGGTGTTTCTTGTTGTTGGTGATTTGTTCAGGTGGCCACAGATCACTAAGCATAGAGCCAGCAGGTGGCCACAGTGTACTTAATCCCAGTGACGTCATGCACTAAGCAGGACCCCAGTGACGTCATGCACTAAGCAGGACCCCAGTGACGTCATGCACTAATACAGGACCCCAGTGACGTCGTGCACTAAGCACGACCCCAGTGACGTCGTGCCCTAAGCAGGACCCCAGTGACGTCGTGCACTAAGCAGGACCCCAGTGACGTCATGCACTAATACAGGACCCAAGTGACGTGGTGCACTAAACAGGATCCCATTGACGTCATGCACTAAAGAGGACCACAGTGACGTTATGCACTAAGCAGGACCCCAGTGATGTCATGCACTAATACAGGACTCCAGCGACGTTATGCACTAAGCAGGACCCCAGTGACGTCATGCACTAATACAGGACCCAAGTGACGTCATGCACTAATACAGGACCCAAGTGACGTCATGCACTAAGCATAACCCCAGTGACGTCACGTACTAAGCAGGACCGCTCGTGAATGTGAGGACTCTGACATGCGAATGGACTCACTGCTTTGTGCAGTGATCATTGTAAGGCACTGTTGAACACCTGCTTTCTGGTTGTTTATTGAATTCAATAACAATATCTCAATATTTCTGCCCTCAGGCAGACCATCACCTTTGAGTGCACTGCATCTGCAAGCACTGCAACCAGTTACAGGATAAGGTTTTGGGATAGTACTGGGACTCTTGTCTGTCACCCTTTTTGTATATTGGGACCACATTCGCCGCCTTCCGTATTTCTGGTAGGACTCCCGTCTACAGTGACCTACTATACACTATGGAGAGTGGTAAGCAGAGTGCCTCTGCACACTCTTTTAATACCCATGGTGAGATCCCGTCTGGACCAACAGCCTTTCTCACATCCAGATCCAACAGGTGTCTCTTGACCTCATCTCTCGTAATTTCGAACTCTTCCAAGGCCGCCTGGTTTACTGCCCCCTCTCCTAGCGCAGTGACCTCACCATGTTCTATTGTGAAGACCTCCTGGAACCTCTTGTTGAGTTCTTCACACACCTCTTTGTCATTCTCTGTATACCTGTCCTCTCCTGTTCTAAGTTTCATTCATTCTTTCACTGTTGTTTTCCTCCTGATGTGACTGTGGAGTAGCTTTGGATTGGTCTTGGCTTTGCTTGCTATATCATTTTCATAATTTTTCTCTGCTTCCCTTCTCACACTAACATATTCATTCCAGGTTCTCTGGAATCTCTGTTTTCTGGTGTTCTGTTATTTTGGAAGTTCCTCCACGCCCTTTTGTTCAGTACCTTTGCTTCCATACATGCCCTGTTAAACCATGGATTCTTCTTTTGCTTCTCGGATTTTTCCCTTTGGGCAGGGATAAACCTGTTTATTGCCTCCTGACACTTTTGGGTGACAAAGTCCATTATGCGTTGTACCAACTTAGCTCTGAGGTCTGTGTCCCATGGTATATCCCTTAGGAAACTTCTCATCCCCTCATAATTCCCCTTTCGGTATGCCAGTTTTTTGTTTTCTAGTTCTTTTTGGGGGAAGATAAGTCCTACCTCTACCAAGTACTCAAAGATCAATACACTGTGATCACTCATTCCTAAGGGTGCTTCCATCTTAACCTCCCTTATATCCCACTCATTAAGGGGAAATATCAGATAGCTGGTTCATCCTCTCCTCTCATTCTTGTTGGATCCTTGATATGCTGACTAAGAAAGTTTCTTGTTGCCGCGTCCAGCAGCTTAGCTCTCCATGTATCTGGTCCTCCATGCGGGTCTCTGTTCTCCCAGTCAATCTTCCCATGGTTGAAATCCCCCATGATTAGTAGTCCAGATCCATTCATACTAGCGAAAGACACTGTTCACTCTATTATGTTAATGATGGCCATGTTGTCTCTATCATATTCCTGTCTGGGTCTTCTGTCATTTGGTGGAGGGTTATATATGGTTGCGACTACAATTTTTTGTCCTCCAGTTGCTATTGTACCTGGTATATAGTCACTGAAACCTTTACAGCCCTGAATAACCATTTTCTCAAAATCCCAGCCTTTTCTTACCAGCAGAGCTACACCACCACCTCCTCTTCCTTCTCTTTCCTCACAACACAGTAGTCCTGTGGGAACACTGCATTTGTTATGATTTTCGTTAGCTTTGTTTCTGTGAGTGCTATTATGTCTGGGTTTTCTTCAAGTACCCATTCTCCAAGTTCATCTGTTTTATTTGTAATCCCATTTATGTTAGTGTACAATGCCTTGAGACTCACTTTCTTCTGTCCCTTCTCATGTTGTCTTCTTAGTGAGCGTTCTGCTGATGGGGGAAGATGTTCCATGGGCGTGAGATGTGGGGTGGGTAACGAGGTCACAGATGATGCTGGAGTGAAGGGTGGGGGTCAATTGAAGGGGGGACAGGGAGGGGATGAGATATGGTATATAATGTTCTGAAAGATTCCTTACTCAACCTGGCATATACCGCTGATGTTATCCTCTTGATATAAGCTTCAGGGGGCAGGTCTGGCGTGATATCAACCCCCAGGTCTTCTCTCTCTCTGACTCCTGAAGTATTTCGTCTCCCAAATGATACCTTGTATCTGGTCTCCTGCTTCCTACCCCTATCTTCATTACATTACATTTGCTTGGGTTAAACTCTAACAACCATATGTTCGACCATTCCTGCAGCTTGTCCAGGTCTTGTTGAAACCTCATGCTGTCCTCCTCTGTCTTAATCCTTCTCATAATTTTGGCGTCGTCAGCAAACATTGGGAGGAATGAGTCTATACCCTCTGGGAGATCATTTACGTATATCAGAAACAGGATAGGTCCGATTACAGAGCCCCGTGGGACTCCACTGGTGACTTCACGCCAATCTGAGGTCTCACCCCCCTCACTGTAACTCTCTGCTTCCTATTGCTTAGGTACTCCCTTATCCACTGGAGCGCCCTACCAGTTACTCCTGCCTGTTTCTCCAGCTTATGCATCGGCCTTTTATGGGGTACTGTGTCAAAGGCTTTTCGACAGTCCAAAAAAATGCAGCCCGCCCATCCTTCTCTTTCTTGCTTAATCTTTGTCACCTGATCGTAGAATTCTATTAAGCCTGTAAGGCAAGATTTACCCTCCCTGAACTCATGTTGATGGGTTGTCACGAAGTCTCGTCTCTCCAGATGTGTTACTAGGTTTTTTCTCACAATCTTCTCCATCACCTTGCATGGTATTCAAGTTAAGGACACTGGCCTGTAGTTCAGGGCATCTTGTCTGTCACCCTTTTTGTATATTGGTACTACATTAGCCGTCTTCCATATTTCTGGTAGGTCTCCCGTTTCCAGTGACCTACTATACACTATGGAGAGTGGCAAACAAAGTGATCCTGTACACTCTTTCAATACCCATGGTGAGATTCCGTCCAGCCCAAAAGCTTTTCTCACGTCCAGCTTCAATACGTGCTTCTTGACCTCATCACTTGTAATTTCAAACCTTTCCAAGGTCGCCTGGTTTGCTGCCACCTCACCTAGCGCCGTGACTTCTCCTTGTTCTATTGTAAAGACTTCCTGGAACCTTTTTTTGAGTTCCTCACACACCTCTTTGTCATTCTCTGTGTACCTGTCCTCACCCACCCTAAGTTTCATCACCTGTTCCTTCACTGTTGTCTTCCTCCTGATGTGACTGTGTAGTAGCTTTGGTTCGGTCTTGGCTTTGTTAGCTATATCATTTTCATACCTTTTCTCAGCTGCTCTTCTCACACTAACATACTCGTTCCTGGTTCTCTGTTATCTCTCTACTTTCGGGTGTTCTGTTATTTCGGAAGTTTCTCCATGCCCTTTTATTCAGCTCCTTTGCTTTCATACATTCCCTAGTAAACCACGGATTCTTCTTTTGCTTCTCTGTTTTTTCCTGTCGGGCTGGGACAAACCTGCTTACAGCCTCCTGACACTTTTGGGTGACATAGTCCATTATGTCTTGTACGGACTTGGTTCTGAGTTCTGTGACCCATTGTATATCCCTTAGGAATTTATGCATCTCCTCATAGTTTCCCTTTCGGTATGCCAGCCCTTTGTTTCCCTGTTCTTTTTTTCCATTTTTTTTTTTTTTTGTGTGTGTGTGTGTGTGTGTGTGTGTGTGTGTGTGTACTCACCTAGTTGTACTCACCTAGTTGTGTTTGCGGGGGTTGAGCTCTGGCTCTTTGGTCCCGCCTCTCAACCGTCAATCAGCAGGTGTACAGATTCATGAGCCTATCGGGCTCTGTCATATCTACACTTGAAACTGTGTATGGAGTCAGCCTCCACCACATCACTTCCTAATGCATTCCATTTGTCAACCACTCTGACACTAAAAAAGTTCTTTCTAATATCTCTGTGGCTCATTTGGGCACTCAGTTTCCACCTGTGTCCCCTTGTGCGTGTTCCCCTTGTGTTAAATAGACTGTCTTTATCTACCCTATCAATCCCCTTCAGAATCTTGAATGTGGTGATCATGTCCCCCCTAACTCTTCTGTCTTCCAGCGAAGTGAGGTTTAATTCCCGTAGTCTCTCCTCGTAGCTCATACCTCTCAGCTCGGGTACTAGTCTGGTGGCAAACCTTTGAACCTTTTCCAGTTTAGTCTTATCCTTGACTAGATATGGACTCCATGCTGGGGCTGCATACTCCAGGATTGGCCTGACATATGTGGTATACAAAGTTCTGAATGATTCTTTACACAAGTTTCTGAATGCCGTTCGTATGTTGGCCAGCCTGGCATATGCCGCTGATGTTATCCGCTAGATATGTGCTGCAGGAGACAGGTCTGGCGTGATATCAACCCCCAAGTCTTTTTCCGTCTCTGACTCCTGAAGAATTTCCTCTCCCAGATGATACCTTGTATCTGGCCTCCTGCTCCCTACACCTATCTTCATTACATTACATTTGGTTGGGTTAAACTCTAACAACCATTTGTTCGACCATTCCTTCAGCTTGTCTAGGTCTTCTTGAAGCCTCAAACAGTCCTCTTCTGTTTTAATCCTTCTCATAATTTTAGCATCGTCCGCAAACATTGAGAGAAATGAATCGATACCCTCTGGGAGATCATTTACATATATCAGAAACAAGATAGGACCGAGTACAGAGCCCTGTGGGACTCCACTGGTGACTTCACGCCAATCGGAGGTCTCACCCCTCACCGTAACTCTCTGTTTCCTATTGCTTAGATACTCCCTTATCCACTGGAGCACCTTACCAGCTACACCTGCCTGTCTCTCCAGCTTATGTACCAGCCTCTTATGCGGTACTGTGTCAAAGGCTTTCCGACAATCCAAGAAAATGCAGTCCGCCCAGCCCTCTCTTTCTTGCTTAATCTGTGTCACCTGATCGTAAAATTCTATCAAGCCTGTAAGGCAAGATTTACCCTCCTTGAATCCATGTTGACGATTTGTCACGAAGTCCCTTCTCTCCAGATGTGTTACCAGGTTTTTTCTCACGATCTTCTCCATCACCTTGCATGGTATACAAGTCAAGGACACTGGCCTGTAGTTCAGTGCCTCTTGTCTGTCGCCCTTTTTGTATATTGGGACCACATTTGCCGTCTTCCATATTTCTGGTAGGTCTCCCGTCTCTAGTGACTTACTATACACTATGGAGAGTGGCAGGCAAAGTGCCTCTGCACACTCTTTCAGTACCCATGGTGAGATCCCATCTGGACCAACAGCCTTTCTAACATCCAGATCCAGCAGGTGTCTCTTGACCTCCTCTCTCGTAATTTCGAACTCCTCCAAGGCCGCCTGGTTTACCTCCCTTTCTCCTAGCACAGTGACCTCACCCTGTTCTATTGTGAAGACCTCCTGGAACCTCTTGTTGAGTTCCTCACACACCTCTCTGTCATTCTCTGTATACCTGTCCTCGCCTGTTCTAAGTTTCAATACCTGTTCTTTCACTGTTGTTTTCCTTCTGATGTGACTGTGGAGTAGCTTTGGTTCGGTCTTGGCTTTGTTTGCTATATCATTTTCAAAATTTTTCTCTGCTTCTCTTCTCACCCTGACGTACTCATTCCTGGTTCTCTGGTATCTCTCTCTGCTTTCTGGTGTTCTGTTATTCCGGAAGTTCCTCCACGCCTTTTTGTTCAGTTTCTTCGCTTCCATACATGCCCTATTATACCATGGATTCTTCTGTTGCTTCTCGGATTTTTCCCTTTGGGCCGGGATGAACCTGTTTACTGCCTACTACTGTGTGTGTATACACACAGTAGTAGGCAATTACTGTGTGTGTGTGTGTGTGTGTGTGTGTGTGTGTGTGTGTGTGTGTGTGTGTGTGTGTGTGTGTGTGTGTGTGTGTGTGTGTGTGTGTGTGTGTGTGTGTGTACTCACCTAGTTGTGTTTGCGGGGGTTGAGCTCTGGCTCTTTGGTCCCGCCTCTCAACCGTCAATCAACAGGTGTACAGATTCCTGAGCCTATCGGGCTCTGTCATATCTACACTTGAAACTGTGTATGGAGTGAGCCTCCACCACATCACCCCCTAATGCATTCCATTTGTCAACCACTCTGACACTAAAAAAGTTCTTTCTAATATCTCTGTGGCTCATTTGGGCACTCAGTTTCCACCTGTGTCCCCTTGTGCGTGTTCCCCTTGTGTTAAATAGACTGTCTTTATCTACCCTATCAATCCCCTTCAGAATCTTGAATGTGGTGATCATGTCCCCCCTAACTCTTCTGTCTTCCAGCGAAGTGAGGTTTAATTCCCGTAGTCTCTCCTCGTAGCTCATACCTCTCAGCTCGGGTACTAGTCTGGTGGCAAACCTTTGAACCTTTTCCAGTTTAGTCTTATCCTTGACTAGATATGGACTCCATGCTGGGGCTGCATACTCCAGGATTGGCCTGACATATGTGGTATACAAAGTTCTGAATGATTCTTTACACAAGTTTCTGAATGCCGTTCGTATGTTGGCCAGCCTGGCATATGCCGCTGATGTTATCCGCTTGATATGTGCTGCAGGAGACAGGTCTGGCGTGATATCAACCCCCAAGTCTTTTTCCTTCTCTGACTCCTGAAGAATTTCCTCTCCCAGATGATACCTTGTATCTGGCCTCCTGCTCCCTACACCTATCTTCATTACATTACATTTGGTTGGGTTAAACTCTAACAACCATTTGTTCGACCATTCCTTCAGCTTGTCTAGGTCTTCTTGAAGCCTCAAACAGTCCTCTTCTGTTTTAATCCTTCTCATAATTTTAGCATCGTCCGCAAACATTGAGAGAAATGAATCGATACCCTCCGGGAGATCATTTACATATATCAGAAACAAGATAGGACCGAGTACAGAGCCCTGTGGGACTCCACAGGTGACTTCACGCCAATCGGAGGTCTCACCCCTCACCGTAACTCTCTGTTTCCTATTGCTTAGATACTCCCTTATCCACTGGAGCACCTTACCAGCTACACCTGCCTGTCTCTCCAGCTTATGTACCAGCCTCTTATGCGGTACTGTGTCAAAGGCTTTCCGACAATCCAAGAAAATGCAGTCCGCCCAGCCCTCTCTTTCTTGCTTAATCTGTGTCACCTGATCGTAGAATTCTATCAAGCCTGTAAGGCAAGATTTACCCTCCCTGAATCCATGTTGGCGATTTGTCACGAAGTCCCTTCTCTCCAGATGTGTTACCAGGTTTTTTCTCACGATCTTCTCCATCACCTTGCATGGTATACAAGTCAAGGACACTGGCCTGTAGTTCAGTGCCTCTTGTCTGTCGCCCTTTTTGTATATTGGGACCACATTCGCCGTCTTCCATATTTCTGGTAGGTCTCCCGTCTCTAGTGATTTACTATACACTATAAAGAGTGGCAAGCAAAGTGCCTCTGCACACTCTTTCAGTACATATGGTGAGATCCCATCTGGACCAACCGCCTTTCTAACATCCAGATCCAGCAGGTGTCTCTTGACCTCCTCTCTCGTAATTTCGAACTCCTCCAAGGCCGCCTGGTTTACCTCCATTTCTCCTAGCACAGTGACCTCACCCTGTTCTATTGTGAAGACCTCCTGGAACCTCTTGTTGAGTTCCTCACACACCTCTCTGTCATTCTCTGTATACCTGTCCTCGCCTGTTCTAAGTTTCAATACCTGTTCTTTCACTGTTGTTTTCCTTCTGATGTGACTGTGGAGTAGCTTTGGTTCGGTCTTGGCTTTGTTTGCTATATCATTTTCAAAAATTTTCTCTGCTTCTCTTCTCACCCTGACGTACTCATTCCTGGTTCTCTGGTATCTCTCCCTGCTTTCTGGTGTTCTGTTATTCCGGAAGTTCCTCCACGCCTTTTTGTTCAGTTTCTTCGCTTCCATACATGCCCTATTATACCATGGATTCTTTTGTTGCTTCTCGGATTTTTCCCTTTGGGCCGGGATGAACCTGTTTACTGCCTCCTGACACTTTTGGGTAACATAGTCCATCATACCCTGTACAGACTTGTCTCTGAGGTCTGTGTCCCAAGGTATTTCACTTAGGAAACTTCTCATCTGTTCATAATTCCCCTTTCGGTATGCCAGCCTTTTGATTCCTAGTTCTTTTTGGGGGGAGATAAGTCCTAGCTCTACCAGGTACTCAAAGTTCAATACACTGTGGTCACTCATTCCCAAGGGCGCTTCCATCTTAACTTCCCTTATATCCCATTCATTTAGGGTAAATATAAAATCAAGCATTGCTGGTTCATCTTCTCCTCTCATTCTTGTTGGCTCTTTGGTATGCTGGCTTAGAAAGTTTCTTGTTGCCACGTCCAGCAGCTTAGCTCTCCATGTTTCTGGTCCTCCATGCGGGTCTCTGTTCTTCCAATCTATCTTCCCATGGTTGAAGTCTCCCATAATTAGTAGTCCAGATCCATTCCTGCTAGCAACAGAAGCTGCTCTTTCTATTATGTTAATGGTGGCCATGTTGTTTCTATCATATTCCTGTCTAGGTCTTCTGTCATTTGGTGGTGGATTATATATGACTGCGACTATAATTTAATGTGTGTGTGTGTGTGTGTGTGTGTGTGTATGTCTGTGAGTATGTGTGTGTGTGTGTGTGTGTGTGTGTGTGTGTGTGTGTGTGTGTGTGTGTGTGTGTGTGTGTGTGTGTTTGTGTGTGTGTGTGTGTGTGTGTGTGTGTGTGTGTGTGTGTGTGTGTGTGTGTGTGTGTGTGTGTGTGTGTGTGTGTGTGTGTGTGTGTGTGTGTGTGTGTGTGTGAGTATGTTTCAGTGTTTTTGTAGGGGGGGGGGAAGAGGTAGAGCAGGATTTAGGCCTTGATTAGCAATATAAAATTATAAAAAATATATTATTTATTTTTTTAAACTTAAAAGATGTAAATAAATTTTAACACAAAACGTTACTATTGTCATTTTTTATTGAAATATGTTATTTATATACAAAGAAGCATACGAAACTGGCATTTAGAGATAAATGTAAAAAATTTTAAGTGAACATTACATACACAAAACTTTTATGTTGATAGGAATTATATAAATACTGTGTAATACCGTGGACGTCACTATTGTTAGAGTGATGGGGACAATTAGCTACTGTGTACCGTGTTCAGAGGCCAGTAGTTGTCAAAGAAACTAACTATTCAACAGGTGTTTCTTATTTTTAGTGTTTTGGTCAGGTGATCACAGAGCAGTAAGCCTAGAGCCAGCAGGTGGCCACAGAGTACTAAACCTAGCGCCAGCAGGTGGCCACAGAGCAATAAGACTCAAGCCAGCAGGTGGCCACAGAGCAGCAAGCCTAGAGCCAGCAGGTGGCCACAGAGCAGCAAGCTTAGAGTCAGTAGGTGGCCACAGAGCACTAAGCTCAGAGCAAGCAGGTGGCTACAGAGTACTAAACCTAAAGCCAGCAGGTGGTTACAGAGCACTTAACCTAGAGCTAACAGGTAGCCACAACGGAAGAAAACCGGCTTAAAAATACAGTCCCCCACATTACATTAATGTTATATTAGTTACTCAGGTTTGTATATGACGAAGACTCAGTGTAATAAAGTAATTTTAACATCAATTTATGTAAATGCTGATTTAATGTTTTCCCAACTACATTGACAGCTCTTGTTTTACGGGGAGAAACTGCAAAAGTTTGTAGAAAAGAGACAAGAGAAGGAGAGAGGAAGAGGGAAGATGAAGATAAAGGGAAAAAGGATAATGATTTAGGCTGCTATATAAAATTGTTTTCGGCAAAGTTTTCTCTCTACATTTACCTGAAACTTTGTTTCATGACATTGTATACATTTTTATAGCGATGTATAAATTTATACAATTTAAAAAAAAATTGGCACTGGATAATATATTTCTTTTAATTGTTTATGCCCCCAAAATCTAGCAAATGGATATTATTTTTTAGAAACTTGCCTTAGATAGCTTAAGGAAGATGTCTAGGGCAAAGTTCTAAGGCAAGTTTTAAGGTAATGATATCCATTTTTCTCTACATTGGAGGTATAACAAAATTGAGAACAACACACACTCAGCTACTCTTCCTAAGGCTTCCCAACGTCAAGAAACTGTCATATTTAAGTGCCCTTATCCTAACCTACCAGAGGACCAAAAATAGTCAATGGGACAGTACGTCACTTTCGCCAGCCGCTTCCATTTCCTAGAACGATTAATTTTGGTCTTAGGTAGACTATACGTCAAAATGCGACGTTCTATTAGGAGGACGGCTTGACACGCTATCCAGGAAACTTGGCTGTAATGTTACAGTGTATTATGTAATGAGGTTGGTGTCAGGCTCTGTATTTTTAAGAATTATTTCCGATAAACACGACGGTGCAAAGTAGAACAACTTCACAGTACTCAGTGACACATTTAGGGTCACGTGACCAAGTACTGACAGTGAGAGGTGACCAGTGAAGTCATGCACTAAGCTGGACCCCAGTGACATCATACACTAAGCAGGACCCCAGTGACGTCGTGCACTAAGTAGGACCCCCAATGATGTCATGCACCAAGCAGGAACCCAATGACGTCATGCACTAAGCAGGACCCCAGTGACGTCATGCACTAAGCAGGACCCCTCATGAATGTGAGGACTCTGACATGCAAATGGATTCACTACTGTGTGCGGTGACCATTGTAAGACACTGTTAAACACCTGCTTTCTGGTTGTTTCTTTAATTCGGTGAATGAACGGCGGTGAATGGCGTAAATGTGTAAACATCAGTCAGGAGGGGAAGGGGTGATGTCTCCATGACAACGGCGTCGCATCTTCCCTTTACCCTGTATTTAAATACTACATAGCAAGTGAATGAGAAAGAAATGTCCAAAATCTGAACAATGTTGCAGTGTTACAAGTAGGAAGACGTGTTGCAACATCATCATGTTTCCTAACTCTATGATCGAAGTATTAAAATATGTTGCAACATCATCAATCATCGTCCTTCTAAGCTCTATGACCCAGTATTAGGATATGTTGCAACATCATCATGCTTCTAAACGCTATGATCAAATATTAGGATATGTTGCAATATCATGCTTCTAAACTCCTTTTTTAGTTTAGAATATAGATTAGAATAATATTTCATTATAAATATTGAATTCCGTGAGTCTGGACCCGGGCCGAGTGCATGGGCATGTTGACAATTTCTCTTGCAAAATCTGCCTCGCTCGTGTTGATATCAATCATATTTACAGGTGTTTGGATAATACGCATAATGAAGTTGTCCGGATCTTCCTCTTTCATACAGTTTATTGATATAACCATAACCAGGCACTGCATCACCAACCTCAACAAGGCCCTGAACAACATCAACACCAGCCTCCACATCCTCAGCCACAACATAACCATAACCAGGCACTGCATCACCAACCTCAACAAGGCCCTGAACAACATCAACACCAGCCTCCACACCCTCAGCCACAACATAACCATAACCAGGCACTGCATCACCAACCTCAACAAGGCCCTGAACAACATCAACACTAGCCTCCACACCCTCAGCCACAACATAACCATAACCAGGCACTGCATCACCAACCTCAACAAGGCTCTGAACAACATCAACACCAGCCTCCACACCCTCAGCCACAACATAACCATAACCAGGAACTGCATCACCAACCTCAACAAGGCCCTGAACAACATCAACACCAGCCTCCACACCCTCAGCCACAACATAACCATAACCAGGCACTGCATCACTAACCTCAACAAGGCCCTGAACAACATCAACACCAGCCTCCACACTCTCAGCCGCAACATAACCATAACCTGTCTCTGTACCTAAAGTCTACTAATTCCACTGACGTTAATGAGATAATCCTTTCCCTTAAAACCAAATCTAGTGCCCTTGAGGAGATACCAACCTTAATTTATAAAAAAGCCTCCAGATCTTTAGCCCCTGCTATTGCATTACTCTTCAACAAGTCACTTGAACTCCAAACCTTTCCAGATATGCTAAAAAAAAGCGAGAGTAACACCTGTCCACAAATATGGTGATCTCACAGATGTTAACAACTACAGACCTACATCAATCCTGCCTAACTTGTCAAAAATATTTGAAAAACTAATCTACAAGCAGCTTTACTCTAATCTAGCCAAACACAATATACTTAGCTCTTGTCAATATGGCTTCAGACCCAAAAAAAAGCACTAACGATGCACTTATTAGTATGATTAACTTGATTCACGCAGCTGTAAATAAAAATGAGTTCCCTGTTGGGTTATTTGTGGACCTGCGGAAGGCTTTTGACACTGTCAACCACCAAAACCTTCTTCTTAAATTACATCATTATGGAGTCAGAGGACACTCCCTGCAATACCTCAAATCTTACCTTACTGACAGGCTCCAGTATGTTTCTGTGAATAATTCAATTTCTCCCACCCTACCCATCAACATTGGTGTTCCTCAGGGCAGCATACTTGGCCCTCTCCTCTTTCTCATCTACATTAATGACCTTCCAAATGCCTCCCAACACCTCAAACCAATTCTATTTGCTGACGACACAACCTTCATTTACTCCAGTCCTGACCCCCTTGCTCTAAATGCCACAGTAAATACTGAGCTAAATAAAGTCCATCTAACTGCCAACAAACTCACCCTTAACATTGACAAAACTTTTTATATTCTGTTTGGCAATAAATCCTCTAATCAAATAAATCTCAGAATTAACAATACCCAAATTTGTAGCAAATTAGATGACAAATTCCTTGGCATTCTCATTGACCACAAGCTGAATTTCCAGGGACACATTCTAAATATATCAAAAAAAGTTTCAAAAACTGTTGGCATTCTTTCTAAGATCAGATATTATGTACCCCGCCATGCCCTGGTGACTCTCTATTACTCCCTCATCTATCCATATCTCAACTATGGTATTTGTGCTTGGGGTTCTACTACCCATGGGCTACCCAAGGTTGTAACAGCCCATGGGAGCCGGTCGGCCGAGCGGACAGCACGCTGGACTTGTGATCCTGTGGTCCTGGGTTCGATCGCAGGCGCCGGCGAGAAACAATGGGCAGATTTTCTTTCACCCTATGCCCCTGTTACCTAACAGTAAAATAGGTACCTGGGAGTTAGTCAGCTGTCACGGGCTGCTTCCTGGGTGTGGAGGCCTGGTCGAGGACCGGGCCGCGGGGACACTAAAAAGCCCCGAAATCATCTCAAGATAACCTCAAGATCTCAAGATAACCCAAAATCATTTACGTCCTCTAATTACTCAACACAAAGCTGCCATTAGGACAATATCCAACTCTGGCCCCAGACATCACTCGGAACCCCTACTCAAATCTCTGAAGATGTTAGATATTAAGTCACTGCACATTCTCTCATGTGTATTATACATAAATAAAACGCTGAACTGTAATGCCAATCCTGACCTCAAAAGCTTCATTGAAGGTTGTAACAGAGCCCATGAGCACCACACCAGAAATAAATTCAGTTTTGATATTCCAAGAGTACGACTTAATCAAACTAGAAATGCTCTAGAAATCAAGGGACCCAGAATGTGGAATGACCTTCCCAACCATGTTAAAGACTGTACCTCTCTCAACCAGTTTAAGATAAAAACGAAGCACTACCTAATAAATTCCCTGTAACTTACCTTACCCCTCTATTGTCAATCCATGTCTGTTTTCTTAAACAACGCTGTTTGTCGACCTATTTGTATTTGTGCTGCTTTTTCAGCCATGTTTCCCCCTTTTTTCTTTAATTTTATTTGTTCTCAACACATTTTATTCTTTATACTCATTTAGTATTAAATATTAGTCATTAAAGTTTTTCCTGCCCGAAACGCTTTGCGTAATAGTGGCTTTAGGCATTGTATGTACTAGCTCTATCTATAAATCTATCAATTTATGTAAAATCTCTTGAATGTATGTACCTTACTTGAATAAACATTTTATTTGATTTGATTTTTAACCAGGCACTACATCACCAACCTCAACAAGGCCCTGAACAACATCAACACCAGCCTCCACACCCTCAGCCACAACATAACCATAACCAGGCACTACATCACTAACCTCAACAAGGCCCTGAACAACATCAACACCAGCCTCCACACCCTCAGCCACAACATAACCACAACCAGGCACTGCATCACCAACCTCAACAAGGCCCTGAACAACATCAACACCAGCCTCCACACCCTCAGCCACAACATAACCATAACCAGACACTGCATCACCAACCTCAACAAGGCCCTGAACAACATCAACACCAGCCTTCACACCCTCAGCCACAACATAACCATAACCAGGCACTGCATCACTAACCTCAACAAGGCCCTGAACAACATCAACACCAGCCTCCACACCCTCAGCCACAACATAACCATAACCAGACACTGCGTCCAATTGCAGGATAAGGATTAGGGATTGCACGGGGGGGGGGATGGAAGGAATGGTGCCCAGCAGCTAAGTGAGCCTTACTTACTGACAACTTTGACAATGACCTATGAATACGGTACACAAAGGGGATATAGATAATATAGAAAACATATAGATATAGATATAGAAACAAAAAAAATGAATATAAAAGTTAATCGTAAATAAGATTTAGAAAACCACGACAATTCGAAGATGTGGATGTGAGAGGATGAGCAAGTTATTAATATTTATTCGTTAAAAACTACAAAAATTTTGCAACTTAAAAAATAACCATATTTAAATAATAACTAGAAATATAAAATTGAATTAAGATATTTGAGTTATTTTAAAAGTTGTTAAAAGCTTTAATAATATTAGCACAAAATTTTGTGAATTTAATTTTAAGTAAATATTTTAAATTAATATACATAGAAACTTTTGTCTAAATAATTAAATAGTTAAAATATAAAAATTTTAAGTGTTCATTATACACATTAACCTATACAGTGATTAGGGATCACTAAGACACTGTCTACTGCAGTAGTCATCGCGCTTGTTACAGAGTGGTGGACACTTAGGTACTGTGTACCGTGTTCTAAGGCCAGTTGTTGACACAGAAACTCGCTTTTTAACAGTTGTTTCTTGTGATTAGTGTTTTCTTAAGGTGGTCACATTGCACTAAGCATAGAGCCAACAGGTGGTCACAGAGTACTTAATCCCAGTGACGTCATGCACTAAGCAGAACCCGTGACGTCATGCACTAAACAGGACTCCAGTGACGTCACGCACTAAGCAAGACCCCAAAGACTTCATGCACAAAGCAGGACCCCAGTGACGTCATGCGCTAAGCAGGACCCCAGTGATGTCATACACAAAACAGGACCAGAGTGACGTCATGCACTAAGCAGAACCCCAGTGACGTCATGCACTAAGCAGAACCCCAGTGACGTCATGCACTAAGCAGGACCCCAGTGACGTCATGCACTAAGCAGAACCCCTGTGACGTCACGCACTAAGCAAGACCCCAGAGACTTCATGCACTAAGCAGGACCCCAGTGACGTCGTGCACTAAGCAGGACCCCAGTGACGTCATGCACTAAGCAGGACCCTAGTGACGTCATGCACTAAGCAGGACCCCAGTGACGTCATGCACTAAACAGGACTCCAATGACGTCATGCACTAAGCAGGACCCAGTGACGTCATGCACTAAGCAGAACCCCAGTGACGTCATATACTAAGCAGAGCCTCAGTGACGTCATGCACTAAGCAGGACCCCAGTGATGTCATGCACTAAGCAGGACCCCAGTTACGTCATGCATTAAGCAGGACCCCAGTGACGTCATGCACTAACAACGATCCCAGTGACGTCATGAACTAAGCAGGACCCCAGTGACGTCATGCTGTAAGCAGGACCCCAGTGACGTCATGTACTAGCAGGACTCCATTGACGTCATTCACTAAGCAGGACCCCAGTGACGTCATGAATTAATCAGGACCCAAGTGACATCATGCACTAAGCAGGACCCCATTCACGATATGCACTAAGCAGGACCCCATTCACGATATGCACTAAGCAGGACCCCATTCACGATATGCACTAAGCAGGACCCCAGTCACGTCATGTACTAAGCAGGACCCCAGTGACGTCATGCACTAAGCAGAACCCCTCACAAATGTGAGGACTCTGACATGCAAATGGACTCACTGATCTGTGCAGCGATCATTATAAGGCACTGTTAAACACCCGCTTTCTGGTTGTTTCTTCAATTCAACTGCAATAACACAATATTTATGCACACAACCAGACCATCACCAAAGGTATGCTCACCAGCAACACTGACATGCTCGACAGATATAGATATACACGGACATCAGACATAGCTGAAGCACTTTACATCAAACACTCAGGTACACTCTATGGTTGACAAGTCTAAGAAGTTTACACCAACCTACTTCTTCTTCAGCTGATCAATGCAACTGCAGAGCAAGATTACCTAGTTTCCCCCTCGACAGGACATCCATCTTCCCTCTTTTCATGCCTCGATGTAATCTATACTTCTTGCAACATTGTGAGAATCAATTGCTTTGAAGATGAAGGGGAAACATTAACTTAGGGAAATAAATACTCATTTATTTCTTGCTTTAATATTATCTGAATCACTAGCTAATCGACTAGAGAATGGTCCAGGACGGACCGAAACAGCGTCGTCCCTTCACTTTCTAGTGTGTGGTTTGGTCAACATATTTCAGCCACGTTATTGTGACTCATCGCCTGCATCTAAATCACTACTGAATTAGTGGACATAAAAATACTCGTCCATCAATCACTTTCAAATCTGCTTAGAGGAAAACCCCGATCTCAGAACAGGTCTTGTAAAATCTATCATATATTTCCTTGAGTTTCCAAGGCAGGTGGTCGAGGCTCCCTCTCCCCCTCTACGACCCAACACCATCTCTCAACCACCTCGCTCCTCACACAGATACAGGTGACATTTAGACGATGAATTCTCCCCTAAAAGCCCAGTTTCTTAAATGACAAACGCGGCTGTTTGCTTCCTTTGGAGGGCATAAAATCTATCAAAATCTTTTCTAACATATTATTGTTATAATATTGGTGGTGCTGCTATGGGGGATCTAATATTAAATGGAAGTAGGGGCAGTAGTTAGAATAAAGATGTATCTCTGGCAGTGGAGATCAGTAAGGCCCGGCCCCCAATTAAAACTATACAAAAGTAAACTTAGTGGCTTATTACTGCAATTGTCAGCCTAGAGGTTAATCGTAGATCTCCTACAAAGAATGAATGGATACTCCTTTAACTAACTTACTTATTTATTAACCCCTTAACAACCCCCCATATACATTCACACCAATAACAATAATAATAATTACTTTACCACACTATCTTACGTTGAAAGCCTTGGTCCACATAAGCAGGATACAAGGCTTACACTCAGAACAAGCTAGGGTATAGTACTACTAGTGAAGAGCTAGAAGCTTGAGTCAGCTTAGAGTAGGGAGACCACGTGGTTCCACTGGGACCCCTTTTAGAATAACTAGTAAGACAAACACTAGGAACACCTAATTCATACAAGATATAATACTCTACACATTAGAACATGCCTATGCCAGACAATGAGAACGTTACACAGTATACTTAGCTGGGTATCAGCGACACAGAAATAAAGAAACGAGAGGATGTTCCTTTCACCACAGCCAGCCAGCAGAGAAGAACGCTTCCAGCGACCAGCTCAGGGCTCCCGCCTAGTGTGGTGCCGGGAGGAGCCTAATTGATTGTGCAGCTAAACACATTAAAAATCTTCCCCTATGCATCATATTGTTACTTCACTCGTTCTCAGGATAGTTAATCTTATAACAATGTTATACTTAATCCACAACAAGCTCAAGAGTCTGATTGCTTGTGAGCAAGTAGATTCGTCCTACGTTTGGCATGGAAGATACGAACAAGGACACATCGTGATGCGTTTCCAATACTAACACGCAGTTTATTAGCTCAGTTTTGACTTCTGGTTTCCACTGAGGAACCCAGGGCCTAACAAAGACATACATGCAGTTTATGGCGTAAATGTGTAAACATCACTCAGGAGGAGGAGGAGGGGTGATGTCTCCATGATAACGGTGTCACATCTTCCTTTTAACAGATATTTAAATACTATATAACAAGTGAATGATAAAGAAATGTCCAAAATCTGAACAATGTTGAAGTGAAACAAGTAAGAAGACGTGTTGCAAATTCATCATGCTTCTAAACTCTATGACCCAAGTATTAGGATATTTTGCAACATCATCAAGGTTCTAAACTCTTTTTTTCTTAGTTTAGTAAAATATTTCTTTATAAATATTGAATTCCATGAGTTGGAACCCGGGGCTGAGTGCATTGGCATGTTGTCAATTTCTCTTGCAAATTCTACTGCGCTCGTGTTGATATAAATTATATTTACAGGAGTTAGGATATCACGCATAAAGAAGTTGTCCGGATCTACCACTTTCATGCTGTTTATTGAAGTCTTTATTGTTACAACCATAACCAGGCACTGCATCACCAACCTCAACAAGGCCCTGAACAACAACATCACCAGCCTCCACACCCTCAGCCACAATTTATTTATTTATTTATTTATTTATGCATATACAAGAATGTACATAAGGAATGTGAGGATACAATTATGGTAATTACAGTCTTGTAAAGCCACTAGCACGCGCAGCGTTTCGGGCAGGTCCTTAATCTAAGAAAATTTTAAGGAGGTAAAAACTTGCAAAATTTATAGACAAAAAAATGATAACAGATTACATGGAATGAAAAAAAAAAAAAGATGAGAGAAAATTATAGGTACAGTATATTAAAGCACATAGGTAGCTATGATTGATTGCAATGACAGCTTAAAATGGTAGTTGACAACAAATTGGTAGGCACAATACAGCAGAAACAATATAAGATTGATTGCAATGACAGCTTGAATGGTAGTTGACAAAAATTGGTAGTCACAATACAGCATATGGCTAGCACATAAAAGAAGACAGCAATGAACACAATGATAAGGTTGTTTGATATTACATAAAAATTAGGAGATTGGGTACCACTAGGTACAGAGCAAATTTAAAGCTCAGTGTAGGAAACTAAATAGATGAAGTTAGGTACTTTTTGGTTTTGCTTTTAAATAAGGCAAAAGTTTTACAGTTTTTCAATTCACTAGGGAGTGAGTTCCATAGACTAGGTCCCTTAATTTGCATAGAGTGTTTACACAGATTAAGTTTGACCCTGGGGATATCAAAGAGATATTTATTTCTGGTGTGGTGATAATGGGTCCTATTACATCTGTCCAGGGAGAGTTTCAGAGCATGGTTTGCATTTAAGAACAGGGTTTTGTAAATGTAGTTGACACAAGAGAATGTGTGGAGGGAGTTAATATTTAGCAAGTTTAGAGATTTAAACAAGGGAGCTGAGTGTTGTCTGAAAGCAGAGTTAGTTATTATTCTGATAGCAGATTTTTGCTGTGTGATGATGGGCTTAAGGTGGTTTGCAGTGGTAGACCCCCATGCACAGATACCATAATTAAGATAGGGGTAGATTAGTGCATAATATAGTGAGAGGAGAGCAGAGTTAGGAACATAATATCTGATTTTGGAGAGTATACCAACTGTCTTAGAGACTTTCTTAGTTATGTGTTGAATGTGGGTGCTGAAGTTGAGTCTCTTGTCTAGGAATAGGCCAAGAAACTTGCCATCATTTTTATTACTGATGTTAATGTTGTCTATCTGTAGCTGAATTGCATTTGATGATTTGCTTCCAAATAAGATGTAGTAAGTCTTTTCGATGTTTAATGTTAGTTATACAACATAACCATAAACATTTCGATGTTTAATGTTAGTTAACAACATAACCATAACCAGACACTGCATCACCAACCTCAAAAAGACCCTGAGCAACATCAACACCAGCCTCCACACCCTCAGCCACAACATAACCATAACCAGACACTGCATCACCAACCTCAACAAGGCCCTGAACAACATCAACACCAGCCTCCACACCCTCAGCCACAACACAACCATAACCAGGCACTGCATCACCAACCTCAACAAGGCTCTGAACAACATCAACACCAGCCTCCACACCCTCAGCCACAACATAACCATAACCAGACACTGCATCACCAACCTCAACAAGGCCCTAAACAACATCAACACCAGCCTCCACACCCTCAGCCACAACCGAACAAAGAGCACTCGCCAACAGCCTGAAGGGCACACAATATGACATACACAAGCGCATACGACATCCACAACCAAACACACAAATACACAGGAACCGCACACTAACCCACCAGCCATACAAAGAAAACCTACAACATACACCGGAGCACGCAGGAACCGGGAAACAAAACCCACCCCACCCACTCACACACACACACCCCATCCTCACCGCACACAACAGGAAACACAGAATACACAGAAATCATTTGCGAGGAACAGCGTGAGAAATGTACTTCTCTGGGAAAACAGCGGAAGGATACTTCTTATTGCAAGCCTCCCAGACCAAATCTTCAAGGTCGGTAGGGTTTTTGATCCATCATAAACTCAGGAACATCGATATCGGGCGGCATCGGCCAACGTCCGAGGTCACTGACGCAAGTCGCATAATTTATTTATTTATTTTATTTATTTATTTATTTATGCATATACAAGAATGTACATAAGGAATGTGAGGATACAAATATGGTAATTACAGTCTTGTAAAGCCACTAGCACGCGCAGCGTTTCGGGCAGGTCCTTAATCAAAGAAAATTTTAAGGAGGTAAATACTTGCAAAATTATAGACAAAAAATGATAACAGATTACATGAAATGAAAAAAAAGATGAGAGAAAATTGTAGGTACAGTATATTAAAGCACATAGGTAGCTAAGATTGATTGCAATGACAGCTTGAATGGTAGTTGACAAAAAAATTGGTAGGCATAATACAGCAGAAACAATATAAGATTGGTTGCAATGACAGCTTGAATGGTAGTTGACAAAAATTGGTAGTCACAATACAGCATATGGCTAGCACATAAAAGAAGACAGCAATGAACACAATGATAAGGTTGTTTGAAATTACATAAAAATTAGGAGATTGGGTAACACTAGGTACAGAGCAAATTTAAAGCTCAGTGTAGGAAACTAAGAAGATGAAGTTAGGTACTTTTTGGTTTTGCTTTTAAATAAGGCAAAAGTTTTACAGTTTTTCAATTCACTAGGGAGTGAGTTCCATAAACTAGGTCCCTTAATTTGCATAGAGTGTTTACACAGATTAAGTTTGAGGCCGGGGAGCGCCATCCACGCCCATCGAGGAAGCAGACGACACTGGAGAAGCGGACGAGGGCCGCCGAGAGGCACTGGAGGGAATGCTGGATCCACCCCAGCTCCCAGCACAGCCGGAACAGACGGCGAGGGTGCAGGGACCGGGACAGACACAGCAGAGGAGGAACTGGAAGACGAGGGGTCCGAGCAAACGGCAGTCGGAAGAGGCTCAGAGACACCAGCCGGAGCAGGCGGAGCATTAGGCGAGGACACAACCTCCGGAGGAGATGCGGCAACAACAGGCGGAGCAACAGCTGATACAGAGGGCACCTCCTCAGCCGAAGAGACATCCACACCCACCGATTCATCCCCCACAGGAAGGGGCGGAAAATCCTCCTCACTGAAGAGATTCACCGGTGCAACAGCAGGCGCAGAACAGGCAGCAGCCTGATGGCCCAAAAGACCACAACGATAACACGTCCGCGGCTGGCGGGCGTAAAACACCCGAACGTTGTACCCCATAAGGCGCACAGAGGACGGAATATCCGCCCGGAGTCTCATGCCCAGGGTGCGAATGTTAGACCTCACACCCTTAAGAGGACTAGAAGACACCACGTTCACCCTCACACTAACTACCGCGCCAAACCGCCGAAATCCCGCCGTAGCAGAGCCTCTGGAAACTCCAAGGGAGCCCCATGCACACTGATGTAAGTAAGTGCACCACTTCTATCCGAGAGGGTTACAGTGCCCGCACCATCCGGCAGGGGTAGTGTCCGCCCCTCGTATCGCTGGAGAAAATCGCGATACGCCACCTCCTCCGTGAACTTCACAATCCCCTTACGGGCCGTAAGGCGATTGTGAAGTTCAACTACCATCAACTGGTGTTGATGGTAGTTGGTAACGGCCAACTCGACCCCATAAATCTCAAACACAGGGACAGAGAGCATTTCACAAGCCAGTGCAATCTCTGGGTAACCAGCCCGCACAGAGAACTCTAGTCCCACAGACTGAGCCCGGACGACAGGAGGTAGAGGGACCCCCATCGTAACGCCACGTCAGCACAGGCAAGCAGAGACACACCCGCCCCCAACCGGCCGAAACTGGCAAACAACACCAACTGCTGGAGCGCCGATGCAACACGTCTGTCCCCTACCGAAGCTAGGGCCAGACCTCAGACCAAAAGAAGTCGTGGAAAACAGAAGCGGCTCGCGAAAGTGACATACTGTCCCGTTTTCTGTTATGGGTCTTCTGGTTGGTTAGGATAAGGGCACTTTAATACGACAGTTTCTTGACGTTTGGAAGCGTTAGGAGGCTTAGCTGAATGTGTATTCTTTTCAAATTTGTTATGCTTCCAATGTAGGGGAAAAAATGGATATTATTGCATTTAAGCTTTAAATTGTGCCTTTGATCCTTGCCCTAGATATCTTCCGTAAACTCTCTAAGACAAGTTTCTAAAAAATAATAACGATTTTCTAGATTTTGGAGACATAAACAATTACAAAATATATATTACCCAACGCCAAAAACTGTTACATTGTATAAATTTTTACATCGCTGTAAAATTGCCTACAATGTCACAAAACAAAGTTTCAGGTAAGGGTAAAGAAAATACTTTGCTGAAAGCACTTATCTAAAGCAGCCCAAATCAGAATCCCTTTTGCGCTTCATCTTCTTCACCCTCTTCCCTTCTCATACTTTCTTCTATACAATCCTCAGCATTTTCTTCCCATCAAACCAGAGCTGTTAATATTGATTGGGAAAACATTTACATAAGTTGATGTTAAGTTGCCTTTATTACACTTACAATACAATTTCCAATCAAGAATGTAGCACTCGGCGTAGGCAGTTCTAATCGTCTACAAGACACTACAACTTCGACACAGAACAGGCAGCAGACTAGGACCTCATCGAGCTATACAACGCTCTCCCACATAGAGCTCCGCGACTCCGGTCACACTCAGCTCTTTGCTCTGCTCCAAGCTCCGTCTCAACGTCGACGACACTGCTGTATCCAGGACTACTAAATAAATATGAAACTCACTAAAACCTGTGTATCTAATCTACCCAACAACCTAACATAATCGTACGTTATATTGGTAACGTACGATAACACGATCCACTTTATAGTTTTTTAAAACGTTTCATCTTTAAATAATAATTTTTAAAAAATTATTAAAAAAATAAAAGTTTTTGCTAAAATTTATAATTTAAGTACACTGTGGCCGCCTACTCGCTCGAAGCTTATAGCTCTGTGGCCACTTGTTGGCTCAATGTTTACGCTCTAGGCTTAGTGCTCAATGGTCACTTGTTGGCTCTAGGCTTAGTGCTCTATGGTCACTTGTTGGCTCTAGGCTTAGTGCTATGTGGCCACCTGACCAAAATACAAATAACAAGAAACACCATCGTGACCAAAACTGTGACGACCACTGTAGTACACAGTATCTCAGTGATCCCTACTCACTGAAGACTGTAAAGTTTGATGTGTACACTGTACACCATAAACTTTTGCAATATTAAAGCATCCACTGGAACTATCCACAATATACAAGAATGTAACAACTCTTGTTAAAAAAAAAAAAAAAAAAAAAAATCTATTGTATAAACGTTTCATCTTATATAAATAATATTTTTTTATAAATTATTAAACAAGTAACAGTTTTTGCTAAAATTTATAAATATCTTAATACATAAAAAAACTATTTGCTTTCCTTTAATATTTTTATCTTGTTAATTAAATCGTAATATGAATGTATTTGCAAAATACGAACTGTTGTATTTAAAAAGAAATAAATATTGACATCCTGCTCTTTCTCTCACACTCATAAGGTTGTCTAGTCTTGATTTTCTATACCGCCTTAATGGGTGACCTCAATATTCAAAATTTTTATGTTTCATTCCACAAGAAATTTTGTGTTCATACTTCGAATACCTTATTAAAATCCCGTTTGCGTACCGTATTCTTAGGCCACTGTCACAGTCATCAGTAAATGGGAATCACTTAGCTAATGGGCACCATTCGTTCCACCCCCCTCCCACTCCTCCGTCCAATCCCAAATCCTTATCTTGCAATTTTATGCAGTGCCTGGTTATGGTTATGTTGTGGCTGACCGAACCAGACACTGCATCACCAACCTCAACAAAGCCCTGAATAACATCAACACCAGCCTCCACACCCTCAGCCACAACATAACCATACCAGACACTGCACCACCAACCTCAACAAGGCCCTGAACAACATCAACACCGGCCTCCCCACCCTCAGCCACAACATAACCATAACCAGACACTGCATCACCAACCTCAACAAAGCCCTGAATAACATCAACACCAGCCTCCACACCCTCAGCCACAACATAACCATACCAGACACTGCACCACCAACCTCAACAAGGCCCTGAACAACATCAACACCGGCCTCCACACGCTCAGCCACAACATAACCATAACCAGGCACTGCATCACCAACCTCAACAAAGCCCTGAATAACATCAACACCAGCCTCCACACCCTCAGCCACAACATAACCATACCAGACACTGCACCACCAACCTCAACAAGGCCCTGAACAACATCAACACCGGCCTCCACACCCTCAGCCACAAAATAACCATAACCAGACACTGCATCACCAACCTCAACAAAGCCCTGAATAACATCAACACCAGCCACCACACCCTCAGCCACAACATAACCATACCAGACACTGCACCACCAACCTCAACAAGGCCCTGAACAACATCAACACCGGCCTCCACACGCTCAGCCACAACATAACCATAACCAGGCACTGCATCACCAACCTCAACAAAGCCCTGAATAACATCAACACCAGCCTCCACACCCTCGGCCACAACATAACCAGGAACTGTATCCAATTACAGGATAAGGATTAGGGATTGGACGGGGGTGAGGAAGGAATGGTGCCCAGCAGCTAAGTTATCCTTACTTACTTACTAAACTTTGACAATGGCCTAAGAATACAGTACACAAAGTGGGATATTAATAAGGCATTGAAAGTATCAACATTAAATTTCTGTTAAAATGAAACAAAAAAAAAAATTGAATATAAAAGTTAATCATTAAAGAGGTATAGAAAACCACGACAATTCAACGATGTAGATGTGAGAGGATGAGCAAGATGTTAATATTTATTATTTATTAAATACAAACATTTTGTTCCCTGAAAAATACTGATATAAAAATTGTATTACTAATATAGAAGTAAACAAAAAAATTTTACGTATTTTTTTTTTTTTGTAAAAAGTTTAAAGAAGTTCAGCACAAATTTTTTTTACCTAAATTTTTAATCAAATAATTTTATTTATATAAAAAGAAACTTTAGTTACGTTAAAATAACTATCTACGGGCTCACCATAGCCCGTGTTACTTGGAACTTTTTGTTCCAGGTAGCGAATTTTTAACAGCAACAACAGTTAAATTAGTTATAGAGTTAATGCAAAACAAATTTAAGTGTACATTATACACATTAAACTATGCAGTGATTAGGGATCACTTACAGATTGTTTGTTACAGTTGTCATCGCAGTTGTTAGAGAGTGGCGGACACATAGCTACTGTGTACCGTGTTCTGAGGTCAGTGGTAGTCACAGAAACTCATCTTTCAACAAGTGTTTCTTGTTGTTGGTGTTTTGGTCACGTTGGTGTTTCTTGTTGTTGGTGTTTTGGTCACGCTGGTGTTTCTTGTTGTTGGTGTTTTGGTCACGCTGGTGTTTCTTGTTGTTGGTGTATTGGTCACGCTGGTGTTTCTTGTTGTTGGTGTTTTGGTCACGCTGGTGTTTCTTGTTGTTGGTGTTTTGGTCACGCTGGTGTTTCTTGTTGTTGGTGTTTTGGTCACGCTGGTGTTTCTTGTTGTTGGTGTTTTGGTCACGCTGGTGTTTCTTGTTGTTAGTGTTTTGGTCACGCTGGTGTTTCCTGTTGTTGGTGTTTTGGTCAGGTGGCCACAGTGTACTTAATCCCAATGACGTCAAGTACTAAGCAGGAACCTATTGACGTCATGTACTAAGCAGGACCCCAGTGACGTCATGCACTAAGCAGGAACCTATTGACGTCATGTACTAAGCAGGACCCCAGTGACGTATGGCTCTAAGCAGGACCCCAGTGACGTATGGCTCTAAGCAGGACCCCAGTGACGTCTTGCACTGAACAGGACCTCAGTGCCGTCATACACTAAGCAGGACTACAGTGACGTCACGCACTAAGCAAGACCCCAGTGACATCATGCACTAAGCAGGAACCCAGTGACGTCATGTACTAAGCAAGACCCCTCATGAATGTGAGGACTCTGACATGCGAATGGACTCACTGCTCTGTGCAGTCATCATTGAAAGGCACTGTTAAACACCGGCTTTCTGGTTGTTTCTTGAATTCAATAGCAATATCACGATATTTCTGCACACAACTAGACCATCACCTGAGGTATGCTGACCAGCAACACTAACATGATCGACAGATATAGATATACAACGACGTCAGACATAGCTGAATCACGTTGCATGAAGCACTCAGTTAGATGCACTCCATGGTTGACAAGTCTAAGACGTTTACACCAACCCAACTTCTTCTTCAGCTGATCAATGCAACTGCAGAGCAGGATTACCTAGTCTCTCCTCGACAGGACATCCATCTTCCCTCTCTTCATGCCTCCAGATAATCTATACTCCTTGCAACATTGAGAATCAATTGCTTTGAAGATGAAGAGGAAGCATTATTTTTGGGACGACGAGAATTTTATATGTAATTACGCATTTATTTCTTACATTAATATTATCTTATTCACTACTGAATTATTGGACATGAAAACACTCGTTGTCCATCAATCACTTTCAAATCTACTTTGAGGACCCTCCCCACCCCCCCCCCCATCGATCTCAGAACACGTCCTGTAAAATCTATCATTTATTTCCTTGAGCTTCCAAGGCAGGGAGTCGAGGCTCTCTCTCTCTCTCCCTCTGCGACCCAACACCATCTCTCAACCACCTCGCTCCTCACACAGATACAGGCGACATTTAGACGATGAATTATCCTCTGAAGGCCCAGTTTCCTAAATGACAAACCCGGCTGTTTGCTTCCTTTGGAGGGCATAAAACAGGACATATATGCAGTTTACGGCTTAAATGTGTAAACATCAGTCAGGAGGAGGAGGGGTGATGTCTCCGTGACAACGGCGTCGCATCGTCCCTTTAACCGGTATTTAAATACTATATAACAAGTGAATGAGAAAGAAATGTCCAAAATCTTCACAATGTTGAAGTGAAACAAGTAGGAGGACGTGTTGCAACATCATCATGCTTCTAAACTCTATGACCCAAGTATTAGGATATTTTGCAACATCATCAAGGTTCTCAACTGTGTTTTTTTCAGTTTAGTAAAATATTTCTTTATAAATATTGAATTCCATGAGTCCGAACCCGGGGCTGAGTGCATTGGCATGTTGTCAATTTCTGTTGCAAATTCTACTACGCTCGTGTTGATATAAATTATATTTACAGAAGTTTGGATATCACGCATAAAGAAGTTGTCCGGATCTACCACTTTCATGCTGTTTATTGTAGTGTTTATTGTTATAACATAACCAGGCACTGATTCACCAACCTCAACAAGGCCCTGAACAACATCAACACCAGCCTCAACACCCTCAGCCACAACATAACCATAACCAGGCACTGCATCCAATTGCAGGATAAGGGTTTGGGATTGGATGGAGGAGGGGGGGGGGGTGTGGAACGAATGGTCCCCATTAGCTAAGTGATCCCCATTTACTGATGACTATGACAGTGGCCTAAGAATACGGTACGCAAACGGGATTTTAATAAGGTATTCGAAGTATCAACACAAAATTTCTTGTGGAATGAAACATAAAAATTTTGAATATTGAAGTTACCCATTAAGGCGGTATAGAAAATCACGACCAGACAACCTTATGAGTGTGAGAGAAAGAGCATGATGTCATAATTTATTTATTTTTAAATACAACAGTTAGTAATTTGCAAATATATTTATATTACGATTTTATTAATAAGATAAAAATATAAAAAGCCAAGTAAATCTTTTTTTTAAGTGTTAAGAAATTTAAAAATTTTAGCAAAAACTTTTATTTATTTAATAATTTAAAAGAAATATATTATTTATATACGATGAAACGTTAAAACTTCTATAGATTATGGCTGCCTTGGATGGCTGTAAAAAATATTGCAATTATTTTTGGTGTACAATGTACACATCAAACTTTACAGTTTTCAGTGAGTAGGGATCACTGAGATACTGTGTACTACAGTGGTCGTCACAGTTTTGGTCACGATGGTGTTTCTTGTTATTGGTATTTTGGTCAGGTGGCCACATAGCACTAAGCCTAGAGCCAAAAGGTAGTTACAGAGCGTAAACCTTGAGCCAACAAGTGTGTGGGAACCGACCTGTGAGATTTATATTTATTTAATTTATATGAATATATATAGAATTTATATTTACGTTAATTTATATACTTCGATAGCAATTTGTATAATAATGAGTGGACTGTATTTCTGCAATAATCTCATAATCTCACAAATCGATCCTCTACACATTAGGGGGGGTTTAATAGTTTATATATATATGCAGCCAATCAAACTACAAAATTAACTACATACATTGAAGAGGTTCCTTATCTTATAGTACAGCAGGTTAGTCCACCAGGTATAACTAGGGTGTAGACACCAAATTATCCTCTTTGAGGTAGCTTCCATATCACCCAGTAACTGGTGCACAAATCTTGCATCCTCGTCTTGACCTGTCAAAAGTGCGCTAGCTGTGAAGCCAGAATCCTATATATGACAAGCTATATCAGAGAAAACACTATACAGTACATAGAACATGAAGACCTGGCTTAATTACCTTTAGTTTGAGGCGATTTCGCGATCTAACCGGGTCACCCTATATCCTGACATTAATGGCCATAAATGAATGATAAACGGGTTTCGGATAGACACTTAACTTGAATTTGTAGACAGCGTGTTGACAATGGTACACTTCTGGTTTCCATAACACTACGTCCAAGTAAAATTAACAGGAGCCGAATTTGCTCCCGTGTGAGCCTCTGGTCTCGTATAACAATGGCTCCCTCCTTCCTCACTCTGACGCCTGGCTTACTTTGTCCAGATTTCAAAAAGTGATAGAAGGGTCACATTTACTCTACTTTAATATTGATAATTAAGTTAATTTATATAAGATGTTTTTATGATGGTAAAGTCCAAAGACTAATGTATTTAAGAATAATTCCCACCATAATAGGTGGTGAATTATAATAGTATGTGGTGATGATATCCCGTTTTCTATAGACGGTAATTCCACTACAAGTTACGTTTTCTATGGGTAACTTGTTGGTAATACAGCTATTATCTGTATGATATTAAATGGTGTCGGATTTTCCGACAAAGTGGCCATAGAGCAGTAAGCCTAGAGCCAACAAGTGGCCACAGAGCTATAAGCTTCGAGCGAGCAGGCGGCCACAGTGTACTTAAATTATAAATTTTAGCAAAATCTTTTATTATTTTAATAATTTTTAAAAAATATTATTTAAATAAGATGAAACGTTTTAAAAAACTATAAAGTGGATGGTGTTATCGTACGTTACCAATGTAACGTACGATTATGTTAGGTGGTTGGGTACATTAGATACACAGTTTTTAGTGAGTTTCATATTTATTTAGTAGTCCTGGATACAGCAGTGTCGTCGACGTTGAGACGGAGCTTGGAGCAGAGCAGAGCTGAGTGTGACCGGAGTCGCGGAGCTCTATGTGGGAGAGCGTTGTATAGCTCGATGAGGTCCTAGTCTGCTGCCTGTTCTGTGTCGAAGTTGTAGCGTCTTGTAGACGATTAGAACTGCCTACGCTGAGTGCTACATTCTTGATTGGAAATTGTATTGTAAGTGTAATAAAGGCAACTTAATATCAACTTATGTAAATGTTTTCCCAATCAATATTAACAGCTCTGGTTTGATGGGAAGAAAATGCTGAGGATTGTATAGAAGAAAGGATGAGAAGGGAAGAGGGTGAAGAAGAAGAAGCGCAAAAGGGATTCTGATTTGGGCTGCTTTAGATAAGTGCTTTCAGCAAAGTATTTTCTTTACCCTTACCTGAAACTTTGTTTTGTGACATTGTAGGCAATTTTACAGCGATGTAAAAATTTATACAATGTAACAGTTTTTGGCGTTGGGTAATATATATTTTGTAATTGTTTATGTCTCCAAAATCTAGAAAATCGTTATTATTTTTTAGAAACTTATCTTAGAGAGTTTACGGAAGATATCTAGGGCAAGGATCAAAGGCACAATTTAAAGCTTAAATGCAATAATATCCATTTTTTCCCCTACATTGGAAGCATAACAAATTTGAAAAGAATACACATTCAGCTAATCCTCCTAACGCTTCCAAACGTCAAGAAACTGTCGTATTAAAGTGCCCTAATCCTAACCAACCAGAAGACCCATAACAGAAAACGGGACAGTATGTCACTTTCGCGAGCCGCTTCTGTTTCCCACGACTTCTTTTGGTCTGAGGTCTGGCCCTAGCTTCGGTAGGGGACAGACGTATTGCATCGGCGCTCCAGCAGTTGGTGTTGTTTGCCAGTTTCGGCCGGTTGGGGGCGGGTGTGTCTCTGCTCGCCTGTGCTGACGTGGCGTTACGATGGGGGTCCCTCTACCCCCTGTCGTCCGGGCTCAGTCTGTGGGACTAGAGTTTTCTGTGCGGGCTGGTTACCCAGAGATTGCACTGGCTTGTGAAATGCTCTCTGTCCCTGTGTTTGAGATTTATGGGGTCGAGTTGGCCGTTACCAACTACCATCAACACCAGTTGATGGTAGTTGAACTTCACAATCGCCTTACGGCGATTGTGAAGTTCACGGAGGAGGTGGCGTATCGCGATTTTCTCCGGCGATACGAGGGGCGGACACTACCCCTGCCGGATGGTGCGGGCACTGTAACCCTCTCGGATAGAAGTGGTGCACTTACTTACATCAGTGTGCATGGGGCTCCCTTGGAGTTTCCAGAGGCTCTGCTACGGCGGGATTTCGGCGGTTTGGCGCGGTAGTTAGTGTGAGGGTGAACGTGGTGTCTTCTAGTCCTCTTAAGGGTGTGAGGTCTAACATTCGCACCCTGGGCATGAGACTCCGGGCGGATATTCCGTCCTCTGTGCGCCTTATGGGGTACAACGTTCGGGTGTTTTACGCCCGCCAGCCGCGGACGTGTTATCGTTGTGGTCTTTTGGGCCATCAGGCTGCTGCCTGTTCTGCGCCTGCTGTTGCACCGGTGAATCTCTTCAGTGAGGAGGATTTTCCGCCCCTTCCTGTGGGGGATGATTCGGTGGGTGTGGACGTCTCTTCGGCTGAGGAGGTGCCCTCTGTGTCAGCTGTTGCTCCGCCTGTTGCGCCCCCTGTTGTTGCCGCATCTCCTCCGGAGGTTGTGTCCTCGCCTAATGCTCCGCCTGCTCCGACTGGTGTCTCTGAGCCTCTTCCGACTGCCGTTTGCTCGGACCCCTCGTCTTCCAGTTCTTCCTCTGCTGTGTCTGTCCCGGTCCCTGCACCCTCGCCGTCTGTTCCGGCTGTGCTGGGAGCTGGGGTGGATCCAACATTCCCTCCTGTGCCTGGCCTGGTGCCCCATGTGGTTGAGGAGGCTGCCGTACTGCGGCGTGCGTCGGTTCGCCCGGCTAGTGCTGCGCGGGTCACTGAGTCTGCCTCCGGGTCTGATGATGTGCAGCCCGAGCCTAAGCGTTCCCGGCGTTCTTCTGCGTGGGCTGAAGTTGGCGACTTAGACGAGTGTCGTCCTTCCGTTGACAGTGGGGTGGCTCCGGATGTGGTGCACACTATGGTGGTGGCGGAGGTACGCTTGCCTGAGGATGCCGGTGCCGGCGTTTCGGCCTCCCTTCCTGGTCTGGTGTCCGAGGGTCCTGCTTCAGGTGCGTTGCCTGCGTGGGGTGGCTCCGGTTCTTCGTGGGGGGTGGTTCCCCCTGCTGTGGTTGGTGGTGAGTGGGGTGGCCTGGTGATGGTGTGGAGAAAGAATGCTCGCTCTGAGAGTTCTGTGGCCCCTTCCTCGTTACCCGTTTCCTCGGCAGCGGTCTTGTCGCCTCTTCCGTCTCCAGCAGTCTCTTCTGTGTCTCCTGCGGTATCCATGGAAGTGCTACAGTCTCGTCGTCCGGCCCCTGCTCCTATGTGTGCGACGGCGTGACAGTCTCGGCGGCCCTCGTCCGCTTCTCCAGTGTCGTCTGCTTCCTCGATGGGCGTGGATGGCGCTCCCCGGCCTCGTTATGCGACTTGCGTCAGTGACCTAGGGCGTTGGCCGATGCCGCCCGATATCGATGTTCCTGAGTTTATGATGGATCAAAAACCCTACCGACCTTGAAGATTTGGTCTGGGAGGCTTACAAGAAGAAGTATCCTTCCGTTGTTTTCCCGGAGAAGTACATTTCTCACGCTGTTCCTCGCAAATGATTTCTGTGTATTCTGTGTTTCCTGTTGTGTGCGGTGAGGATGGGGTGTGTGTGTGTGAGTGGGTGGGGTGGGTTTTGTTTCCCGGTTCCTGCGTGCTCCGGTGTATGTTGTAGGGTTTCTTTGTATGGCTGGTGGGTGGGTGTACGGTTCCTGTGTATTTGTGTGTTCGGTTGTGGATGTCGTATGCGCTTGTGTATGTCATATTGTGTGCCCTTCAGGCTGTTGGCGAGTGCTCTTTGTTCGGTTGTGCCATTTTGTTTTGCCTTCCGTTTGTTATGGCGTACTTTACCTGTTGTACGTGTTTGTTCTTTATGTTTTGTTTGGAATGTATTGTGATTGTACTGTTATGTTCCTTGTTGTGCCTTTGATGTATGTTTTGTTTTATGATGTTACTGTGCATGCTAGTTTGCCATTGTATTCTACTTTGTGCCTTGTTGTATGCTGTATTTTTCTATGCCTTTATCGTGTTTGTGGTTTATTGTGAAGTAAGTAATTATCAAAAGAAGGCACCAAACCGGGAAGGCTATGTAGCACCATCAAATACGCAAAATAATCAGAGGGCGCTAAATATCACCAAGGATGCCAATACGAGAACAAAAACGCATAAGGCGAACGATATCAAAAGTATCCGAGTCACCAAGAATTCTATCGAGGGACAGGTGACCGCGAGGGGCGGTCGGAAAGCAAGACACACGCTCGTCCTGGAAGTCAGGACATTCAAGAAGGACATGCACGACCGTAAGAGGGACAATGCAACTAGGACAATAAGGAGCAGGGCGGCGCTCCATCAAGTGACCATGGGTTAAGCGAGTATGGCCAATACGCAACCTCGCTAGAGCTGTTTCCCACCGCCGGTTACGGTGGAAGGAGGACGGCCACGAGGAAACACAACATTTAAGAGTACGTAGCTTGTTACCAGTAACAGACAACCAAGAAGCCCGCCAACGGGTAAGGACTGAGGAATGGATAACCGGGTAAAAGTCGGAATACGGAATGCCTTTACGAGAGATGGGACAAGAGCGGACAGCGTCCTTAGCGGCAGCATCCGCACGCTCATTTAAAGACACGCCAATATGGCTGGGAACCCAACAAAACTCAACCGACTTAAATTTACTGTGAACGAGAAACAGCCAATGCTGGATCTCGACAACTACCGGATGAACTGGATTAAAGCACCCGAGAGCCATGAGGGCACTACGAGAGTCAACAACAACCACAAAGGAAGACTGACAACGAGAAAGCAGGAGACGAAGAGCATAGAGAATAGCATAAAGTTCCGCTGTAAAGATGCTAGTCTCCGGAGGCAAGCGACACATATAAGTGCGATCAGGAAAAACAACAGAGTAGCCAACACCGTCCGCTGACTTAGACCCATCGGTGAAGACAGAAACGGAGCGGGAGTGAGAAGAAAAGTGCTCGAGGAAAAGGCGTTTGAGAACTGTAGGAGGGGTAAAAGCTTTAGTGATGCGAGTCAAGGATGTACAAAACCGCGGAAGAGGGACCCTCCACGGGGGCAAAGAAGGAACAACACGAGGAGAAACATCAGAAATACGAACGGAAAGAGAATCCTGCAGGCGAGATAACCGGACAGAAAGAGGGAGGTGGTGAAGAGGAACAGGAACCGCAGGAGGGGTAAAAGTTAAAGCACGACAGAGACGAGAGGAAGGATGTTGCAAGGACCGCGCAAGATACCGAAGACAGTAGCGATCACGGCGGTCCTGGAGAGACAGGAAGCCAGTGTCAACATACAAGCTAAGGACGGGAGTCGAACGAAAGGCACCAGAACTGAGGCGCAACCCAGTATGGTGCAAAGCATCAAGACGGCGAAGAGTAGAAGGAGAAGCAGACGAGTAAGCAGGGCAACCATAATCGAGCTTAGACAGGACGAGAGAGGAATGTAAAGCAAGGAGAGTGCGCCTATCTGCCCCCCAAGAAGTATGGGACAAGACCCGAAGGAGGGTAAGGGACTTAGAGCACTCAACACGGAGGTAAGAGATATGGGGAGACCAAGACAAACGAGTGTCAAGGAATAACCCCAAAAGCTTCGCGGAATCTTTGTATTCAAGGGGATGACCATAAAGTGACAAAGAGGGACGAAGAACAACCCGTTTCCGCGTAAAAGTCATGGCACAAGTCTTAGAAGTAGAGAACTTGAAGCCATGACCTGTGGCCCAAGACGACACGGCATCAATCGCAAGTTGAAGCCGGCGTTGAAGGAGAGGCGAATCATCACCCTGACAACAAAGGGTAAGATCATCGACATAGAGAGCGGAGAAGACACCAGAAGGAAGAGAGGAAAGAAGACCATTGAGGGCAACCAGAAAAAGAGTAGTGCTCAGAACACTACCCTGGGGCACACCTTCGTATTGCTGAAAAGGGGGAGAGAGAGCGGTACCAAGGCGCACCCGAAAGGAACGACGAGAGAGGAAGCTGCGGAGAAAGAGAGGGAGATGACCACGAAGGCCAAAAGAATGAAGTTGAGATAGGATATGATAACGCCAAGTGGTGTCGTAAGCCTTTTCTAGGTCAAAAAGGACGGCAACAACGGAGGTCTTCGCAGCAAAAGCAGTACGTATATAGACCTCCAAGTTCACCAGGACATCTGTCGTGCTGCGGCACTTGCGGAAACCAAATTGAGAAGGGGAGAGGAGGTGATGGTGTTCCAGGAACCACATCAGACGAACGTTAACCATACGTTCAAAGAGTTTGCAGACACAACTTGTGAGAGCAATAGGGCGAAAGTCCTTAGGGGAAGTACCCAGAGACCCTGGTTTGCGAACAGGGAGGACAACGGCATCGAGCCAGTCCTCAGGGACTGACGACGACTCCCAGATCCGATTATACAGACTCAGTAAATACTGAGACGTGCTCGGAGGGAGATGGCGAAGCATCTCATAATGAATACCATCGGAGCCCGCCGCCGTAGAACCGC
Source organism: Procambarus clarkii (assembly GCF_040958095.1). NCBI lineage: Eukaryota > Metazoa > Arthropoda > Malacostraca > Decapoda > Cambaridae > Procambarus > Procambarus clarkii. The sequence goes on along the minus strand of NC_091208.1, from coordinate 10,320,282 downwards.
AGAGGGCCAGGGCAGAACGAAGTTCAGAGAGAGAGAAGGGATCATTATAGGGAAGCTGAAGATGAGTGCAGAAATCTAAAGGACGAGACTCAAGGACAGGTTTACGAAGAAGGAAAGATTGGGGAAGATGAAGACCAGAGCTAACAGAAGAAAAGTGGGAACCCAGTTCGGAAGCGACCTGCAACGGGTCCGCCACAAGAGTATCATGGAGGTGAAGGACCGGTGAAACATCGGGAACGAACTTACCCGCTATCTTGCGGATACGCTTCCAGATCTGGGCCAGAGGGGTTTCGGACGTAATTGTCGAGACATAAGAAGCCCAACATTCACGTTTAGCCGTACGGATGGCCCTACGGGCCACCGCACTCGCTTTCCGAAAGAAAAGAAAAGAATCGGTCGTCTGCCTACGGCGGTGCTTCTTCCAGGCTGCACGCTTACAGCGGACAGCCCGAGCACAGTCCGCATTCCACCAGGGAACGCACTTCCGTGGACCCCGAGAGGAAGAGCGAGGAATAGAGCGGAGGGCAGCGTCGAAGACAGTGTCATGAAAAAGGAGGAGAGCGCGAGAGAGGGGCAGAAGGGAGAGGTCAGAGAGAGTAGCACTGAGGGAAAACAGGGTCCAGTCCGCCTTAGCAAACTGCCATCTAGGGAAAGAGAGGGAAGGGCGAAAAGAGAAAAAGGAAACAAGGATGGGGAAATGATCACTTCCATGGAGGTCATCAAGAACCTGCCATGTGAAATCTAAGTAAAGAGAGGAAGAGCAGAGAGAAAGATCAAGACAAGAAAGGGTGCGAGTTCGAGAGTCCAAATGAGTGGGCTCACCAGAATTCAGAAGAGACAGGGAAGAAGAGAGGAGAAACGGCTCAAGGAGGCGACCCCGGGTATTCGTCAGAACGTCACCCCAAAGAGAATGACGACAATTGAAGTCACCCAGCAGGAGCACAGGCTCCGGCAAGGAGTCTAGGAGGTGTTTCAAATCAGGAAGAGAGAGCGGGACACTCGGGGGGAGATAAATGGAACAAACTGTGTACCATTTCCCCACAAAGATACGAGCAGCAGAACAATGGAGAGGCGAAGGAAAAAGTAAAGGAACAAAGGGAACATCAGCCCGAATCAAGAGAGCAGAAGAATTAGAAGCCCCAGCAATGGCTGGGGGGGGGGAGAGAAAGGAATAGCCACGAAAACGACCAGGACGAGCACCAAGCATCGGCTCCTGGAGACAGACACAAAGGGGCGAAAACCGCGAAACCAGAAGTTGGAGTTCGAGGAAATTGGCGTAATAACCTCGAACGTTCCATTGAAGAATGGACAACGACGAGAAGAGAAAGGACAAAAACAGAGAACAAGGAAGAAACAAAGGCGAAAGACCAACAGAGCACGTTAAAGAATATCAGGGTCGGGATCAGGGTCAGCAAAGTCAGGGTTAGGGGGCATGGGTAAACTGAGCAAAGACGGAGGGAAGGAAACGGGAGAACAGATCAGAGGTGGGCGGGCAGGGTCCGGAGGAGGAGGAGGAGGAGACAACGGAGAGGAGCAGTCAAGGACAGCAGCAGGAAGAGGGGGAGTAGAAAGAGAGGAGAGCACCCCAGCAAGAGCAGCAACCGAAAGGGAAGCAGGGGCCAAAGAAACCTCCATAGCAGGAACAGGGGGCGCAAGCACTGAAACGGGAGTGGAAGGAGCAACAGAGCCAGAAGGAGGAGCTGAGGAAGAAAGCGAAGCCTTCTTACCCGCCGGGGAAGAGGAAGGAGAGGAGCCAGGCTTACGCTTCTGACTTAAAGAGACCGGTGTCCCATCAACTACGTACCGGGCAACGGATTCCAGTGTCTCAACAGGAGAAGCCGAACGAGAGCACACACGACGGCCGTTAGGAGAGCGATGGACATCCGCCCGCACCGACAGGCGACGGGGAGAGCCGATAGATGGAGGAAGAGGATGGGAAGGAGGATCGGAGGGGGACGAGGAAGGAGACACAGAAGACACGACAGACCGGGTAGAAGGAAGGGGAACCCCAGACAGAGGACCAGGAGGAGGATCCTTCGGGAGAGAACCCAAAGGGACAGAGGAGGGGGCAGTGGGCGCATCAGGGTCCAAGGCCTGGAAACGGTTGTGAGTCTGAGGAAGGCGGGAAGGACGAGGAGAGGAAGAGCGCAACACGCGAGCATAAGAGATATTAGCATAAGGCGGGAGCCGGCGAACCTGGCGCCTCGCCTCAGGAAAAGATAAACGCTCCCGGTGCTTCAAGTTGAGGACGGCTGCCTCAAGCTTGTAATGGACACACGCACGGGAGAAGGTAGGATGGGCCTCACCGCAGTTGAGGCAACGAGCCTGGGGAGAAGCGCACTCCGACTTAGAGTGACCTTCGCCACCACACAAAGGACAGAGAGAGACAGTCCCGGAGCAGCGGAGGGCACCATGCCCAAACCCCCAGCACTTGTTGCAGAGCCGAGGAGAAGGAATGTACTCCTGGACAGAGCACCTGGCACCAGCAAGAATGACAGAGGGTGGAAGGGTCCTACCATCAAAGGTAATCTTCACAACCCGGAGGGGTTGACGGCGACTACCACGAGGGGGACGAGTAAACGTGTCCACCTGGAGAATAGAATGGCCCTGGGCAGCGAGGATATGTCGAATATCGTCGTGGCAGTCGCGTAGGTCCCGAACACCGGTCGCAACATGGGGCGGGAGCAAAATAGTGCCAACACTGGCATTCAACTGGACGTTCTTCGAGACCCGAACGGGGGTCTCGCCAAGGCAGGATAAGGCAGCCAAGCGGGAAGCAGCATCCTGAGAAGGAGCAGCAACGACACGCGTACCGAGACGAGTGGGGTTAAAAGTAATGGAGGCATCCACGGAATCAATGAGATGTCGATGAAGGGAGAAATCGTCAGGAGGCGCAGAATCAAGAGGGAGGAGATCAAAATATTTGGCCCACGAAGCGGGACCAAACAAGGCTTGATAGGTAGCAGAACTGGAAGGAATCGAGCGAGGGCGGCCGTGACGAGAACGGCGGTGAGAACCCCCAGAGAGAGAGGGGTTAAAAGGCGCAGTAGTAACAACGAGAGAAGGAGCCGCGCCAGGGGACGAGGTAGTCACCACTGGGGGCTTGGGGCTCGACCCAACCACAGAGGAGGGAGGGGAGCCAGGGGAAGGAGTCAGAGAGGCCAAAGGAGGAGCAAGGTCGGGGCCCAATGCAGCGGAGGCTACAGAGCCCGGTCTTCCAATACGGACCGACTCGGGGGCTTGGTCGCCCACCCCACGAGCCTGAGAAGGTAAACCAGAAGAAGCCGAAGCAGGGGTAATCATCTTGACGAAAGAAGAATTCACTCACGAATGTGCCCCCACACCCACCATGGAGCCACAATTAGAGGCAGGACACCCAACAAGAAGCTATCGCCGATCTTGTCGGGGCCTCCTAGGGGTGCGTCGTGAGTATACGCCCCACAAACGCCACCTTAAGAAACCGACAGTCCGTCGAGATCGGGTTCAGTGACGAAGTGGGGATTGACAATAAAAGGTTCCCCTCGCTCTCGACGTCGGGTACTGCAGTTCTACGGGTGCAAGAGTATGCCTCCTCAAGCACCCGGGCGTCAAAATAGAAGAAGTCCAAGGGAAGAACCAGAACGAGCAAAAGGTCGGCAGGAAACGGCAAGCAGATAGGAGAAGAGGGGGGAGAAAAACGAAACAGAAGGAAAAGGAAAAGATGCCCAGCAGAATTGGAGAGGACGGCAGCAGGAGCACAAGGCTAGAAAAGGACAGGACTGTCCCAAGGAGCATCACACTCCGGCAGCCGCCCACCAAGCCCCCACACGGCGACAACGAGCTGAGCGGGGAGGGGGGGTTTATTGTGAAATGCTATCGGCCATTCTGGCCGGTGGTCTATTGTTTTCTTTTGTTCTGTTCTGTATTCTGTGTTGTTTTTATTGTATTTAAGTTACATGCTTTGCATGTAAAAATAAACAAAAAAAAAACTTCTTTTGGTCTTAGGTAGACTATACGTCAAAATGCAACGTTCCATTAGGAGGACGGCTTGACACGCTACCCAGGAAAATTGGCTGTAATATTACAGTGTATTATGTAATGAGGTTGGTGTCAGGCTCTGTATGTTAATGAATTATTTCCGTTAAACACGATGATGGAAAGTAGAACAACTTCACAGTATTCAGTGACCCATTTAGGGTCACGTGACCAGGTACTGACAGTGAGAGGAGACCAGTGACGTCATGCACTAAGCAGGACCCCAGTCACATCATGCACTAAGCAGAACCCCAGGGACATCATGCACTGAGCAGGACCCCAGTGACGTCATGCACTAAGAGGTGCATGACGTCACTGGGGTGACGATCTCAGAACAGGTCTTGTAAAATCTATCATATATTTCCTTGAGTTTCCAAGGCAGGGGGTCGAGGCTCTCTCTCTCCCCCTTTGCCACCCAACACCATCTCTCAACCACCACGCTCCTCACACAGATACAGGTGATATTTAGACGATGAATTCTTCCCTAAAAGCCCAGTTTCTTACATGACAAACCTGGCTGTTTGCTTCCTTTGGAGGGCATAAAATATGACATATATGCAGTTTATGGCGTAAATGTGTAAACATCACTCAGGAGGAGGAGGAGGGGTGATGTCTCCATGACAACGGCGTCGCATCTTCCCTTTAACCGGTTTTTAAATACTATATAACAAGTGAATGAGAAAGAAATGTCCAAAATCTGAACAATGTTGAAGTGAAACAAGTAGGAAGACGTGTTGCAACATCATCATGCTTCTAAACTCTATGACCCAAGTATTAGGATATTTTGCATTATCAAGGTTCTAAACTTTTTTTTTAGTTTAGTAAAATATTTCTTTATAAATATTGAATTCCATGAGTTGAAACCCGGGGCTGAGTGCATTGACATGTTGCCAATTTCTCTTGCAAATTCTACTATGCTCGTGTTGATATAAATTATATTTACAGGAGTTTGGATATCACGCATAAAGAAGTTGTCCAGATCTACCACTTTCATGCTATTTATCGAAGTCTTTATTGTTATAACCATAACCAGGCACTGCATCACCAACCTCAACAAGGCCCTGAACAACATGAACACCAGCCTCCACACCCTCAGCCACAACATAACCAGGAACTGTATCCAATTACAGGATAAGGATTAGGGATTGGGCGGGGGGGGGGGAGGAAAGATTGGTGCTCAGCAGCTAAGTTATCCTTACTTACTGACATCTTTCACAATGGCCTAAGAATACAGTAAACAAAGGGGATATTAATAAGGCATTGAAAGTATCAACTTAAAATTTCTGGTAAAATGAAACAAAAAAAAAGTTTTGAATTTAAAAGTTAATCACTAAAGAGGTATAGAAAACCACGACAATTCAACGATGTAGATGTGAGAGGATGAGTGTTACGGCCCTCTCGGGACGCAACGGGGTTCTTACTCTGATGTAGTTAGAGGAAGATATATATCCGGCCCCAAGCCAGTAGAGGCTATCAAGGGATGCGATCCGTGACGCAAGTAACTTAAAGGGAGTAGGGAAAGAAAGGTAAGAACTTAATATAATATAATATAACCTTCACCATTTAAATATATAAAAGTAAAACGTACACAAGGGGGAGGGGTATTAACACTTTCCAAGGGGATCGTGCACAATCTAGTCTTCTGCTGAAGACTCTTGATTAAGAAGCTAGGTGCTGAGTCCGCGGTGCTTTCTTCGTGGCCTCAAGACGTGTCCTCTGAGAACGCCGAGTCTACCCTGGCCACAGGTCAGCCACAACACAGGTCCACTGGGGGCACCGTCGTGGAGGCCGTCAACCACACGTCCAGCGCAGGTCTGCTGGCAGGTACAGAGCCACCAAGGCTGGTACGGCCACTCCACGAACGATAAAAGGGGTACGCCCTAGACAGGAGTCTCGTGTGATATCACCAATCACCCTCCTGTCCTCAATACCCCAGTGGATTATCGTCTCCAACCGTCGGTCCCGGGTAAATCCTTCCACTGCCACTCCACTGGCAGGCTTAACACACCACAGTGTTCTTCCGGGGGGACGACGTCACAACAACTGCAGCAAACTTCAAGGTATGGAGACTGGCTGCCTCGGGTAGACTGACTCCACCTTCAACACAGTGGTCCCAGGTCGGCTCTGTAAGCAGACACGTCATCAATAACAGGGACACTAAAACACCACACTTACAGGCTCAGACACAAACGCCCGACATATCCACTCCATAGACGGCGTTGTAGTCTGAGCACCACCTCACCAGAGGTCAGCGGCGGCGGCGTTGAGCGCTGAACGGGGCTGGAAACTGGCCCTCGTAGCTAGTACACGTCGTCGGTTTGGAGGGGGTTTCGGGAGCTGACCCACAGATGGCGCGGCCGTCACTGTTTAGAGATTGGACGCTGGATCAGGGTCCGTAACAATGAGCAAGATGTTAATATTCATTATTTATTAAATACAAACATTTTGTACCATGAAAAATATTGATATAAAAATTTTATTACCAATATAGAAGTAAACAAAAAAAATTAAGTATTTTTTATTTTGTAAAAAGTTTTAAGAAGTTTAGCACAAAAGTTTTTTACCTAAATTGTTAGTAAAATAATTTTATTTATTTAAAAAGAAACTTTAGTTACATTACAAATAACTATCTACGGGCTCATCATAGCCCGTGTTACTTGGAAATTTTTGTTCCAGGTAACGAATTTTTAACAGCAACAACACTTAAATTAGTTATAGAATTCTTGCAAATTTTTTTTAAGTGTTCCATTATACACATTAATTAAACTATGCAGTGATTAGGGATCACTTAGAGACTGTCTACTGCAGTAGTCGTCACAGTTATTAGAGTGTGGGGGGACACTTAGCTACCATGTACCGTGTTCTGAGGTCAGTGGTTTTCACAGAAACTCACTTTTCAACAGGTGTTTCTTGTTGTTAGTGTTTTGGTCAGGTGGCCACAGTGTACTTAATCCCAGTGACGTCAAGCACTAAGCAGGACCTCAGTGACGTCATGCACTAAGCAGGAACCCATTGACGTCATGTACTAAGCAGGATCCCAGTGACGTCATGCACTAAGCAGGACCCCTGTGACGTCATGCACTAAGAAAGACCTGTGACGTCATGTACTAAGCAGGACCCCCTGTGACGTCATGCACTAAGAAAGACCTGTGACGTCATGTACTAAGCAGGACCCCCTGTGACGTCATGCACTAAGAAAGACCTGTGACGTCATGTACTAAGCAGGACCCCTCATGAATGTGAGGACTCTGACATGCGAATGGACTCACTGCTCTGTGCAGTTATCATTGAAAGGCACTGTTTAACACCGGCTTTCTGGTTGTTTCTTGAATTCAATAGCAATATCACAATATTTCTGCACACAACTAGACCATCACCTGAGGTATGCTGACCAGCAACACTGACATGATCGACAGATAAAGATATACAACGACGTCAGACATAGCTGAAGCTCTTTGCATGAAGCACTCAGTTAGGTACACTCTATGGTTGACAAGTCTATGACGTTTACAGCAACCCAACTTCTTCTTCAGCTGATCAATGCAACTGTAGAGCAAGATTACCTAGTCTCCCCTCGACAGGACATCCATCTTCTTTCTCTTCATGCCTCCAGATAATCTATACTCCTTGCAACATTGAGAATCAATTGCTTTGAAGATAAATAGGAAGCATTATTTTTGGGACGATCAGAATTTTTTGTGTAATTACGCATTTATTTCTTACATTAATATTATCTTATTCACTACTGAATTAGTGGACATGAAAACACTCGTTGTCCATCAATCACTTTCAAATGTCCTTTGAGGACCCTCCACCCCCGATGATCTCAGAACACGTCCTGTAAAATCTATCATTTATTTCCTTGAGCTTCCAAGGCAGGGAGTCGAGGCTCTCTCTCTCTCTCCCTCTGCGACCCAACACCATCTCTCAACCACCTCGCTCCTCACACAGATACAGGCAACATTTAGACGATGAATTCACCCCTGAAGGCCCAGTTTCCTAAATGACAAACCCGGCTGTTTGCTTCTTTTGGAGGGCATAAAACAGGACATGTATGCAGTTTATGGCTTAAATGTGTAAACATCAGTCAGGAGGAGGAGGGATGTCTCCATGACAACGGCGTCGCATCTTTCTTTTAACCAGTATTTAAATACTATATAACAGGTGAATGAGAAAGAAATGTCCAAAACCTGAACAATGTTGAAGTATAACAAGTAGGAAGACGTGTTGCAACACCATCATGTTTCCTAACTCTATGATCGAAGTATTAAGATATGTTGCAACGTCATCGGTCATCTTCCTTCTAAGCTCTATGATCCAGGATTAGGATATGTTGCAACATCATCATGCTTCTAAATTCTATGACCAAGTATTAGGACATGTTGCAACATCATCATGCTTCTAAAATCTATGATCATATATTAGGATATGTTGCAACATCTTCATGCTTCTAAACTCTACGCTCAAATATTAGGATAAGCTGCAACATCATCATGCTTCTTAACTCTATGACCCAAGAATCATGATATGTTGCAATATCATGCTTTTAAACTCCCTTTATAGTTTAGAATATAGATTAGAATAATATTTCATTATAAATATTGAATTCCATGAGTCTGGACCCGGGCCGAGTGCATGGAGATGTTGACAACTTCTCTTGCAAAATCTGCCTCACTCGTGTTGATATCAATTATTTTTACAGGAGTTTGGATAATACGATAATGAAGTTGTCAGGATCTTCCACTTTCATGCAGTTTATTGTTATAACCATAACCAGGCACTGCACCACTAACCTCAACAAGGCCCTGAACAACATTGTAGCGAGTAGATTATCCCAATAATATACTCGCTCCAAATGCATTGTTAATATTCCTGTCAACCTTTGGAGATGAATGAGGTGAGGCGTTGCCTGGGCAACACGGTGAGGTGTTGCCCGAGCATATAAGCAGCGGTGTAGCGAACATTGGCTAGTCTACTTTCAAGTGTGGTCTAGAGCAGACACTTGCGAGATACTGTACCAACGCTCTGTGCGCTCAACTCCCACCAACGTATCACCTGTGTACTCCTGTATATTCGACCAAATATATATATAGTATCTTAGTGTCTGTGTTTATTTGTCACCATACTTTACGTAACAATAGAACCGTTACATTGGTGACCCCGGAGTGACCCGAACACCCAGCCTTACAAAGAGCCCTCTTCAACAGTTTCCGTTACCTTCTGACCGTTTCGAGGTGGTGCATGTAGACATCGTTGGACCATTACCGTCGGCAAGAGGATATTCTTATCTACTCACCTGCATCGATCGATTCTCCAGATTTCCGGAAGCAATCCCATTAATCAACATCTCAGCTGAGTCAGTGGTCCAGGCTTTCCTCTCTGGATGGGTCGCCCGTTTTGGCAGCCCCTCGGTCATCATCACCGACCAAGGACGACAGTTCGAATCATATCTATGGAAGGAACTTATGGAATTCCTCGGCACCACACATAACCGAACCACAGCATACCACCCTGAGTCGAACGGAATGGTAGAACGCTTTCATAGACAACTAAAAGCTGCCCTAAGAGCTCAAGCACGCCCTGATGATTGGATCGACAACCTTCCATTAGTCTTGCTTGGCATCCGTTCGGCCACGAAGGAGGGCAGTGGATTCTCGGCAGCAGACTTAGTATACGGATCTAGCCTGCGGCTTCCGGGCGAATTCTTAACCCCAACGCCACTTATCACACCCCCAGACCCCACTTTTGTCCAGAAATTACGGGCGGCCATGACAAACATTCGGCCTACACCACCACGCCAACCGACAACTCGTGCTACATATGTGCCTCATGAGCTCCACACAACTGAACACGTGTTTGTAAGAGTCGACGCTGTTCGACGCCCTCTACAGTCACCTTACAAAGGACCATTTAAAGTGGTTTCTCGAACACCGAAGTTCTTCACCATTGAACGCCGAGGACAGCGGGTAAACATCTCCATCGATCGCCTTAAACCAGCACACTGTGACGCTGCCCCAGACATCCCTCCAGAGACACATCCGCCGACTACGCAGTTCACTTTTCGACCACAGTTACCAGCAGCACCGCCACCTACGACAACGGACGATCCTGTACGACCTCTCACCCTACAACCCCAGTTACCAGCCGCACCACAACCTGATCTTGCGACGACGGACGATCCTGTGCGACCTCCCACCCTACGACCCCAGTTAGATGACATCAGCGAAGAGGAGGAAGTTAACTTTGATGGTTATGTAACGCGAGCAGGGCGTACAATTCGCCGACCAGCTAAGTTCCTTGATCAAGTATTTTTCCTTTCATCCCCTGGGAGGGGGAGTTCTGTAGCGAGTAGATTATCCCAATAATATACTCGCTCCAAATGCATTGTTAATATTCCTGTCAACCTTTGGAGATGAATGAGGTGAGGCGTTGCCTGGGCAACACGGTGAGGTGTTGCCCGAGCATATAAGCAGCGGTGTAGCGAACATTGGCTAGTCTACTTTCAAGTGTGGTCTAGAGCAGACACTTGCGAGATACTGTACCGACGCTCAGTGCGCTCAACTCCCACCAACGTATCACCTGTGTACTCCTGTATATTCGACCAAATATATATATAGTATCTTAGTGTCTGTGTTTATTTGTCACCATACTTTACGTAACAATAGAACCGTTACAACATCAACACCAGCCTCCACACCCTCAGCCACAACATAACCATAACCAGGCACTGCATCCAATTACAAGATAAGGATTAGGGATTGGACGGGGGGGAGGAAGGATTGGTGCCCAGCAGCTAAGTTATCCTTACTTACTGACAACTTTGACAATGGCCTAAGAATATGGTACACAAAGCGGATATTAATAAGGCATTGAAAGTATCAACATAAAATTTCTGGTAAAAAAGAAAAAAAAATTAAATATAAAAGTTAATCATTAAAGAGGTATAGAAAATCACGACAATTCAATGATTTGGGTGTGAGAGGATGAGCAAGATAATATTTATTGTTTATTAATTACAAACATTTTGTACCAGGAAAAATATTGATATAAAAATTTTACTACTAATATAAAAGTAAATAAAAACATTTTAGTTATTTTCTATTTTGTATAAAGTTTTAAGAATTTTAACACAAAATTTTTTACATAAATTTTTAGTCAAATAATTTAATTTATATAAAAAGAAACTTTTAGTTATATTAGTTATGGAGTTGACAATACAAAAATTTTAAGTGTACATTATACACATTAAACTATGCAGTGATTAGAGTTCACTTAGAGACTGTCTACTACACTAGTCGTCGCAGTTGTTAGAGTGGGGGACACTTTGCTACTGTGGACCATGTTCTGAGGTCCGTGATTGTCACAGAAACTCACTTTTCAACAGGTGTTTTCTTGTTGTTTTGGTCACGCTGGTGTTTCTTGTTGTTAGTGTTTTGTTCAGGTGGCCACAGAGTACTTAATCCCAGTGACGTCATGCACTCACCAGGACTCCAGTGATGTCATGTACAAAGCATGATCCCAGTGACGTCATGCACTCAGCAGGACTCCAGTGACGCCATGCACTACACAGGACCCCTGTGATGTCATGAACTAAGCAGGACCCTAGTGACGTCATGCACTAAGCAGGACCCCAGTGACGTCATGTACTGAACAGGAAAGTAGTGACGTCATGCACTAAGCAGGACCCCAGAGACGTCATGCACTAAGCAGAACCTCTGTGACGTCATGCACTAAGCAGGACCCCAGTGACGTCATGCACTAAGCAGGACCCCAGTGACGTCATGCACTAACCACGATCCCAGTGACGTCATAGATTAAGCAGGAATCCAGTGACGTCATGCACTAAGCAGGACCTCAGTGACGTCATGCACTAAGCAGGATCACAGTGACGTCATGCACTAAGCAGGAACTCAGTGAAATCATGCTTTAAACAGGACCCTAGTGATGTTATGCACTAAGCAGGACTCCAGTGATGGCATGCACTAAGCAGGACCCCAATGACGTCTTAAACTAAGCAGGACCCCAGTAAAGTCATGCACTAAGGAGGACCCCAATGAAGTCATGCACTAAGCATGACCCCCCAGTGAAGTCATGCACTAAGCAGGACCCCAGTGAAGTCATGCACTAGGCAGGACCCCAGTGACGTCATGCACTAAGCAGGATCCAAGTGACGTCATGCACTAAGCAGGACCCCAGTGACGTCATGCACTAAGCACGAGTCCAGTGACGTCATGGATTAAGCAGGACCCCAGTGACGTCATGCACTAAGCAGGTCCCCAGTGACGTCATGCACTAAGCAGGACCCCAGTGACGTCATGCACTAAGGAGGACTAGTGACGTCATGCAATAAACAGGGACCCAGTGACGTCATGCATTAAACAGGACCCGTGACGTCATGCATTAAACAGGACCCCAGTAACGTCATGTACTAAGCAGGACCCCAGTAACGTCATGCACTAAGCATAACCCCAGTGACGTCATGCACTAAGCAGGACTCCAGTGATGTCAAGCACTAAGCAGGACCCTAGTGACGTCATTCACTAAGCAGGACCCTAGTGACGTCATGCACTAAGCAGGACCCGAATGACGCTATGCACTAAGCAGGACCCAGTGACTTCATGCACGAAGCATGACCCCAGTGACGTCATGCACTAATCGGAATCCCAGTGACGTCATGCACTAAGCAGGACCCCAGTGAGGTCATACACTAAGCAGGACCCCGGTGACGTCATGCACTAAGAAGGACCAAGGTGACGTCATGCTCTAAGTAGGAACCTTAGTGACATCATGCACTAAGCAGGACCCGAATGACGCTATGCACTAAGCAGGACCCAGTGACTTCATGCACGAAGCATGACCCCAGTGACGTCATGCACTAATCGGAATCCCAGTGACGTCATGCACTAAGCAGGACCCCAGTGAGGTCATACACTAAGCAGGACCCCGGTGACGTCATGCACTAAGAAGGACCAAGGTGACGTCATGCTCTAAGTAGGAACCTTAGTGACATCATGCACTAAGCAGAACCCCAGTGACGTCATGTACTAAGCAGGACCCAAGTGACGTTATGCACTAAGCAGGACCCCTCATGAATGTGAGGACTCTGACATAAGAATGGATTCACTACTGTTTGCAGTGATAATTGTTAGTCACTGTTAAACACCTGCTTTCTGGTTGTTTCTTGAATTCGGTGAATGAACAGCGGTGATTGGCGTAAATGTGTAAACATCAGTCAAGAGGAGGAGGAGGGTGATGTCTCAATGACAACGGCGTAGCAATCTTCCCTTTAGGGGGCATAACTTTTAAAATCTTTATAAATTAAAAGTTGTTCAATTTGCTTATAAATTTATTTATGAAATGGTTATAGAAAGGGCTGCAACTGGTCCAAGTTTCACCATCACACCCTAAACAGAAAAAGAGAAAAAAATACACAACGTATTATGAAACGAATGTTCAACATTCTCAAATAATCTCAGGGAACACATGTGTCAACTAAAATGTCTACTATGTGCTGTAGAAGCACAAACTCTTGTAATATGTATGTGCAATATATTTATATGTAATTTTTTTTTTTTTCTTTTTTTTCTTCTTTTTTTTGCCCAATTTTTTTTTCGTTTGTTATCAAGGGCATGAAGCTTGCACACCTTGCTCAATGGATGCCTATCTGCAAGGGTGCCAATTATGAACGAAATCTGTCGAAGTCAAGCTCAGCTACAGGTGGCCGAACTTGGATCTTTATTTTACTCTGGAAAGTAATTTACAACTTCAAAGTACTTCAGAGCTTTCATATATTTAATCAATTTACATGCAAATTACACCTTATATGTAGCGTTTGTGCTTCTACAGAATGTAGTAGACATTTTAGTCCAAAGTCTATTTGTTGATTTTATAAAAATTTATAAATATCATATATTGCATATTTTTTAGAAGAATAACTTTGAATAATTATATTATTGCACTAAACACTTTTTTGATAAAACTGATCACTACAATCCTTTATTATGTGCTAAATTTAATATCTGAGTGTTATAGAAATGATTTTAGTTGACACATGTGTTCCCTGAAACTATTTGAAAATTCGTTGCATAATTCGTTGTGTATTTTTTTTCTCCTTTTCTGTTTAGGGTGTGATGGTGAAACCTGGACCAGCTGCAGCCCTTTCTATAACCATTGCATAAATAAATGTATAAGCAAATTGAACCACTTTTAATTTTACAAAAATATGCCCCCTTTAACCGGTATTTAAATACTACATAGCAGGTGAATGAGAAAAAAATGTCCAAAATCTGAACAATGTTGCAGTGTAACAAGTAGGAAGACGTGCTGCAACATCATCATGCTTCTAACTCATTTTTTAGTTTAGAATACAGTTTAGAAAAATATTTCATTATAAATATTGAATTCCATGAGTCTGGACCCGGGGCTGAGTGCATGGGCTTGTTGACAATTTCTCTTGCAAAATCTGTCTCGCTCGTGTTGATATCAATTATATTTACAGAAGTTTGGATATCACGCATAAAGAAGTTGTCTGGATCTATCATTTCCATGCTGTTTATTGTAGTGCTTATTGTTATAACCATAACCAGGCACTGCATCACCAACCTCAACAAGGCCCTGAACAGCATCAACACCAGCCTCCACACCCTCAGCCACAACATAACCATAACCAGACACTGCATCACCAACCTCAACAAGGCCCTGAACAACATCAACACCAGCCTCCACACCCTCAGCCACATCATAACCATAACCAGGCACTGCATCACCAACCTCAACAAGGCCCTGAACAACATCAACACCAGCCTCCACACCCTCAGCCACAACATAACCATAACCAGGCACTGCATCACCAACCTCAACAAGGCCCTGAACAACATCAACACCAGCCTCCACACCCTCAGCCACAACATAACCATAACCAGGCACTGCATCACCAACCTCAACAAGGCCCTGAACAACATCAACACCAGCCTCCACACCCTCAGCCACAACATAACCATAACCAGGCACTGCATCACCAACCTCAACAAGGCCCTGAACAACATCAACACCAGCCCCCACACCCTCAGCCACAACATACCCATAACCAGGCACTGCATCAAATTGCAGGATAAGGATTAGGGATTGGACGGAGGGAGGAAGAAATGGTACCCAGCAGCTAAGTGATCCTTATTTACTGACAACTTTGACAATGACCTAAGAATACGGTACACAAAGGGGATATAGATAAGCCATTCAAAATATCAACATAAAATTGTTGGTAAAATGAAACAAAATAGTTTTGAATATAAAGGTTAATCGTAAAAATATATAGAAAACCACGACAGTTCGAGGATGTGGATGTGAGAGGATGAGCAAGATATTAATATTTATTCGTAAAAAATACATATATTGTGTTATATGAAAAAAAATCATATATAAAATATAGCTAAAAATATAAAATTAAATAAAGTAATTTTAAATGCTTTAAAACTTGTTGAAAGCTTTATTAATTTTAGCACAAAACTTTATGTTTTATATATAAAATAAAAATTTTAAATTTATATAAGAAGAAACTTCAGTTAAATTATTGGAAACTAAATATATTAAAATTTTTAGTGTAAATTATACACATTAACCTATGCAGTAATTAGGGATCACTAAGTGACTGTTTACTGCAGTAGTCGTCGCGATTGTTAGAGTAGGGAACACTTGGCTACTGTGTACCGTGTTCTAAGGCCAGTGGTTCTCACAGAAACTCACTTTTTAACAGGTGTTTCTTGTGATTAGTGTTTTGTTAAGGTGGTCACAGAGTACTTAATCCCAGTGACGTCATGCACTAAGCAGAACCCGTGACGTCATGCACTAAGCAGAACGCCAGTGACGTCATGCACTAAGTAGGACCCTAGTGACGTCATGCACTAAGCAGGGTCCCAGTGACGTCATACACTAAGCAGGACCCCAGTGACGTCACGCACTAAGCAGAACCCCAGTGGCGTCACGCACTAAGCAAGACTCCAGTGACGTCATGCACTAAGCAGGACCCCAGCGACGTCATACACTAAGCAGGACCTCTGTGACGTCATGCACTAAGCAGGAACACAGTGACGTCAAGCACTAAGCAGGACACCAGTGATGTCATGCATAAAAGTGGACCCGAGTTACGTCATGCACTAAGCAATACCCCAGTGACGTCACGCGCTAAGCAGAACCCCAGTGACGTCATGCACTAAACAGGACCCCAGTGACGTCATGCACTAAGCAGGACCCAGGGACGTCATGCACTAAGCAGGACCCCAGTGACGTCATGCTCTAAGCAGAACCCCAGTGACGTCACGCACTAAGCAAGACTCCAGAGACTTCATGCACTAAGCAGGACCCCAGTGACGTCATGCATTAAGCAGGACCCCAGTGACGTCATGCACTAAGCAGGACCCCAGTGATGTCATGCACAAAACAGGACCCGAGTGACGTCATGCACTAAGCACAACCCCAGTGACGTCACGCACTAAGCAGAATCCCAGTGACGTCATGCACAAAGCAGGACCCCAGTGACGTCATGCACTAAGCAGAACCCCAGCGAAGTCATGCACTAAACCGGACCCCAGTGATGTCATGCACAAAACAGAAACCGAGTGACGTCATGCACTAAGCAGGACCCCAGTGACGTCATGCACTAAGCAGAACCGAAGTGACGTCACGCACTAAACAGGACCACAGTGACGGCATGCACTAAGCAAGACCCCAGTGACGTCATGCACTTGGCAGAACCCCAGTGACGTCATGCACTAAGCAGGACCCCAGTGACGTCATGCACTAAGCAGGACCCCAGTGACGTCATGTACTAAGCAGGACCGCACTGACGTCACGCACTAAGCAGAACCCCAGTGGCGTCATGCACTAAGCAGGACCCCAGTGACGTCATGCACTAAGCAGGACCCTAGTGACGTCATGCACTAAGCAGGACCCAAGTGACGTCATTCACTAAGCAGGACCCCAGTGACGTCATGCACAAAGCAGGACCCCAGTGACGTCATGCACTGAGTAGGACCCCAGTGACGTCATGTACTAAGCAAAACCCCAGTGACGTCATGCACTAAGCAGGACCACAGTGACGTCATGCACTAAACAGGACCTCTGTGACGTCGTGCGCTAAGCAGGACTTAAGTGACGTCATGCACTAAGCAGGACCCTAGTGACGTCATGCACTAAGCACGATTTTAGTGACGTCATGGATTAAACAGGACCCGTGACGTCATGCAATAAGCAGGACCCCAGTGACGTCATGCGCTAAGCAGGACACCAGTGACGTCATGCACTAAGCACGATTCCAGTGACGTCATGGATTAAACAGGACCCCAGTGACGTCATGCACTAAGCAGGACCCCAGTGACGTCATGCACTAAGCAGGACCACAGTGACGTCATGCAATAAGCAGGGACCCAGTGACGTCATGCATTAAACAAGACCCCAGTGACGTCAAGCATTAAACAGGACCCCAGTAACGTCATGCACTAAGCAGGACCCCAGTGACGTCATGCACTAAGCATGACTCCAGTGACGTCATGCACTAAGCATTACTCCAGTGATGTCAAGCACTAAGCAGGACCCTAGTGACGTCATTCACTAAGCAGGACCCTAGTGATGTCATGGACTAAGCAGGACCCCAGTGACGCCATGCACTAAGCAGGACCCAGTGACTTCATGCACTAAGCAGGACCCCAGTGACTTCATGCACTAAGCAGGACCCCAGTGACGTTATATACTAAGCAGGACCCCTGTGACGTCATGCACTAAGCAGGACCCAAGTGTTTCATGAACTAAACAGGACCCCAGAGACGTCAAGCACTAAGCAGGACCCGTGACGTCATGCACTAAGCAAGGCCCCATTGACGTCATGCATTAAGCAGGACCCTATTGACGTCATGCACTAAGCAGGACCCCAGTGACGTCATGCACTAAGTAGGATCCCAGTGACGTCATGCACTAAGCAGGATTCCAGTGATGTCAAGCACTAAGCAGGACCCTAGTGACGTCATGCACTAAGCAGGACCCCAGTGACGTCATGCACTAAGCAGGACCCCAGTGACGTCATGCACTAAGCAGTACCCCTGTGACATCATGCACTAAGCAGGACCTGTTACGAACCCGGATCCAGCGTCCGAGCACGGAGCAGTGACGACCACGCCATCTGTGGGTCAGCTCCCGAAACCCCCTCCAAATGGACGACGACACCTGGCGAGGACGGGAGGTATTGGCCTCGAGGGCCAGTTTCTAGTCCGGTTCAGCGCTCAACACAGCCGCTGCTGACCTCTGGTGAGGTGGTGCTCAGACACCAGCGCCATCTATGGAGTGGATAGGTGGGCGTTTGTGTCTGAGCCTGTAAGTGAGGTGTTTTAGTGTCCCTGTTATTGATGACGTGTCTGCTTACAGAGTCGACCTGGGACTGCTGTGATGGAAGTCGAGTCAGTCAACCCAAGGCAGCCGTCTCCATACCTTGTGCTTTGCTGTAGCAGCGGTGAAGTCGTCCCCCGGAAGAACACTGTGGTGTTACCCTGCCAGTGGAGTGGCAGTAGAAGGATTACCCGGGACCGACTGCTGGAGACGATTATCCACTGGGGTATTCAGGACAGGAGAGTGATTGGTGGTATCACACGAGGCTCCTGTCTAGGGCGTTACCCTAATATCGCCCGTGGAGTGGCCTGACCAGCCTTGCTGATCCGGAACCTGCCAGTAGACCTGCTGGACGTGTGGTTGACGGCCTCCACGGCGGTGCCCCCAGTGGACCTGTGTTTTGGCTGACCTGTGGCCAGGGTAGGTTCAACTTCTCAGAAGAATTCGTCAAGGGACCACGAAAGCACCGAGGACTCAGCACCGAGAGCTTTGCACCAGAGTCTTCAGCAGAAGACAACGATTGTGAATAATCCCCCTGTATAGTGTTTATACCCCTCCCCCTGTGCACTCTTTTATATATTATTTATATGGTGATGGTAAATTATAATCTTAAGTTCTTAACTTTCTTTCCCTTCCCCCTTTAAGTTTCTTGCGTCACGGATCTCATCCCTTGAAAGCCACTACTGGCTTGGGGTCGGATACAACTTCCTCTAACAACATCAGAGTAAGAACCCCGTTGCGTCCCGAGAGGGCCGTAACAGGACCCCTCATGAATGTGAGGACTCTGACATGCGAATGGATTCATTGCTTTTTGCAGTGATCATTGTAAGGCACTGTTAAACACCAGCTAGGCGGTGAATGGCGTAAATGTGTAAACATCAGTCAGGAGGAGGAGGGGTGATGTCTCCATGACAACGGCGTCGCAATCTTCCCTTTAACCGGTATTTAAATACTACATAACAAATGAATGAGGAAGAAATGTCCAAAATCTGAACAATGTTGCAGTTTAACAAGTAAGAAGACGTGTTGCAACATCATCATGATTCCTAACTCCATGACCCAAGCATTAGGATATGTTGATATATCATCAATTTTCTAAACTATATGACCAAGCATTATGATATGTTGCAACATCAAGGTTCTAAACTCTATGATCCAAGAATTAGGATGTGTTGCAATATCATCATGCTTCTGAACTCCTTTATTAGTTTAGAATACTATTTCATTATAAATATTGAATTCCACTAGTCTGCACCCGGGGATGAGTGCATGGGCATGTTATCAATTTCCCTTACAAAATCTGTCTCGCTCGTGTTGATATCAATTATATTTACAGTGGTTTGGAAATCACGCATAATGATGGATTGCGGATCTTCCACTTTCATGTTGTTTATTGTAGTGATTATTGTTATAACCATAACCAGGCACTGCATCACCAACCTCAACAAGGCCCTGAACAACATGAACACCAGCCTCCACACCATCAGCCACAACGTAACTATAACCAGGCACTGCATCACCAACCTCAACAAGGCCCTGAACAACATCAACACCAGCCTCCACACCCTCAGCCACAACATAACCATAACCAGGCACTGCATCACCAACCTCAACAAGGCCCTGAACAACATCAACACCAGCCTCCACACCCTCAGCCACAACATAACCATAACCAGACACATCATCACCAATCTCAACAAGGCCCTGAACAACATCAACACCAGCCTCCACACCCTCAGCCACAAGATAACCATAACCAGGCACTGCATCACCAACCTCAACAAGGCCCTGAACAATATCCACACCAGCCTCCACACCCTCAGCCACAACATAACCAGGAACTGTATCCCAATAACACAATATTTCTGCACACAACTAGACCATCACCTGAGGTATGCTGACCAGCAACACTGACATGATCGACAGATAAAGATATACAACGACGTCAGACATAGCTGAAGAACTTTGCATGAAGCACTCAGTTAGGTACACTCTATGGTTGACAAGTCTATGACGTTTACAGCAACCCAAATTCTTCTTCAGCTGATCAATGCAACTGTAGAGCAAGATTACCTAGTCTCCCCTCGACAGGACATCCATCTTCCCTCTCTTAATGCCTCCAGATAATCTATACTCCTTGCAACATTGAGAATCAATTGCTTTGAAGATAAAGAGGAAGCATTATTTTTGGGACGATGAGAATTTTTTGTGTAATTACGCATTCATTTCTTACATTAATATTATCTTATTCACTACTGAATTAGTGGACATGAAAACACTCGTTGTCCATCAATCACTTTCAAATTTCCTTTGAGGACTCTCCACCCCCAATGATCTCAGAACACGTCCTGTAAAATCTATCATTTATTTCCTTGAGCTTCCAAGGCAGGGAGTCGAGGCTCTCTCTCTCTCTCCCTCTGCGACCCAACACCATCTCTCAACCACCTCGCTCCTCACACAGATACAGGCGACATTTAGTCGATGAATTCACCCCTGAAGGCCCAGTTTCCTATATGACAAACCCGGCTCTTTGCTTCTTTTGGAGGGCATAAAACAGGACATGTATGCAGTTTATGGCTTAAATGTGTAAACATCAGTCAGGAGGAGGAGGGATGTCTCCATGACAACGGCGTCGCATCTTTCTTTTAACCAGTATTTAAATACTATATAACAGGTGAATGAGAAAGAAATGTCCAAAACCTGAACAATGTTGAAGTATAACAAGTAGGAAGACGTGTTGCAACACCATCATGTTTCCTAACTCTATGATCGAAGTATTAAGATATGTTGCAACGTCATCGGTCATCTTCCTTCTAAGCTCTATGATCCAGGATTAGGATATGTTGCAACATCATCATGCTTCTAAATTCTATGACCAAGTATTAGGACATGTTGCAACATCATCATGCTTCTAAACTCTATGATCAAATATTAGGATATGTTGCAACATCTTCTTGCTTCTAAACTCTATGCTCAAATATTAGGATAAGCTGCAACATCATCATACTTCTTAACTCTATGACCTAAGTATCATGATATGTTGCAATATCATGTTTTTAAACTCCTTTTATAGCTTAGAATAATATTTCATTATAAATATTGAATTCCTTGAGTCTGGACCCGGGCCGAGTGCATGGAGATGTTGACAATTTCTCTTGCAAAATCTGCCTCGCTCGTGTTGATATCAATTATTTTTACAAGAGTTTGGATAATACGATAATGAAGTTTTCCGGATCTTCCACTTTCATGCAGTTTATTGTTATAACCATAACCAGGCACTGCACCACTGACCTCAACAAGGCCCTGAACAACATCAACACCAGCCTCCACACCCTCAGCCACAACATAACCATAACCAGGCACTGCATCACCAACCTCAACAAGGCCCTGAACAACATCAGCCTCCACACCCTCAGCCACAACATAACCATAACCAGGCACTGCATCCAATTACAAGATAAGGATTAGGGATTGGACGGGGGGGGGGGGGGAGGAAGGATTGGTGCCCAGCAGCTAAGTTATCCTTACTTACTGACAACTTTGACAATGGACTAAGAATATGGTACACAAAGCGGATATTAATAAGGCATTGAAAGTATCAACATAAAATTTCTGGTAAAAAAGAAAAAAAAAATTAAATATAAAAGTTAATCATTAAAGAGGTATAGAAAATCACGACAATTCAATGATTTGTGTGTGAGAGGATAAGCAAGGTAATATTTATTATTTATTAAATACAAACATTTTGTATCATGAAAAATATTGATATAAAAATTTTACTACTAATATAAAAGTAAATAAAAATTTTTTAGTTATTTTCTATTTCGTATAAAGTTCTAAGAATTTTAACACAAAATTTTTTACATAAATTTTTAGTCAAATAATTTAATTTATATAAAAAGAAACTTTTAGTTATATTAGTTATGGAGTTGAGAACACAAAAATTTTTAGGAAACATTATACACATTAAACTATGCAGTGATTAGGGATCACTTAGAGAATGTCTACTACACTAGTCGTCGCAGTTGTTAGAGTGGGGGACACTTAGCTACTGTGTACCTGTTCTGAGGTCCGTGATTGTCACAGAAACTCACTTTTCAACAGGTGTTTCTTGTTGTTGTTTTGGTCTCTCTGGTGTTTCTTGTTGTTAGTGTTTTGTTCAGGTGGCCACAGAGTACTTAATCCCAGTGATGTCATGCACTCACCAGGACTCCAGTGATGTCATGTACTAAGCATGATCCCAGTAACGTCATGCACTCAGCAGGACTCCAGTGACGTCATGCACTACACAGGACCCCTGTGATGTCATGAACTAAGCAGGACCCTAGTGACGTCATGCACTAAGCAGGACCCCAGAGACGTCATGCACTAAGCAGGACCTCTGTGACGTCATGCACTAAGCAGGACCCCACTGACGTCATGCACTAAGCAGGACCCCAGTGACGTCATGCACTAACCACGATCCCAGTGACGTCATAGATTAAGCAGGAATCCAGTGACGTCATGCACTAAGCAGGACCTCAGTGACGTCATGCACTAAGCAGGATCACAGTGACGTCATGCACTAAGCAGGACCTCAGTGACGGCATGCTTTAAACAGGACCCTAGTGATGTTATGCACTAAGCAGGACTCCAGTGATGGCATGCACCAAGCAGGACCCCAATGACGTCTTAAACTAAGCAGGACCCCAGTAAATTCATGCACTAAGCAGGACCCCAATGAAGTCATGCACTAAGCAGGACCCCCCCAGTGAAGTCATGCACTAAGCAGGACCCCAGTGAAGTCATGCACTAGGCAGGATCCAAGTGACGTCATGCACTAAGCAGGACCCCAGTGACGTCATGCACTAAGCACGATCCCAGTGACGTCATGGATTAAGCAGGACCCCAGTGATGTCATGCACTAAGCAGGACCCCAGTGACATCATGCACTAAGCAGGACTAGTGACGTCATGCAATAAACATGGACCCAGTGGCGTCATGCATTAAACAGGACCCGTTACGTCATGCATTAAACAGGACCCTAGTACCGTCATGTACTAAGCAGAACCCCAGTAACGTCATGCACTAAGCATATCCCCAGTGACGTCATGCACTTAGCAGGACTTCAGTGATGTCAAGCACTAAGCAGGACCCTAGTGACGTCATGCACTAAGCAGGACCCGAATGACGCTATACACTAAGCAGATCCCAGTGACTTCATGCACTAAGCATGACCCCAGTGACGTAATGCACTAAGCATAACCCCAGTGACTTCATGCACTAAGCAGGATCCCAGTGACGTCATGCACTAATCGGAATCCCAGTGACGTCATGCACTAAGCAGGACCCCAGTGAGGTCATACACTAAGCAGGACCCCAGTGACGTCATGCACTAAGAAGGACCCAGGTGACGTCATGCTCTAAGCAGGAACCTTAGTGACATCATGCACTAAGCAGAACCCCAGTGACGTCATGTACTAAGCAGGACCCAAGTGACGTCATGAACTAAGCAGGACCCCTCATGAATGTGAGGACTCTGACATAAGAATGGATTCACTACTGTTTGCAGTGATAATTGTTAGTCACTGTTAAACACCTGCTTTCTGGTTGTTTCTTGAATTCGGTGAATGAACAGCGGTGAATGGCGTAAATGTGTAAACATCAGTCAAGAGGAGGAGGAGGGTGATGTCTCCTTGACAACGGCGTCGCAATCTTCCCTTTAACCCGTACTTAAATACTACATAGCAGGTGAATGAAAAAGAAATGTCCAAAATCTGAACAATGTTGCAGTGTAACAAGTAGGAAGACGTGTTGCAACATCATCATGCTTCTAACTCATTTTTTAGTTTAGAATACAGTTTAGAAAAATATTTCATTATAAATATTGAATTCCATGAGTCTGGACCCGGGGCTGAGTGCATGGGCTTGTTGACAATTTCTCTTGCAAAATCTGTCTCGCTCGTGTTGATATCAATTATGTTTACAGAAGTTTGGATATCACGCATAAAGAAGTTGTGGGAACCGACCTGTGAGATTTATATTTATTTAATTTATATGAATTTATATTTACGTTAATTTATATACTTCGATAGCGATTTGTATAATGATAAGTGGACTGTATTTCTGCAATAATCTCATAATCTCACAAATCGATCCTCTACACATTAGGGGGGTTTATTAAATTAATATATATGCAGCCAATCAAACTACAGAATTAACTACATACATTGAAGAGGTTCCTTATCTTATAGTACAGCAGGCTAGTCCACCAGGTATAACTAGGGTGTAGACACCAAATTATCCTCTTTGAGGTAGCTTCCGTCACCCAGTAACTGGTGCACAAAATCTTCCTCCTCGTCTTGACCTGTCAAAAGGGCGCTAGCTGTAAAGCCAGATACCTATATATGACAAGTTATATCAGAGAAAATACTGTACATGGAACATTGAAGACCTGGCTTAATTACCTTTAGTTTGAGGCGATTTCGCGTTCTAACCGGCTAACCCTACCCAATGACATTAATGGCCACTAATGATAGATAATGGGTTTCGGAAAGAACTCTTAACTTGAATTTGTAGACAGCGTGTTGATAATGGTACACCTTTGGTTTCCATAACACTACGTCCAAGTAAAATTAACAGGAGCCGAATTTGCTCCCGTGTGAGCCTCTGGTCTAGTATAAACAACAATGGCTGCCCTCCTTCCTCCCTCTGACGCCTGGCTTACATTGTCCACATGTCAGAAAGTGATAGAAGGGTCACATTTACTCTACTTTAATATTGATAATTAAGTTAATTTATATAAGATGTTTTTATGATGGTAAAGTCCAAAGACTAATGTATTTAAGAATAATTCCCAGCAGAATAGCTGGTCAATTTATAATGGTATGTGGTGATGATATCCCGTTTTCTTTAGACGGTAATTCCACTACAAGTTACGTTTTCTATGGGTAACTTGTTTATACAATACAGCTATTATCTGTATGATTATTAAATGGTGTCGGATTTTCCGACAGAAGTTGTCTGGATCTATCATTTCCATGCTGTTTATTGTAGTGCTTATTGTTATAACCATAACCAGGCACTGCATCACCAACCTCAACAAGGCCCTGAACAACATCAACACCAGCCTCCACACCCTCAGCCACAACATAACCATAACCAGACACTGCATCACCAACCTCAACAAGGCCCTGAACAACATCAACACCAGCCTCCACACCCTCAGCCACAACATAACCATAACCAGGCACTGCATCACCAACCTCAACAAAGCCCTGAACAACATCAACACCAGCCTCCACACCCTCAGCCACAACATAACCATAACCAGACACTGCATCACCAACCTCAACAAGGCCCTGAACAACATCAACACCAGCCTCCACACCCTCAGCCACAACATAACCATAACCAGGCACTGCATTACCAACCTCAACAAGGCCCTGAACAACATCAACACCAGCCTCCACACCCTCAGCCACACCATAACCTGGACTGGTTATGTTGTTAGACACTGCATCCAATAACAGGATAAGGATTTGGGATAGGACGGCGAAGGAGGTGGTGGAGGAAGGAATGGTGCCCAGTAGCTAAGTGATCCCCACTTACTGACGACTGTGACAGTGGCCTTAGAATATGGTACACAATGGGGATATTAATAGGGTATTCAGAGTATCAACACAAAATTTCTGTTAGAATGAAACGTATGAATTATTGAATATAAAAGTTACCCATAAAGGTAGTACAGGAAACCCCGACCAACCTTGATAGTGTGGAAGGAAAAGCATTTTATTATTTATTACTTAAATATAATTAGATCGTTACAAAAATATTGATAATAGGGTTTGTTTAACAATATACAATTTAAAAAAAATCAGTTTAAATTTTGTTTTGTGTTATTTAATTGTTTTTATTTTAGCACAAAATTAAAAAAAAAAATTTGTACGAAAAAATTATTTATATGTTTAGGCACTACTTTTATTACACATCCAATACAAATTTATAAAACTTTATGTGTACAATATACACGCAAAAGATTAAACTTTACTTTCGATCGTGAGAAGGTATAACTTAGATACTGTGTACTACAGTGGTTGTCACAGTTGTTAGAGTGTGGGGGGACACTTAGCTACTGTGTACCGTGTTCTGAGGCCAGTGGTTGATACAGAAACTCACCTTTCAACAGCTGTTTCTTGTTGTTAGTGTTTTGGTCACGCTGGTGTTTCTTGTTGTTAGTGTTTTGGTCATGCTGGTGTTTCTTGTTGTTGGTGCTTTGGTCACGCTGGTGTTTCTTGTTGATGGTGTTTTGGTCACGCTGGTGTTTCTTGTTGTTGGTGTTTTGGTCACGCTGGTGTTTCTTGTTGTTGGTGTTTTGGTCACGCTGGTGTTTCTTGTTGTTGGTGTTTTGGTCACGTTGGTGTTTCTTGTTGTTGGTGTTTTGGTCACGCTGGTGTTTCTTGTTGTTGGTGTTTTGGTCACGCTGGTGTTTCTTGTTGTTGGTGTTTTGGTCACGCTGGTGTTTCTTGTTGTTGGTGTTTTGGTCACGCTGGTGTTTCTTGTTGTTGGTGTTTTGGTCAGGTGGCCACATTGCACTAAGCATAGAGCCAGCAGGTGGTCACAGAGTACTTAATCCCAGTGTCTTCATGCTCTAAGCAGGACCTCAGTGACGGCATGCTCTAAGCAGGACCCCAGCGACGTCATGCACTAAGCAGGACCCCAGTGACGTCATGCACCAAGCAGGACCCCAGTGACGTCATGCACTAAGCAGAACCACAGTGACGTCTTGCACTAAGCAGGACCCCAGCGACGTCATGCACTAAACAGGACCCCAGTGACGTCATGCACTAAGCATAACCCCAGTGACGTCATGCACTAAGCAGGACTCCAGTGATGTCAAGCACTAAGCAGGACCCTAGTGACGTTATTCACTAAGCAGGGCCCTAGTGACGTCATGCACTAAGCAGGAACCGAATGACGCTATGCACTAAGCAGGACCCAGTGATTTCATGCACTAAGCATGACCCCAGTGACGTAATGCACTAAGCATAACCCCAGTGACTTCATGCAGTAAGCAGGACCCCAGCGACGTCATGCACTAATCGGAATCCCAGTGAAGTCATGCACTAAGCAGGACCCCAGTGACGTCATGCACTAAGCAGAACCCCTCATGAATGTGGGGACCCTGACATGTGAATGGACTCACTGCTCAGTGCAGTGATCATTGTAAGGCACAGTTAAACACTTGCTTTCTGGTTGTTTCTTGAATTCAATAACAATATCTCAATATTTCTGCACTCAACACTGCACTGTGTTGATGCAGTGTGCACTGCATCTGCAAAACCTGCATCCCGTTACAGGATAAGGATTTGGGATAGGACTGGGAAGGTTGTAGGGTGGAGGGTGGAATGGAAGGAAGGAATGGTACCCAGTAGCTAAGTGATCCCCACTTACTGACGACTGTGACAGTGGCCTAAGAATACGGTACACAAAGGGGATATTAATAAGGTATTCATAATATTAAAACTATTTTTGTTAGAATGAAACATAAAAAAATTAAATTAAACAATTACCCATTAAATCGGTATAGAAAACCACGACCATATGTGTGCAGGATATTAATAATTATTACCTTTTAAATTTGATTAGGTAACGACAAGAAAATATTTTAATATAAAACTTTTACGTTAATATGAGATTTAAAAAAAGGCTATAATTATTTTTTTAAATTTGTAAACACATGTATAAATTTAACATAAAATTTTACTGTATTTATTTTCTGTAATTTTATTTTACTTATATAAAAAGACACTTTTTCTGAGGTTGGAAGAAAACGTGCTCAGATTGGGGACTTGTTTATTTTATAATGGTAAATAATAAATTGATATATAATAAATTAATATATAATAAATTAATTTATTATATAAATTAATGAATAATAAATTAATAATTAATAAAATTATTATTATATAATAAATAATAATAATAACATAGTATAATGATAAGCAATTATTTTTAATGAATCAAATAGCTAATTAGGATGAATGATAAATAATTATTGACTAGTGCATAACAATAAAGTATTAAGGAATAATTATAATGAATAATCCTTAATGATAAAGGAGAGATCAATTACAATTAATAACTACATCCATAAGTAGTAAATGAAAGTTGCATTAATTAGACTAATTACAATTCATGGGAATATTTCTTAGCTATCTGCAGGCTTATCACTTTGGGGGTTCCGGCGGAGCACCCCCAATCCCGCGAGGGCCAGCGGGAGAAGGATTAAGGAGAAGGGGGTCCTTACTCTTACTAGCATGTAGACTGGGCAAAGGATTAGCTGCGGACAGCGGGACACTTGGGGACCGGCGCTGCACCCCCACCGCAGGCCAGCTGGCCGGACCCCCCCCCCCCCCCCGAAGGGCGAGGCCCGCTGGTTGCAAGGAGGCCTCAGAGTGGCAGTGCAACAACGTCCCGGACGTAGTCAGTTGGGTGTTCCAGCTGGTTGCTGGACCCGCCGTTAACTCCGATGGCTAGCCCGTCAAGAGAGCCGAGTGGCCCTGTCAATTCTAAAGGTAAGAGGGCGTGGTCGGCTGAAGGCGAGCCTAGCTCTGCGAGGGCGGCGCGAATTAATCGCCCTGAAGTGTTGCCTGTTCACTGGGCACGGGCCGGGTAGAACTTGCCGGGGGGCGCTCGTTGAGCTAGGGTATGCGTGCATCCTGCACTGCGCTTGCAGGATCCGAAGAGTGTTGATTCCTGACCATGTAAGCGATACCTGGTCCAGTCGGAGCGTGCGTCGATTTTTTGTCGCGTAGATCACCTCCCCCGGGCTGAAAGATATAAGGCAGTAAGGGTGGGCAGAAGCGGCATGCAGTGTTATCGTGACAGGCAAGGGCACAGACGAGAGGGAAACCCTAGCTGAATCAATACGGAGACGAAAACGGGGGGAGGGAGCCCGGCACAGGAATTAAGAGATTCCTTAATTAACAATCCTGGATGAATAAAGAGTTTTCCGAATAATTATACTGTAGCAATGAAGGGGGCTAACAATTCTAAGAATCTTCCAGCAAACGGAAGGGGGAAGTACCTTTGCTAAGAGCAAAGGTGGGAGAAAAGCCAGTAGGAGAGCAGCAAAGCAGCACAAAGCAACTATAAACAGGGATAATACGAAACACTATAAATCTTGAATATAACAATACATATACCAAGAACGGGTATATACAATAAAGCAATATATACATAAACCATAAAATGGAATAAGAACCAATTCTTAAAGCCAAATCTATAACATGCTTGTGTCCTAAGCGGATGTAGAATGTGAGCGGGGAACATTACCCTTGGTCTCCATCCCATCTCTGCCTCCAGACGGGTGATAGGGCTGGATAGAAGCCAAGGAGTCTGCCTTAAGTGGCCGCTGAGTGTAGTCTTGTGTTGTCAATGAGCGTCTGCAAGCCGCAGCTAGTGCGCCGTGAACTTCGACTACAACTTTTAGAACAGGAGCAAAGTGAAATCGACGGCAGGGAACCGTCATCCAGTAACTGTAATAAGGAATAATATTAAGAATACAATGTCGTAAATAATCGTACAATGTAAGAATACAATGTAATATCGTAAATAACCGATGACGGCAAGTGCCGCAGAATGGAAGAAAAATAAATTGCTGGGCGCAACGTCGGTTGGAACGCTTCAGCTGGAGGTTCCTGACTGAAGCATCGGCTGCCGGGAAGCCTAAGATGGAACTGGGGTGTTAGCAGCTGTAACATCGTCTGCTGAAACTAGCCGAGTCTGTGAGGGAACCCGCTGCAACAGCTACGGCCGAGCCACCAGCTGGCCCATCCTCTGCAGGAACAACACCGGCTGGGACGACGTCGTTGTAAAAGCCTAACAATGTAATAAATTATATTACGTGAATAATCTTAAATAAAATGGTGTAAATAATAAAATTATAAACCAATTATAACTATAATTAATTATAAATAATTATAAATTGCAAAACAAAGTATGCTCAAAATGAAGCTGGACTATAACTCGTTAGAGAAACGGGATTAACACTGAGCCGAGGTAAATACAACCAAATACAATTACGAAAAGGAGTGAAAAAAGACACGTCAGCTGGAACTTCGCGACCAGCGGCCTAGGAGGCCGCTGTGACATCCGGGCTACACCGGGCAGACAACACGTCTGGGTAAACCAGCGGCCTGGGAGGCCGCAGTGACATCCGGGCTACACCGGGCAGACAACACGTCTGGATAAACCAGCGGCCTGGGAGGCCGCCTATTTATATGACCAAATAAATATAAAACTGAAAACATCGCCGGCTTAACTCGTCACAGGAAGGACGTCGGCTGGGAAGCAGCAGTACCTTCCGACTGAATTGAGGAATAAACTGAAAGTTTAATCGCGGCAGAAAAGTTAAATAAAACGTGGAGCAAACGCAATGCATAAATTGCAGTAACAAATTGCTGAGGGAATTGACTCATAAAACAAGTGCAGGAATAATCTAAAGTCAGAGGCTTGCTCCATGCTAAATTGAGGAAAACTTTAGTCATAATACATGTCATGACTGGGAGACTAAGGATATAACAAGTTATTTTAGTAAGCGTTTGGTTAATGATGGAGGAACGTAAATCACCAAAACAGGAGCGGGCTCCCGTTCACTAAATTGACATGAAAATACGAATTCTTTTACGAATAGATTTTTTTTTTTTTTTTTTTTTAGGCAAGAGGTGTAAGCAATGCTATAAATTTCCTAAATTTGCCGCGTAATGAAACTAATCAAGCTGAAAGTCTAAATAAAGGAATGTAATAAAATTGAACAGAATTAATTAAAAATGACCGCAATAATTAGAATTAAATCCATTACTCGTAAAATCTCTTGTATATATGTACCTTACCTAAATAAACATTTGATTTGATTTGAAGTCGCTCAAGCGGCAGACCGCACGGCCAGGCATTAGGCTGGACGCTGAAAACTTGGGATGAGGAAGGGGGCCCGCGTAACCGGGCACTCCAGGCAGACCAACATCTGGTACACGCGACCAAGGAAAACACGGGAATATTGTGCTACAGCATTCGAACGAAACGTGGTGGAATTGACGTACCGGGCTACACCGGCCAGACGAAAACGTCTGGGTACGAACGTGCCGGCTATACCAGCCGGACGAGACGTCTGGGACAAATGTACCGGGCTACACCGGCCAGACGAAACGTCTGGGTACGAACATGCCGGCTATACCAGCTGGACGAAACGTCTGGGAACAACTGTACCGGGCTACACCGGCCAGACGAAAACGTCTGGGTACGAACGTGCTGGCTATACCAGCTGGACGAAACGTCTGGGAACAAATGTACCGGGCTACACAGGCCAGACGAAAACGTCTGGGTACGAACGTGCTGGCTATACCAGCCGGACGAAACGTCTGGGAACAAATGTACTGGGTTACACCGGCCAGACGAAAACGTCTGGGTACGAACGTGCTGGCTATACCAGCTGGACGAAACGTCTGGGAACAAATGTACCGGGCTACACCGGCCAGACGAAAACGTCTGGGTACGAACGTGCCGGCTATACCAGCCGGACGAAACGTCTGGGAACAAATGTACCGGGCTACACCGGCCAGACGAAAACGTCTGGGTACGAACGTGCCGGCTATACCAGCCGGACGAAATGTCTGGGAACAAATGTACCGGGCTACACCGGACTTACGACAACGTCTGGGACAAACGTGCGGGCTAAACCGGCCAGGCAAGAACATCTGGGGACGAACGTGCGGGCTAAACCGGCCCGACGAGACGCCTGGAGACGCCTACAACTAACACATCATGGCTGACTTTACATAATCACATAAAAGGCAAAGCAGAGGTTAAACAAACATAAATGTAAAACCAGCAAAGAAACACACAGCTTGACACCGCATAAGATTCATTAATACTGTAAATTAAGGAAACTTATGGAAAAACAAATCCATAAAACAAAGCTAGGGGCCAGAGGCCTGTGACACTGCAGCTAGCCTAACCTAGCTAACTTTACCTAATAACTTAAAGGCAATAGCAAA
Organism: Procambarus clarkii; assembly: GCF_040958095.1. Taxonomy (NCBI): domain Eukaryota; kingdom Metazoa; phylum Arthropoda; class Malacostraca; order Decapoda; family Cambaridae; genus Procambarus; species Procambarus clarkii. Next base: position 10,287,859 of record NC_091208.1, on the reverse strand, counting down.
AGTTAAACAAACAAATGTAAAACCAGCTAAAGAAACATGCAGCTTGACACTGCATAAATTTCAGTAGTAAATTAAGGAAACTTGTGGGAAAACAAGTCCATGAAAACAAAGCTAGGGGCCAGAGGCGTGTGACACAGCAGCTAGCCTAACCTAGCTGACTTTCCCTAATAACTTAAAGGCAATAAGCAAAAGTTAAATAAACCTAAATGTACAACCTGCAAAAGAAACATGGGGCTTGACACTGCATTAAATTCATTAATAAGTTAAGGAAACTTATGGAAAAACTAGTCCATGAAAACAAAGCTAGTGGCCAGAGGCCTGTGACTCGGCAGCTAGCCTAACCTAGCTGACTTTACCTAATAACTTATAGGCAATAAGCAAAAGTTAAAACAAACCTGAATGTAAAGCCTCACGTCGACTGGAGAGGGTGGGGGTGGGGGGGGGAAGTGGTCAGGCCTCCTCCCGAGTGTGCTCCAAATTACAGCCACCTACTGGAGAAAACCAGTGCCCCATAACACCGAGGGTCACCACCCCCTCTAGGACCACTGCACCTGCATTTGGTCACCAAGGCTGAACCAGCAGGCGTGCATCAGAGCGCGCGCGCCAACACAGAGACAAACACTGGTCCGACGCGCCAACGACACAAACACTGGTCTGGCGCGCCAACAAAACACAAACACTACCTTAAATGTTGAGAAGGGCAGGACGCCCCTGACGGGACGCTCCTCGTCGTTGTCGAGAGGAACTGGTGTAGGGTCCATGCTGGGAGAACAGTTGAGCGGGCTAAACTTCTGTGTTTACGACTCGCTGAGCAGCAGTGAGTCGTTATGTAAGAGCAGCTGCTGGCTTGTGAAAGGGGGCCCACGCCGTCTCCGTCCTGGTTTATATAACCTCGGGTCAATGCGCGCGCAGCTTGGGGCGGTTAAAGTCAGCTTCCAGACATACGTTTTCTTCCACTCAGAAAACCCACCATTTTTGGGAAACAGTGTTCTTTATTCCTTAATTAATACTGAAAGTTTTAAAATTTTGAGTGCACAAAGCACCCATTAAACTTTGCTGTCGGCAGCGGGCTGGGATCATATATCTACTGTGTAATACGGTGATCGTCGCATTTGTTAGTGTTGGGGACATTCAGCTACTGTGTACCCTGTTCTGAGGCCAGTAGTTGTCAAAATTTAACCATTCAACAGGTGATTTTTAATGTTAGTGTTACGGTCAGGTGGCCACAGAGCAGTAAGCCTAGAGCCAGCAGGTGGCCACAGAGCAGTAAGCCTAGAGCCAGCAGGTGGCCACAGAGCAGTAAGCCTAGAGCCAGCAGGTGGCCACAGAGCAGTAAGCTTAGAGCCAGCAGGTGGCCACAGAGCAGTAAGCCTAGAGCCAGCAGGTGGCCACAGAGCAGTAAGCCTAGAGCCAGCAGGTGGCCACAGAGCAGTAAGCCTAGAGCCAGCAGGTGGTCACAGAGCAGTAAGCCTAGAGCCAGCAGGTGGCCACAGAGCAGTAAGCCTAGCGCCAGCAGGTGGCCACAGAGCAGTAAGCCTAGAGCCAGCAGGGCGCCACAGAGCAGTAAGCCTAGAGCCAGCAGGTGGCCACAGAGCAGTAAGCCTAGAGCCAGCAGGTGGCCACAGAGCAGTAAGTCTAGAGGCAGTAAGTAGCCACAGAGCAGTAAGCCTAGAGTCACCAGGTGGCCACAGAGCACTAAGCCTAGAGCCAGCAGGTGGCCACAGAGCAGTAAGCCTAGAGTCAGCAGGTGGCCACAAGGAGAGAGATCAGCCTTGATATGTAATGCCAAATTACACTATTGCACTTATATTAATAACTCAGATTCGTCATTTAACGGAGACTCAGTGTAATAAGGGCACCCTAACTTCATCTCATGTAAATGCTGATTTAATGTTTTCCCAACTATATTGACAGCCACTGTTTGATGGGGAGAAAATGCAAAAGTTTGTAGAGAAGAGAGGGAGAGAGGAAGAGAGGGTGAGGGGGAGGGAAGGAAGGGGAAGATGAAGGGAAAAGGGATAATGATTCGGACTGCTACAGATAAAGGTTTTCAGCAATGTCTTTTACATTTCCTTCTCTATACATTTACCTAAATCTCTGTTTCGTGACATTGTATAAATTTTTACAGCGATGTATGAATTTACACAAGGAAATAGTGTTTGGCCCTGGGTAATATATATATATATATATATATATTAGTATATTTTGGTAGCAGTCTTTCCTGTAGACATATATTATTAAATATGACCGAAAAAGTAAGATTAATAATTCTAACACGAATTTTCTCAATCTTTCGTACATTTCGTTTCACTGTTGGAGGTAAATAAAAAATCAATTCTCCAAAATTCATTTTTTATTTCTAGTCTGACGCGACACGAGCGCGTTTCGTAAAACTTATTACATTTTCAAAGACTTTAGTTCACAAATACACAACTGAATAGAACTTACGCATCTCCGATTTTATATCTACATTTGAGTGAGGTGGAAGGGGTGATGTGGCATTAACACAAGACAGAACAAGATGTGGTATTAATAGGGTATTAATTTCATCAACACAAGACAGAACAAGAGTATTAATAGGGTATTAATTTCATCTACACAAGACAGAACACGAAACAATGGATATTGAATAGAAGTGTTTGTAGAAAGCCTATTGGTCCATATTTCTTGATGCTTCTATATTGGAGCGGAGTCTTGAGGTGGGTAGAATATAGTTGTGCAATAATTGGCTGTTGATTGCTGGTGTTGACTTCTTGATGTGTAGTGCCTCGCAAACGTCAAGCCGCCTGCTATCGCTGTATCTATCGAGATAGATACATAGATACAGATAGCACAGAAGCCAGCAACAGAAGCCTTCCAGCAACTGGCATAACAGGTACGCCTTAACCCACTCCACCACCTGCTCAGACCCTTAAAAGAGATGGTAATTTCGGAGTATTTATACACTCCAAAGATATACCACCTCCCAAGAGCACTAGAGCAAGTGAGGGGTCATTTTTACGTTTTTTCATCCAGTCCCGATTACAGTTAATATTAAACATGTTAATATTAACATGTTAATATGAAATATGAAAATAATATGTTAATATGAAAATAATCGTTAATCCGATTTTTCACTTCCCTTGGCACTTTCCTGTTATCTCACCTATTTTTCAAGAGCATTATACCTTTATGTTCTCTGGGACACCACTCACTACCATCAACCTGTACTATAATACTTAGGATTGTTGAATTATGCTGGAGCTCCTCTGCTGCAAGTGTTGACCCTAGGGGTGTCACCTTTTGAATTGTGTGTGTGTGTGTGTGTGTGTGTGCCTCCCCAAACACCCGGCATCAAAACAGAAAGCATCGGAAAGAATATTCAAGAATGGCAAAAAGTCAGCAGGAAGAGAACAATCAGAAAGGAGAGGTGAGGAGGAAAAATGAAACATTTGAAAGAAGAAGAAAAAGCAACTAGCAAAATTAATGAAGACAGCAGCAGGAGCATAAGGCTTCAAAAGGCAAGAGGACATGCTGTCATACTGAGCATCCCACTCCGGCAGTCGCCCATCCCCTCATGACGGCAACAGGCTGGAAAGGGAGGGGGCATCTGACTCAAGTACGTACTCACCTTATTATGTTTGTTGTAATTTCCTGCAGTTAGTAGTTTTGCAAGTACTGTACTGTTTTTCCAGTGGCATAGTGGTGCTTGCAGTCAGGTCACAGCCAAAAGGTCTTCGGTTTAATTCTTATGGCAGAACTATAGCATTTGGGCAATGTTTCCTTTTACCAGATGCCTCTGTTAACCTAGTATTAAACATGCCCCCAGGAGTTAGAAAACTATTGTAAATTGCATCCTGGGAAATGTCAGCAGTTGGCTCTCTGATTTAGAGAGATCTTTCCGTGCCTGACTTTGGGAAACCAACTATTGAAAATTTAGCAATTACTAAATTTTGCCATTACTATTTTGCAATTACTGTACTAAAATATTTCCCATCTAATACCTGCAATGTGAAGCATGTTCAAGTAGAAATATAGAACTCTCAGACGCCTCTCACTAACAGTAACATTGTGTACAGTAACAGACTAAATAATTACTTTACTAGCAGTTGCACAGGTCGTAAAGACTGCACAATATGCTTGGAAGACATTTGTGCTTGGTTTATTTAAGCTACAGTAAATGTACCATTGATTAACTACTATGCAAATATAGTAATAAAGTAGTTTAGTAGTTAAAACACAAATAATTTCTACTTTTATTTGGCTAAAATATACAGCTTTTAATTTGGCATATCTTTGGAGAATAAGAAATCATAAAATATTTTCACAAATAAAATTTACAAGGCAGTGTTGGTAAGTATATAAAAGGCTAGAAATAATCAAGCCTTCATTGTAATGAAATGACCTTTCCTGGTCATTTACCGTTACATTACGTACCTCCGAGGTAAGCGCTGACCCAGCCAAACCTTAGGAAAATGCACCAAATGTCAGAGACCCACCCTTGCCTATAGGAAGTCAAGCCTAGAATATGGTTCTCTACAGAAAGCTGAAGTGCAACAAAACAAGCAACTGCTTGAAGAGAATTTGGCACCCGATGGTAATGAAGCAAGTGACAATTGCATACTCTTCCGTGATGCATCTGATCACCACCAGGTGGCTGTCTAGGTCACCTGAGGTCCCAGACAGCCTACCTCCTTGCTCACAACCCACCCAGATCAAACCCTTCCACGCCACGTGAAAGATAGAAACAGGGCCAGAATAAGAAGCTACTGAGGGCCCCACCAGAAAAAGGGATTTTGTTACAATCAACACAATTATTGGGAAGGACCCCTCAATAGCTGAACTAACTAAACAATGTCTGGGTAGAAGCAGCCGGCATTTCTTAAAAAAAAAATTAGCTAACAGAAAAATGAAGCCAGGGATTATCCATGAGAAAATGGCAGAAGGGTGCCTAGGCAGAAGAACTTTAGCTGTGAGCATCAGAGCAGTGAATTTTCAGTAAATCATGAGAAAGAATACACAGCAGACTGTGTGACGTGAACCACCCTTCGCATAACCTGGAAGAGCTTGCTTTGGAACAGGGGACATGATACAAGGGGTTGGCAAACAAGGCCTCAACTTAAAGAGCATAAGCAGTGCACAAATAATGCCACAACGCAGACACAGTACAGAGTATATGATACACCCTCAGCCAAAAAACATAAGTCTTATTCTTAGCTAAAAATGGTGGAGAAGAAAACCATTACCTAACTCAGACAATGCTTTAATGGAAGAGTGTGAGGCTTCACAACCTGCCAGCTGGAAGTCTAAGCCAGAAGAAAATCATCCTTAACTACTGTGCTGTGCCAACCGAGAAAACTCAGTCGGTGGGAAACTGTGCCAACCGAGAAAACACTTTTTGCACATATCGTACCCATTCAAAATGTGTGCGCAGTAGGTTGTGTGTGAAATGAACTCTTGAGACCTCTAGTGAGAGGCAGTCATCTTGGAAAAAATTTCCAGAATGCCCTAGGGCTGCTGGCTGGGTTAGTGTGAACTCTTTTTTTTTTTTGTCAAGGGCTGTGTAGATTATATGAACCCGACTAATAATGACATCATTGGAATTCTTTTGGCCACAGAAGCCAAACTGGCAAGGACTATGTTGAGTTTTACAATGTAGGAATAGAGCTGTCTGTAAATAATTTTTCAAATATTTTTGAGAGTATAGGTAGACTTGATATTGGTTTGTAACTGGTTATGACAACTGTCTCGCTTCCTTTATGAATTGGCGTTACTCTTGCTTTTTTAAGGATATCAAGAAAAGTGCAAACATTGGAAGATAATGACTGAACCACCACTGTTGGGGCAATAAACTACAGCAGAGAAATCTACATAAAGACAGAGCAAAGCCCTGTTGAAGTTGAATGTGCTGAACTGCTGTCCAAACAACTGCAAATTCCTGCAGCAAGGTATATGCCCATTGTGGCCGAGGAGGCGTCCCAATTTTCATGGCGACAGCTGGGAGATGAAGAAACAGTAGAGGTTCGATGCATCCATGAACAGCTCAACCAATGGAGATCACCATGGAACTGAACCTCACAAAGCCAGAAAAGGAAAATGGCAATGCAAGATTCCCCTTAAGTGAAGCAGGGCATGTGATGCACTGTCCCAACACCAGCAAAAGGATGCCAACTGGATAAAGTGGCCAAGTTCCATGCAAGGCAAGTTGAGGCCGTCCACATGGTGTTTGAGGCCCTGATGGAAAAACTGAGACCTCCCCACTACCAGTTGGAGAAAGTAGAGCAGCTGCTACAGTGGAAGAGGGAAGGAGGTATCTTACCTTACCTTGAGGTGCTTCCGGGGCTTAGTGTCCCCGCGGCCCGGTCGTCTACCAGGCCTCCTCGTTGCTGGACTGTCAAACAGGCTATTGGATGCGGCTGCTTGCAGCCTGATGTATGAATCACAGCCTGGTTGATCAGGTATCCTTTGGAGGTACTTATCAAGTTCTCTCTTGAACACTGTGAGGGGTCGGCCAGTTATGCCCCTTATGTGTAGTGGAAGCGTGTTGAACAGTCTCGGGCCACTGATGTTGATAAAGTTTTCTCCCAGAGTACCTGTTGCACCTCTGCTTTTCAATGGGGGTATTTTGCACATCCATCCATGCCTCCTGGTCTCATGTGATGTTATTTCTGTGTACAGGTATGGGACCAGCCCCTCTACTATTTTCCACGTATAAATTATTATGTATCTCTCCAAGCTGCGCTCAAGGAAATACAGATTTAGGCTCTTTAGTCGGTCCCAGTAGTTTAGATGTTTTACTGAGTGGATTCTAGCAGTAAAAGATCTCTGCATGCTCCCCAGGTCAGCAATTTCTCCAGCTTTGAAAGGGGCTGTGAATGTGAAGCAGTACTCCGCTCTAGAGAGCACTAGCGTTTTGAAAAGTATCATCATCGGTATAGCATCTCTAGTGTGAAAGGTTCTTGTTATCCAACCTGTCATTTTTCTTGCAGTTGTGATGGCTACTTTATTGTGTTATTTAAAGGTAAGGTCTTCCGACATTGCTTTTTCGTTCTATGTTGTGATTTGACTGAGTTTTGTACGTGGTTTCCGTTTTTATATTTTCATTTTTTCAGTGGCGCACAAGCTGGAACTTATCTTCTTTAAGCACCATATTATTTTCTGTAGCCCATAGAAAGACATGATTTACATCTGATTGGAGGTTTGCTGTGTCCTCTATGTTGTCTTCTCTCATGAAAATCCTAGCGTCATCTGCAAAGGATGATACAGTACTATAGATTGTATCCTTGTCTATGTTCGAAGTGAGGATGAGAAAAAAGTACTGGAGCAAGCACAGTATCCTTGGGGTACTGAGCTCTTCACGGTAGATGGACCGGATTTTATTTTGTTGGCTATTACACGTTGGGTTCTGTTAGTCAGGAAATTGTAGATCCATCTGCCTATTTTTCCCTTAATTCCTTTTGAACGCATTTTATGTGCAATAACACCATAGTCACATTTGTCAAAGGCTTTTGCGAAATCTGTGTAAATCACATCAGCATCTTGTTTGTCTTCCATGGCATCTAAGGCCATGTCATAGTGGTCCAGCAACTGTGACAGGCAAGAGCGCCCTATTCTGAAACCATGTTGTCCAGGGTTATGGAGATGCTGTAATTCCATGTATTTTGTGATCTCACTTCTTAGCACTCTCAAAGATTTTTACGATGTACGATGTTTGTGCTATCTGTAATTTTTTACCTCTGCCTTATTTCCTCCTTTATGGTGTGGTGCTATCTCTACTGTTTTTAGTATGTCAGGGATAATGCCAGTATCTAGGCTTTGTCTCCAAAGAATGTGGAGGGCCTGCGATAGCGGCTTTTTACGGTTCTTGATGAATATTGGGTTCTAAGAATCAGAATCTGGTGCAGAGTGTATAGGCATACTGTTTATGGCTTCTTCAAAATCCAGTGGGGATAGGGTGACGTCTGATACATGATTTGTTGTTGTATCGTATCCATGAAAAATTCATTTGGTTATCAATCTTTAGTGTGTCTAGTGGCTCGCTGAAAACAGTCATACTGCTTCCTCAGTAACTCGCTCATTTCTATGTTGTCATCGGTGAAACTTCCATCTCCATTTTGCAGGGGCCCGATACTAGATGTGGTTTTTGATCTTGATTTTGCATAGGAGAAAAAATATTTAGGATTTCTCTATTTCACTGATGACCTTTTGCTCTCTTTGCCTCTCCTGGGTTTTGTGTGATTCTTCTTGTAGCTTTAATTCAATTGTTTCTATTTCTCTACCTAACCTTCTTCGCCATTCTTGAGATGGGGTGCGACTCAAGTTGTTTCGTGATTAGTTTTCTTCGCCTATAGTGGGAACGATGTTCCTCTTCCAATCTGCATCTCTTCCTCTTTTTTTTTAGGGGTATCTAGTTTGAGCATATTACTAGTTCTATGAGCTTATTTTTTCCAGGCACTGGTTCAGGTTTGCATTTTCTAGCTGTTCTTCCCAGCTTATTTCTGTGAAGTCTTGGTTTATTTGCTCCCAGTTTACCTGTTTAATATTGAAGTTCAATTTGCTGAAATCAATCGAGGTAGTTGTAGTATTTTACATCAATCCCAACCAGAAAGCTGAAGCAAGCCAACTGGGAAAAAAACAGATTCCTGGCCTGCAGATAAGCTGGAAGAGTTTAAACCCACCCACACCAGTCAGCTATCGAGATAGGAAAAAACACTGTTACACTAAACGCCACTGAACACAAGTCAAAACTAAAACCCAGATGGATGAAAAGTGCAAATAGCCTCCTAAAGATCTAATGAACTAAGCCAAAAGCGGTTCAAAACCACCTGGTGAACCTGAAATGCTGTGGTCATATGTAACGTGGGAGAAGAAATTAACCCTTTGAGAACTGACAGGTAAAAAATAAAATGAACCTCTAAAGTATTCCACTTGGGGACAAGAAAGAAGTGGGGGCACCCTTTGCAACGATGGGTTGTGATGGGTTGCAAGCACACTTTTGTCAACAAATTCCGCATGGCTGGGCTGGTCAACAAAACACTGGACATGAGGAGTACTATATCAACCAAAGACCCCGACATACTACGCAATATGTCCAGAAATTCTGGGACCAAGTGTGTTGGAAAGCGCTCAGACATCATCCCATTATACTGTTATGTTGGCAGACTATGAAGGCTGGCAAGCCAAACTCCACCAACTGTCAAATGCAATCACACGCAACTGGCATGTGATTGCACATGCAATCACAATCAAGCACACAAGAACCCCTACCCATCCAGGAATCTAAGGAACATGGACACTGGTCCTGCAAGAAACTGAAGCCAGGGTCTACCAATCACAATTTTGAAAGAGAAAGGATAAAGATCAGAAAGCAAAATCCCCCAGCAGAACTGTTCCAGGGATATCAGAAGATGGATGTTGTAACCAGGTGAGCGAGTGAATAGCAGGCTGGCTGTGACTCTGGGTGACCTGAGCTGCCACCTGGTGGCAGTTTGGCTCATTCTGGTCCTGGCTCCCGGCATGCAAGGGTTGGTCTGAGGGCTCGTACATCTCTAAGACTTGACTGGACCAGCACTTAACTCTGGGAGCTACTGACATTCCCACAAGAGAAAAGTATTAAAGATTTTATTTAAGCAAAGTCTTCCCCTTAAAAAGTCTTGCAAGTCTGTAAGAATATGCAAGATCCCCAAATTTCTAGCATTATTATACACTGCATATACATGTAGATATATGAACATCCCATGCTTTTATAACCTTGTTTGAGGTACATCAGGTTCTGGCCCAAGCCATTTTTCTCCTATCTCTTGGGCTAAGACAGGAAACCTGTCTGAGCCAAAGAAGAGCATTGGCTTCCCTCCAATATGGGCAACTATAGCAGGTAATCCAAATGCCTGAAAGACAGAAATAATCTTATTACAGTTAATAAAGAAATTATTATATAATATTGTAATGATATTTTACTTTGTATTCAACACGGCAGATTAAAGCTCAATTCTTAGGAATTGGTAGGATATAAAATATGCCTATTTAAAGTCTTGTAAAAGGTAGTTATTATAATGAATTGCTGCATGACATTATAAATCTTGGGTATTATTAGTTGGCAAGAAAGAGAATATTCTTGAGAGAATAATTAACAAAAAAAACAGCATTGAATGTAATGAAACATCATTTTCTGGACGAGCCCAGAAATAGGGCTTCTAATAGCTTGCTCCATGGAGACTCTGGCTAACTGGAGCTATCAGAAAGAGATATGCTATATTAGTCTGGAGGCATCAGTCAATTGGAGTTCAGCGTACGGGACCACGAGCTCGAACTTAGCCCCCTCAAAGAGGCAAAGGAAGCAATGGCCTATGGAAACCTCCATGTATTTGGGGGCATTCCATGTGTGCCATCAACCAGGGTTAGGTACCCAGAAAGGTAGGCATAACAAAACAGACCCCACATGGTAAGAAAATTGCTACCGAAGACCGAACAGAGAGGTAGAACTCTCTCAAATCTAAAGAAACAAGCAAACAATCAAACATCATACACCGCAGCTGCGCCACTTGTCCACACAGCTCTTCCATTCCCGGGATTGGGAGCCCCGGACCCCTTTGCATCGGCTACTCACACCTCCAGTTCAGAGGCCGAGTATCAAAACAAAACAAATCCACCAACCAGAGGGATGGAGGGTGCCAGGGAGCCCCCGGGGCTCACCCAGAAAAATGGTGTTTCATTACATTTAACGTTTGTTTTCTGTGGGGAGCCCCTTCGACTCCCTGGAGCTACCAAACTAAAGACAAGTAAAAGGACTTATCCGTTAGGCAGCCGCCACGCGCTCATCAACTCAAAGTCGAGACAACTGGCTGCAACCTGTGACCCAAAGCCACATAAGAATGACTGAGACCAGAACATTTACCAACTAACAGGTGGCCAGAACCCTGTTCGACTTAAAAAATCCCCGTGCCCGAATGTCAGTCCAAGACATGTTGCCGAAAACGGCAGCCAAAGCAGCAAACTTGAGAATGTCATAAGCACGAGTATAGACTGCAGGCTGTCTAGACTTAATAAACCTGTGGGTTTATTATACTTAATAAACTTATTATACTTATACGTATACTTAGTATACATTATGTATACTTATTATACTTAATAAACCTGTGGACGACCTGGGAGACCCTAGCTAGCCCTGGAACAGGGAATGAGGGGAAACCGGATCAACCCAGAGCATATCCCCAGCCACAAAAGCCGAGGCATGCAGATAACGGGAAAGCTCCGCAACCTAACATAACACATGATGCACCCCCAGCCTGACAAACCAAGCATCAATGACCCAAGGGCCCCTCCGGAAAGCCGCCGTCTCATTCTTCGCCAGAAAAGAAGAAGACAGCTGAAACTGAACAAACCGACCACCAGGACCGAAAGAGCAGAATCCCCTGTGCCGGAGGAGAGCATGAAGCTTACCAACCCGACCCCCCACAGGCCAATGTTAACAGAAACAGCACCTTGGCAAAACGATCTTTAACTGAAGGGGCCACTACAAACCAAGGAGAAGAGAGAAAAGAGAGCACCCAGTCAAAGGACCAGGACGGCCCAGGCAGCACATGAACAGGTCGGAGGTGAAACAAAGCATGAGAAAGGCTATGGGATGGGGCAGAAGTGACATCCACCCCAAACGCAAGATAAAGAGCCTCCGCCAACGTCTCACAATAAAAGGCAACAGTATTAGGCATCATCAAATGCATCAAATGATGGTCCTGAAACAGCCAGGACAAAACAACCCGATTAGAAATAGAAGACAACCTACAAAGAGTGAGGAAATGGCAAAAAGAAAGCGAGGAAACTTCATATTGTCGCCGATACGAAGCTTGCAAGTGGGACACCATCAAAGAAGCCACCTGATCACCAAACAAGTGGTGATACACCCGCATCAATAAACCAGCGTTGAATGTAATGAAATGCCATTTTCTGGGTAAGTCACGGAGGCTCCCTAGAGCTTATCAAGCTAATGTATATTATATTAGACCGGGACATTAGTTATGGAGTTCAAACCTACCAGGGACCAGCGCCAGAACCTGGCCCCTTCAGAGATATTTCAGGGAGCAATGGCTCTGGAAAACCCCATTGTGGTTGGGGTTTTTTCTTATCTGCCATCGACCGGGGTTAGGCAACCAAAAAGGTAGGCATAACAAAACAAACCCCACATGGTAAGAAACTAAAACAAAAAAACAGAGAGGTAGAGACTCCCTACAATCCCAAGGAAACAAGCAAACAAGCAATTATCATAATTTACTGCTGCGCCGGTCGTCCACGCAGCCCTCCCCTCCCTGAGAAGGGGAGGGGTGGGGGCCCCAGACTTCACCACGCCGGCTGCCTTCAGTTCGGAAACTAGGCTTCAACCAACACGAAAAAAAACACCGACCGAATGGGAGGGAGGGTAGCCAGGGAGCCTCCGGGGCTCACCCAGAAAATGGTGTTTCATTACATTCAATGCTGGCTTTCTGTGGGGAGCCCCTACGGCTCCCTGGAGCTACATACCCAAAGAGAAGGATAATAGGGACTTACCCCAGGAGGCGGCGGCCACAAACTCCTCAATGCGAAGTCGAGACAACTGGCTGCAATCTGTGACCCAAAGCAACACAAGAACGACGAGGAGCAGGCTGGTTCACCAAATAACGGGCGGCCAGGACCCTGTTCGACTTCCAAAATCCACGCGCCCGAATATGAGCCTAAGACATGTTACCAAACACAACAACCAAAGCTGTAAACTTCCGAATGTCATGGGTGCGAGGATAGACCGCAGGCTGGCTAGACTTAATAACCCTGCGGACAACCTGGGAGACCCGAACCCTGGAACAGGGAACGAGGGAAACCGGATCAACCCAAAGCGCATCCCCACCATCCCAGCTGAGGCGGGCAGGTAACGCCAAAGAGCCGCAACCGGACACAACACATGATGCACCCCCGGCCGAACCTACCAAGCATCAATGACCCACGGACCCCTCCGGAAAGCAGCAGTCTCATTCTTTGCCAGAAAAGATGGAGAAGGCTGCAAACGGAAAAACCTACCCCCCAGGACCAAAAGAGCAGAAACCCCTGTGCCGCAGGAGAGCATGAAGCTCCCCTACCCGACCCCCAGAGGCCAATACCAACAAAAACAAAGCCTTGGAAAAACAATCTGGAACCGAAAGGGCCACCACAAACCGAGAAGAGGAAAGATAGGAGAGCACCCTGTCCAAGGACCAGGACGGCTAAGGAGGCGCATAAGCAGGCCGGAGGTGAAACATAGCACGAGAAAGCTTATGGAACGGGGCGGATCTGACATCCACCCTGAACACTAGCTTGAGCAGCTCTGCCAGCGCCGCACAATACGAGGCGACAGTATTATGCATCAAATGACAGTCCTGAAAAAGCCAAGAAAGAAAGGACAACACAACTCGATCCAAAAGATAAGACAACCTACGAAGAGCAAGAAAATGGCAAAAAAAAAAAAAAACACCAGGAAACTTCATACTGTCGCCGAGACGAAGCTCTCAGGTGGGACACCTTCGACGAAGTCACCTGATCATCATAGATACACCCGCGTCAAAAAGACCAAAAGCGAAGAGCAGAGGAGAAGGTCGAACCAGCTGCGTACCAGACCAGTCCGACCTGCTGAAAAAGGCAGAGCCGCGGGAAACGCCCCGGGTTCGGACACCGAGCCAATAGCGCCGGAAATCAAGGCCGTGCCGGCCACCAAGAGGCCACAAAGAATACTCTCCCTGGGAAGGTCTCCAACCGAGACAGAACCCGAAGCAACAGCTGAACCCACACCTCAACCAGTCCTGCCGAAAGGCATCCACCACGAACGCCTTGCAGTCAGGGAAAGGCGTCACATAGACTGGGCGACACCCAGACCACGCCGATGCGAAGAGGTCCACTTCTGGAAGACTGGCAGATCCAACAAAATGAATCGTTGTCGACCATCCATTAAGTGGACAGGGAAATGAAGCGAGACAGGCCGTTGGACTCCCCGGACATGAACCGCACGGAGAACCAAACCCCAAGAATCTAGCAGATGAACGACTTGAAGGGACCAACCCCAGAGAGCCAAGGACCGAAGAGAACCCCTGCTGTTCAGGCAATGAACCACTGGAGAACATTCCAAATGGAGCCGGATGGTCGATCCCCAAGCGACCCGAACCCTCCGAAGCGCGAACCAGACTGCCGCAAACTCCCGAACCGTGCTGTGAGCCCGACGGAACGACGGACCCCACCATCCCTGGCCAGCCTGGTGAGCACTAGTCATAAAGCCCCAGCCGAGAGACGATGCGCCCGTGAACACATCGAGCAAAGGCTCGGGAAGGCATCAAGGCACGGAACCCTGAAAACCCCGAAGAGGAAGCCAGTGATGCACCAACTGACACAAGGCCCCCGGAGGACGAACCCAACGATCGCAAGAGAGGTGGAAGGGACGTCCCAGAAGGAACCAAAACAGTCGCCGAAGCCAAACCCGACCAGGCGGGTAGATCAGCACAGCGAAGTTCAGACTCCCGCACAACCACTCGAGCAACCACTGAGTGACCTGGGACTCCCTCAGAAACAACCGACAGCAGGCCTGCAGCCACAGCAACGCCTCTGGAGGGAGAGACAAGGAAGCGGTCCAAGAATCCCAAACAAGACCCAGGCAGGTTCGAACCTGGGACGGAACCAGATGGGACTTCCTCCAGTTCACCAGGAACCCGAACCTGGCGAGCTGGGAATGAACCTTATTCCTGGCGAGCAGACAAGCTCGTCTCAGATTTGAACAGATTTGAACCTCAGATTTGCACAGTCCCGTTCCGGCACTGGAAACAGGCGGGAAACCCACCTGAGGGACAGAGTGGTTTCGACCACGCCCAAGCGCACCCACTCCAAGATGACTTGAAGCGCAGAAGAAACCTGCCCTGTTAGCCCCAAACCCCCCAAAGGAGGACAGGCTGCCTAATGCCGCCGCAGGCTGGATGATACGACCAAAAAAAAGCCCACAAATCGTGGGACCAGTGGGACCAAGCGTGGGCAAACAGAGTGAGCCTTCCCCCCATTGCCCCGTCAACAGGGCGAACTGAGAAAGGGTCGACGCCCGTTACGAGAACCCAAATGTCAAACAGGGCGATCACCGCTCCGACCAGAATACGCTGGCCCCGAAGGGAACATTGGCTCAGAAACTGGCACCAATGGCCCACCTTGACCAGCGGAACCCGGAACCCTGGCACGACCCTTCCGAGACTGCCGAAAAGGACCGCCCCGAAGAATCAACAAGTCCAACATAGGACAACAACTAGACAAAGCTGCTTGCAGAAACTGTGAGACTACAGTCCCTGCAAACAGCAACGGACAAAACGCAGATGAGAACCTAAGAGCCACGGCCCAAGCGGATTCCAAAGAGAGGGCGAGTGCAGAATGACTGCACGCGAGGCGAGAAGCAAAAAACAGAGACACCGCTTCCTTCAGGATGGGCGCAAAGAGCTTCAACAGTGCAGCCAACGCCCTAGCTGCAGAAGTCAGCGCTCCAGACGAAGGCCCTTCACTCAACTCTCCCACATCCTCCTCAAGTCAGGCAGAAGACAGCTCGAGAAGGGAAAAGAAATGTAAGACCAAAGCCAAATGCCCACGGGCGCGCAAATCCTCCGCAACCAACGATGCTGAAAGAAGAGGAACCTGCACGTAAAGCTGGAAAAGACCAACATCCCGAGAAAACACGGAAGCGAACAAGCACGCATTAAAGGTGCTCAAATTCGCCCCTCAAATAAACCTGCATCAATGTAGAAGTTTCACGCCAATCAAGTGTGCGGGTCTGACAGAACCCATGCCACGCCCCCAACGAAAAGAAAGGGCAGTCTGACAGCACCAAACCCAAATGCACCAAAAGCGGGTAGAAGAACCGAACTCAAACAAGGACGGATCCATCACAGAGGCATAAACCGGGTCTCACATGAGGTATGCAGCAAGAGCCTCCCAAGCCGCCTTTGCGGAGATACGGGAAGTAGAAAACCTCTGGAAAGACAAAGCCGAGGTACCCAAAGGAGCCCGGAACCGAACCCGGAGAGGAACCGAACCCAAATCATACTCATACAGGGAAGAGGGGTAAGAAAACCTCCTCCCCCTGCAACAATAAACCCCGCAAGGAGGGCAAAAGCACCCAAGCGCGGTCAAAGGGGGCCCAAGGCCCCCAGGTTGACTCCTCCCCAGCCCCAGGATCGCCCACGTCGGGACCCAGGGCAAAGCTGTTCTCTAAACCCTCTACCCCTGAAGAAAAGGCAGAGTCCAGGGATAAGGCAGACAAGAAGGGGGTCTGCTGGTGGGACCCAGAAGCCTCGGCAGGAGGAACCGGTTCAAATGCCTCCGTCTCCGACCCGAATAGGGCAGCCCCCAAGGCCGCCTGAGCCTCATTACTAACTAAACCCTGTGCCGAAGCCGAAACCCTTAGATGTTTTGAAGCCGGACACAGGGGGAGGGGGGGAGGTGCAGGATGAACCACAGAGGAACGACCAGGGAGCGCAGAAGGAGCCAAAGTTGAAGTGACTAATGCCCCCAGGTTCGGGTCCCTAAAACCAAAACGGGGCAGCCTCGGGACATCCGGATGGGAAACCAACCTAGCACGTTGCAGTAACCTAAACCTAACATGCAATGCTGATGCTGCCTGTACCCTAACAGGAATATCCTCAGAGTAAAACTGGAGCACAAGCAGAGAGCACGACTCCCAAGACTCCGGGTCAAAGGTGTCGTTGACCCAACAGGCAGCATGACGGAGGCAAAACAGGTGACTGTCACCCTGAGACAAGGGCACACAGCAACCTTCAAACCCGCTCAAGTCAGGCTGGAACTCGGGAGACGCATCCATTGGTCCATCGAGCCCCGACAGGGGTTTCCAGGGCCTGTAGAGTAACAACTACGGGAAGCCAGGGCAAGGTGTTATTAACCGGTTAAGAAACTCAAACAAACAAGGGGTAGATGATTATACTGAAACCCCTGGGATGTGTACAAGCACGGGGGCCTAGCAGAGGGCCACCAAAACAGTATCAAGGGAACTATAGGCCCCCGAGGCAGAACCTCAACCAGGTAAACAAAAACAAAGCAAAAGAAAAACCCTGCAGAACTACACCGTCCCCAGAGGCAACAGGAACCGGTCGCAGCTTAGGTGGCAGGTCATGCAACACCTTGACGCCCTAACCAGCACAACACCACTCCCTACCCAAGGCCTAACAAGGGCCCCAAGCCCCAGCTGGCCCCAAGGGCGAGGCAAATGCCGAGCAGCAAGAACCCCTACGAGAGCGGTTCCCGAACGCGCCAGGGAAGATAACCCTGACACGCAGGGGCAGTACTCAAAGGGCGCCTAGGGAACAAAGCCCCTAAGCGCATGCAGCCCCGGCACTGATGAGGTATTCCTGGCCACCGCACACCACACTAAGACATCAGAGAACACCACACAAGGCAAACACCGCCCAAGAATTTGAGGCCAGAGAAGCATCTATCCCGGTTAACACTAGCTTACGAACTGAAGGCAGCCGGTGCGGTGAGGTCCGGGGACCCCCCTCCCCCTCTCGGGGAGGGGAGGGCTGCGCGGACGACCGGCGCAGCAGTAAATTGTGATTGTTTGTTTGCTTGTTTCCTTGGGATTGTAGGGAGTTTCTATCTCTCCGTTCGTTTTTTGTTTTAGTTTCTTACCATGTGGGGGTTTGTTTTGTTATGTCTACCTTTTTGGGTGCCTAACCCCGGTCGATGGCAGATAAGGGAAAACCCCCCAACCACAATGGAGTTTTCCAGGGCCGTTGCTCCCTGAAACTTCTCTGAAGGGGCCAGGTTCTGGCACTGGTCCCTGGTGGGTCTGAACTCTATAGGTAATGTCCCGGTCTAATATAACATACATTAGCCCGATTAGCTCCAGGGAGTCGTAGGAGCTCCCCACAGAAAGACCAGAAGCAAAGAGCAGAAGAGTAGACCAAACCAGCCATGTACTGGACCAGTCCGATCTGCTGGAAGAAGCGGGGTTCGACACAGAGCAAGCTGTGCCTAAAACCAAGGCTGGGCCAGCCACCAATCCTGCCGAAAGGCATCGACCACGATGGATACACAGTCGGAGAAAAGCGCCACATATATCGGTAGATGCTGAGACCATGCCAATGAAAAGAGATCCGCCTCTGGGAGCCTTGGACGTTTGGCAGAGCCAACTGACCAAGTCGGCGTTGACCGTCCATTCTGTGGACAGGGGAATGAACGGAGATAGGCCGTTGGACACTCCCCAGATATGAACCGCACGGAGAGCCAAAAGCAGAGAATCCAGCAGAGGAGTCACCAGGCCCAACCCGGCGGGTAAACCAGTATTTATTCGATTTAACAGCCTATATAGGGCCGTACCCTGGTCGTTATTTCCAGAGCTCTGGTATTTCCGAAGTTAAGTGTCTATAATTTTTCAAGTAACATTCAGGTAAGATATATTTTTTACAGACAGCCACTGGGTCCACCACTCTAGTGCCTTCTACCCTGTGACGTCACAGATTCAGGGCACATTGTTTTGATTTGTCATGAGGCTGGAGTGTTCATTCTGTGACTATGTTGGACATATCTGCACAATCAAGGAACATCCGTGCACCATGTCGGCTCCAAATACACTCATTGTGTCAGTCCTGCAGAGCTTGGGAGGTAGGCAGGGAGGGAGAGGCAAGGAGGGAGGCAGGCAGGCAGAGGCAGGGAAGGAGAGGCAAGGAGGGAGGCAGGCAGGCAGAGGCAGGGAAGGAGAGGCAAGGAGGGAGGCAGGCAAGCAGAACTTGGGAGGGAGGCAGCCAGAGGCTGGGTGTTAGGCAGGGAGGGAGAGGATGGAGATGGATGGTAGGATGGAGATTGATGGATAAATGGATTGATGGAGGGAGGGAGGGAGGGAGGGAGGGAGGGAAGGAGGGAGGGAGGGAAGGAGGGAGGGAGGGATGGATCTTAAAGCAGAGACAGCGTGTGTATGGGAAGTATGGGGGGGGGGGGGGGGGTGGCAGGTGGGGGAGGTGTGTCGGTGGTGGGGGAAGGACCGGCTCACTGATAAGCCTAACACACTTGACCCAGTGAACCAGATGTTTCTTAAAATTTTGGATGAATGGATGGATGGATGGAAGGAAGAAGGGAGGGAAGGGAGGGAGGGAAGAAGGGAGGGAGGGAGGCAGGGAGGCAGGGAGAGAGGGAGGGATGGAAGGAGGGAGGGATGGAAGGAGGGAGGGAGGGAGGGAGGGAGGGAGGGAGGGAGGGAGGGAGGGAGGGAGGGAGGGAGGGAGGGAGGGAGGGAGGGAGGGAGGGAGGGAGGGAGGGAAGGAGGGAGGGAGGGAGGGAGGTAGGGAGGGATGAAAGGAGGGAGGGAGGGAGGGAGGGAGGGAGGGAGGGAGGGAGGGAGGGAGGGAAGGAGGGATGGGAGGAGGGAGGGAGGGAGGGAGGAAGGGAGGGAGGGAGGGAGGGAGGGATGGGAGGAGGGAGGGAGGGAGGGAGGGAAGGAGGGAGGGAGGGAAGGAGGGATGGGAGGAGGGAGGGAGGGAGGGAGGGAGGGATGGGAGGAGGGAGGGAGGGAGGTATGGAGGGAGGG